>NC_091930.1:15198655-15561155 GCF_041260155.1 Ptychodera flava | reverse complement strand
ACAAATATGTGAATAATATGTATGATTGTCCCAATCATGTTTCATATTAATTTTGATGTTTCTCAGTAAACTACATGTACAAGAACTCGCAGTATAAAACTCGATGTTTTTAGGTACTTGGCTCTTCAAAGATGTATGGCTACTTTAAATGAATCGTGCATTTCCAACCTTGCCATTGACAACACTTTATCTTGTCAAAGTTTCAGATGCTTGGTCAGAATGCCATGCTTAAATTTGTACATTTTTAATGGTTTCATATAGTTTGTTGTTTGTTGTTTATTGTTTATTGTACTTCATGCATTCATATTATTATGTTTATTTTATGGAGCCTGTTAATGTGACTTGTTCCTGTTGGTCTTTCTTTGAAATAAATATATAAAGATATTGCTACTTGCTTGAATACACGTCTTGACCTACATTATGTACCTGTTTCCTTTAAAAAGGTCCACAATCACCAGTGATTACAATGGGTTTTGGGCAAAGTTATACCAGTGATGGAAGGTTTAATTAAAATTACAGAAGTCATAAACAATCAAGTTGTCTTATCTTGCATATAAAAAGCCATGTTTTAGAATGAACTGATGTAAACTAATGTCAGCAATTTGCAGGAGATAATATTTACATTGCATGATTCAAGTTAATGTTTCTTTTCACCCAATCAGATTCAAGATCCCTTGCTGAGGCAGTGCATACTGGCAATGACAACCAGGTGAAAAGCAACATAGTGACAATACCATCCTCCATTGCAAAGCATATACACAGTGTGTGGCTATGCAGAGAGCCAACACTGAACAGAGATGATGGTGTTGTCATCAATGCAGAGCAAAAACCTGTGGAATTGAGGGAATCTTTCATCAATATATTTATTTTCCTAAGACAATGGGTCCTTGCTGTGGCACAGGTTTGTACTTACACTGTTCAGTGTTTCCACTGGGTAAATTTTCCCTTAAACCATTCTGGCTAATTGAGACCAAAATTGATTAGCCAGAACTATAGCCATCAAAATTACATGTAATTGCATTTATGATTTTTATCCAACTGACAGTTGTATATATATACTCAGGTGGGTCCTATCAGTTGCTACAGTGGCAAGATGACATTAAACTGGTCCAATAATCATTTCTATTCAAGGTAATACATTACCAGGTCCATTGGACATTTGTGATTTAAAAATTTAAGTAGGACTCATCCTGACCGACTGATAATTAGTGGCAATGAAAATAACAACTATTTTTTATGGAACAAACTGCTTTCTTAATAACATTCACAACAAATTTTATTTCCTGTGTGCCACACACTTATGTGACTTAATTTTGCACTTTTGTAAATGTATCAAGATGTATTACAAGTATTGCATCATTGACAGGGTAACTTCAAGATGTTTCCTTTGAAAGATCCATAGCTTCTGCCTCAATCATCAAGTGCTTTCAGTCTCCAATCACAGAGTCTGATTATTAAACCAACTGTTCACTTAAAGAAGGTGTACTCCAAGCAGTAAATGCTTAATAGTTTCAAAATCAAACTGGGTGTATACATGTATTTTAAAATATCCTGTCTGGCCACTTTATATGTCTTACAGAAAAAAAAGCTGACTCTTCTCTTATTAAAACACTAGTCATGGAAATTCAACAAACTATTCCTGGTACACTTTCTTTTTTGTAACTACTACTACCCTGCAACTCTGCGGACAACCTGTGCAATTATCTTTTTTGCTTAATTGTACTCGAACACGACTTAGCATGTCGCAGTGTGCTGCTTGTTGTTCAGCGTAGTAAACATTCAACAGGACAACATCCTGGGCATATCTTCATGCAAATATTATGACCAATGCCTATCCACAATACAGTGTTACTCAGTACGTGTACACATCATGGCAGGAGGTGACCCCAGCCTATATCCACAAATACATGTACACAGTATGGAAGATAACCCGGGCCTATCCTCAATCCAAATGCATTCACATGGTATGGAAGATGGCACAGACATATATCCACAATACACATAATATATGCAATGGAGGATGGCCTAAGCCAATACACATACATGCACACAGTATGTACATGTATGATGAATCAGCTGGCCTATATAGAATACAAAATGGGAGATGACTAAGGCCTATCATTAATACAAACAGTCTGTACCTGTATCGTATTCAGGATAGGCCCAGGTCATTTTCAAAAATGTGTACCTGTATTGTATTCAGGATAGGCCTGGGTCATCTTCCATAGCAGGTACCTGTATGTGTATTCTGGATAGTCCAGAGTCACCTGCGATGCTGAGTAATTGTTTTGTGGATAGGCCTGGGTCATTGTATTTGCATAGGTTATAACATTTGCATGAAGTTTGGCTCAGGACGTCATCCAATTGACAGTTTACCACACTGTGCTCATTAATAGCTGCCTCTGAGTTTGCTGCAGTAGTGTCCTACGGTGACGTTTTTGAAACACTGGTTTCATTTTATTCACCACCCTTGCTGTCATTGGCTGCTGTTGTCTGCTTAGTTTTTGAAAATATACTGCAATCAGTATTTCCTGACTATGTTAAAGCATTGTTTACAAAGCACTTGTCATAAAATAACAAGGTCATTGCATGCAGCCATCTGAAAGCATGGCATATAACTTCATAAGTTACTGATTATAATAGTTTTCTGAGACTGCACACTAAAGCAAGGAAAGAATGACCAGCCAGGGATGTTGAAAAATCTCTCTGCCTTTTAAAGGTGGAGCCTCCCTTTAAAAGGACGCAAAGCTATAGCAGCGTTCATTGTGTTAGTGGACACAAACAGTCAACACAAGGTTACACGCTCCAGAAAATGCCACTTTTTAGTTTTCCCCGGCCACAAGAAGGCAGACAGACTGCCAAGCGGTCAGCGTGAAGTTGCTGCCGATCGGACTCTGTGGTTATATTAAAAGTCTAACGCGACTAGAAGACAATTTTTTAGGAAATTCGAGTGTTTGTTGTGACTGTTGGCGATTTAAACTGACCGTCAATCAAACGCTTGTATAAACTCTGTTTGCAGGATTAGCAAAAGGTGATAAAAGGTTGAGATCAGTGTGTGTAATTAATGTTATAGAAATCAAACATCGTACTGGCCAAGTGTTTGACTGGGAGGAGAACTCCACTAATGCGAGAACCTGGGATTGAAAAGTGCGGCTTTAACTGCACTCTCGATCAGCCCCTGAAAAATAGCACTGACCAGTTTGGCGAAGGATAGTTGAAAAATATTTCCCAATCTGCAGACATTTCATTTGCCATTTCACGCTCTTGCGAATGGCAGCGGAAACACTGCTGTTGTCATACACATTTGTAGTCCTTTTTTAAAATACCCTCTTGAGTAGATCAAATGTATTACACCTCTACCATACTATTTAATCAGTAACTTTGTTGTGATAATCATTGCTTACACATTTTTGGTAAAGTTATTTTCTCTTATTTAGCTGAATTTGCTAAAAAATTTTCTTGCCACTTGGCACTCTATGAATGCCTAGTGAAATGCAGATGATATGATAAATGCACATGACTAGACATTCAATACATGTAGCTTCATTCGTAGGATCCATAAAACTGTTATGATGAAGTATATTCCAATGAGAGAATACATCTGGTATGCACACGTGATTTAGAATGTTTACATGTGTCTAATGCTTATCATCATTAGGGTTAAGGACATACAGAGTGTTTGCAATTCATTGTAGTACATCCCATCACCAAATGTATTTTAATCATTCCGGTTATCATTGTTATTTAAAGAGTTATAAGTAATCACGAGTCTATGTGTTTACAATTCAGGATCAGCAGTGCATGCTGCGCAATATCAAGGATGAGAAATACCATTGACCTTGACAAAGAGCATTAAAGACAAAGTGGAGGGCTTGGATTGGACTTGGATCATGACATTATTACGAAAGATGAATGGAAATGATCAAAAAACAGGTAAATTTCCATTTTAGTCCTTGCACCACAGTATATATACACAAGTGGCTGTTGCAAAGATGTGCTGGAACTGGTATCTTGTAACTTGCACAAAGTGTTTTATGTTAGTTGTCTTTATAGCTATACACATGTCTAGCATGTTTACAATTACAAGAATACTATTTAGAATCACAGGTTCACAAAAATATTAGTGATACATTTCTGTATTTTAATTGACATTGCCAGCTGCAACTATGTAGGTACATCAGTTTTACACTAATTCATCCTGAATTATACACAACATGCATGTGACAGCAATCCTCATTCTTAAACTGTGCAGGACATTGGTTGTTGCCAATCTACATTGTATTACATATGACATGAGCAAGAAGGAAAAAGTATGGTTTAGATGTCTAGGTTAGAGAAACATGCATATAGCGGAGAGAAAAATAAATTTATTGGTCCTTTACACAAGAATTCTTGGATATGTGACACACAAATAAACTAACTTTTTGTGAAGAGAAATTATTATCTTCCATGATTTGTCCATGATTATCTTCCATGAGTTTATTATTATTACTATGTTAGGGAACAGGTGTGTATATCCATGCAGAAGAGGAAGCAGGATAAATCCAAAACCGACTATAAGGCAGCATTTTACCATTCAAAGAAAGGAACCAACCACCAGGGACAGTTGTCTCAAGATGAAGACAGTGGGATTGCACCTCCATTTGGTAGAGGATTTCCTATTAGTCAGTATGGTGGAGAGACGTGCACCCTTACACTGCTCAGCACACAGATTTGTGTATGTTAGGATCAGAGGCTCCTAAACCATAGCACCTACCACAGATAAAGAGTGGCCAACTTAACAGACAAAACCCTCAATACTAAGCATCATCAGATACAGCTAGTACAGAACTGTTGAAGGTATATAATTATATACCTGGATATATAATTATATAATTATATATCCAGCTCATAGAGAGGAAAAATTCAACTTTCAGAGCACTGAGAAAAGACAATTATTATTTCATGCCTCCCCTCAGTATCATGGTGATCTCTGTAGTATAGTAACGGACCTGTAGCTAGTTGTCACTTGTGATGATTGTTTATAAACATTCCATTATAACTTCTTTTCTGCTCCAGAGGGTGTACATGTCAATCAGGACCCAGATTTACATATACTTGTCAATAACATTGCAATGTGCACATGTATGATACACTTTGTTTCCCAATGAGCTTCCAGAAGAAGAACAAAAAACTGGAGTTGATATCAAAAGAAATTGTGAAAAATTCATCAAAAAATTACAGCAACTGGAGCCCAAATTTCATGGGGAGCTGTCATTATTTACGGAGTACAGGTCGGGAGAGGAGATGTTGGAGGAATTTCGTCGGAAACTCTAAATTTTGAGTACCCCCCAAACCATGATGAATTTGAGTAACCCCCCCTCCCTTACATGGAAATTTTGACTGACCCCCACACTCAATTTGAAAAGTTAAATTTCAATACATGTATTTCTACAATTTACATAAATACAGCAAGAGGAAAGACCATTCAAATCCTTGTGTACCCTGCGAGATAATCATTGGTTATCTCATGACGGTTGAACAAGGTGAAACCAACAAAATGAAATTCAAAGTCACAACAAAACATAGATGTCAAAGGTTACACTATAACCAGTATACAACCACATACAGTTTGTTGTATGTATGGGTATCATAACAGGGTCCTCACTAGGATATCCGACAGGGTAGACTTTGAAAGTACAGATTGAAGAACATGCAGGGCTGATGGGGAAAGTGTCCGCTTGGCTTGCTCCCCTCCCTTGCATGGAAAAGTTTGAGAAATTGTAGTGTGCATTGGTGCAGTTTGGTGTAATCTAAGAGGTATTTTCAATGTGTAATTTTACTGAGTAAAAATTTGTAGAAATTGATGTGTGAAGTAGGCAATCTGAGAGGTGTTTCAATACATTTGCACCAAAAATTGAATAACCCCCCCTCTCTTTCTCTCTCAACATTTTGAATAACCCCCCTTATAGCTTTCAATATTTTTGGTGACCCCTTCACATTCATCTGACCCCCAGGCTGTAACTAATGATGGCTCCCTAGGAGATATATCTTCAAGCTTGTGCGATATGGATTTCAGGCAATGTCAACTTGTGGACAAAAGGATACAGAGAATGTTGCAGATTATTGCAAATGGGACTAACTTATGAATACAGCACACCAAGTCACATTCCATTATCAAGAAAAAAAGCTCAAAACTACATCTGAAGTTGGCTTTGGAGATAAAAACTATTGCTTGCAATCATCGACCCTCATTACTCGCAACGCGCTATGCCAGAGCAAAGTGTACATATTCAGAACATCAGTTTGATCGTTCATGAGATTCAATGTTAAGTACCAAGTATTGTTGTTGGGGACCGCTTGGCAAATAAACTTAATATATTTCAATATTACTAAGATTACACAAAGAAACCACAGCAGTTGCCTGTCCCATTTTCTCGAAGGTGTATGTTGCAATAAGTGAAAATATTTCAACAAAATTCACCTTTAGCAGTCAGACAAGCTTATGAAAAATAGAGATTTATATATGTAATCATCACTTGTTTATTTGTATTCTAATGGATATAACTTTAAAAGAACAGACAGGGAATCAAACTGTTTTCTATTTTAGCTCTGCAGTTAGTGTGAATGAGCCTATCTTGTGTACCCTGGTAGGTGTGTGTTGTTGTTGGTCATCCGTCAACTTTTAGCATTTTTGGGGGTGAATTTGCTTTTAAGCTTCACTATCAGCAAAGCAGAGCTAATCTAATGAGTGGATATGTATTGTTGTTTGTCAGCCTTTTAGCTCTGCTGTCAGCAATGCGGAGCTTATCAAATGGGCTGATTTTACGTCATTGCCCATCTCTCCCTCCGTCCATCATCCGTCCGTCCGTCATCCATCACAATTGCGCTCTTCTCTGAAATCATATAAATTGTCTGGTTGCTTTGAAATTTGATACTCGTGCAGAATTTGCATATTTCTATATTTTAGGTATTTTTTTGCTGTTTTTGGTCACAAAATCTATTTCTCTGAAGTTGCTTATCTGATTGCTTTGAAATTTATATGCATTTCACTTGGGGTGACCTCAGTTAGGTTAATTGTTCAAATTTTAGTGAAATATGCAAATTTGTATTTTGAGGCAATTCTTGTCATTTTTTTAGTCCCCATGGACACCGTCCGGGGACTTATAGGTTTGGCCATGTCCGTGCATCCGTCTGTCCATGCATGCGTGCGTCCATTCACGCAGATATCTCAGAGATGCCTGGAGCGATTTCACTCACACTTGGTACAAGGATTACTTCATAAATCATACATATGCAAATTGATTTGTTTTGTGATATGATCCAATATGGCTGCCATGCGGCCATTTTGTTACGATTTTTTTATGTGCAGAGCCATAACTCAGGCACATCTCAACCGATTTTATTCAAAGTTGGTACAAGGACATTGACCTATATCATACATATGCACGTCAATTTGTTTCACGAAATGATCCAATATGCCGGCATGACAGCCATTTGTTATTGGACACCGTGGTGCGAAGCACCAAAGGTGTCCTATGTCGCCACAATGTCTGTGTGTGTGTCCGTCTGTCCGTCTGTCCGTCCGTCCGTCCGTCCGTCCGTAGACAGATTTTGTTCCACTCATAACTTAAGAACCCTTAGGTCCAATGTCATGCAATTTGGTATTTGGTATTATCATGATGAGACTTAGATCTGATTAGATTTTGGTGGGTGTGGCTTATTAATTAATTGCTCATTTGCATATTTTATGACTTTTTTCGTTCACGCAGATATCTCAGAGACGCCTGGAGCGATTTCGTTCAAACTTGGTAAAAGGATAGTACTCTACCTCATACAGATGCACGTTGATTTGTTTCACAATGCGATCAAATTTGGCCGTGTTAGAGGACTTTTTAGTTTTCACCTCCATAGACTCCCATGTATAAGGCAGTCCATAGACTCCCATGTTTAAGGCAGTCCATAGACTCCCATGTATAAGGCAGTCCATAGACTCCCATGTATAAGGAAGTCCATAGACTCCCATGTATAAGGCAGTCCATAGACTCCCTGTATAAGGCAGTCCATAGACTCCCATGTATAAGGCAGTCCATAGACTCCCATGTATAAGGCCAAGAAAAATAAAAATTTAGTTTCTCATCGTATTCATATTGCAAAAAGGATGCAGTGACACAGTTTTTAGTCCCCACAGATAAAGTCCAGGGGCTCATAGATTGGGTCATGTCAGTCCGTTAGTCCATCCATGTGAGTCCATCCGTTCATGCAGATATCTCATACGCTTTGACAAAATGTCACGTGACCTTTGACCTCAAATATACATATTTGTCCATAACTCGGTAACCACAAGTGCTAAACCTTTCATATATGGTATGATGGGACACCTTATGACGCCACATATTGTTCCTCGTTAATTATGCACATATCTAATTTTGAGCGAGCCAATAGAGCTAGAGGTCTGATTTTTGGTATGTAGGGATAACTTAGCAATACAATTTTTTTGAAAAAATGTCACGTGACCTCAATGACCTTTGACCTCAAATATACATATTTGTCCATAACTCAGGAACCACAAGTGCTACACCCTTCATATTTGGTATGATGGGACACCTTATGACGCCACATATTGTACCTCATTAATTATGTGCATATCTAATTTTGAGCAAGCCAATAGAGGTAAATGTATGATTTTTAGTATATAGGGACAGACTATAGGATAGAAATTTTTTGACAAAATGTCATGTGTCCTCGATAACCTTTTACCTAAAATACACGATTATGTCAATAAATAAGTAACCACAAGTGCTATGTCCTTTATATTTAGTAGGATGGGAGACCTTATGACAACACATGCTTTACCTCATTAATTATGCCCATATATAATTGTGGGCAAGCCAATAGAGCTAGAGGTCTGAATTTTGGCATATATGGATTAATTAGCAATACAATGGGTTTTTTTCGCAAAATGTCACGTGACTTGATGACCTTTGACCTTGAATATGCATATATATGCATAACTCAGTAACCACAAGTTCTTTACGCTTCAATTTTGATAGGATAGTAGACCTTAAGATGTCACATCTTGTACCTCATTTATTATGCACATATGTATTTCTTGGCAGGCCAATACAGCTGGAGGTCTGATCTTTTTTCCCGATTTAGAACCATAACTTAGACATGCCTCTTGTTTCAAAATGGGAACAATGACATAGACCTATGTGTCCATAGATCTGAACATATACACTCCAGTGATACTTCTTAATGACCTCATTTCCCTGCCCCATCAAGACTAATACTCCTATTACAAGTGGGGACTATGTCATTGTCAATGACTTGTTACTTCTAGAATATACAGAATATTATCTCACATAGTGAGTGTCTGAATATTATTCTGAATTGTATTCTAAAGCACATTCTGAAAGGACTCTTCTGGAATATACAGAATATTATCTCACATAGTGAGTGTCTGAATGTTATTCTGAATTGTATTCCTAAGCACATTCTGAAAGTAACTCTTCTGAAAATTTCACATTCTTTGCCACTGCACCATCTCCCTAATACATACTGATGACCCACGGTGTCCACTCAAGTCTCACTTTGATTATAATTATTTCATGTACGGAGCCAAAAATCGGGCACTTTCAACATCAATTTTATTCAAAGTTGGTACAAGGACATTGACCTATATCACACATATGCACATCAATTTGTGTTACAATATGATCCAATATTGCCGCATGGCGACCATTTTGTTACAATTTTTTCATGTCCTTAGCCATGACTCAAACATGTATTATTTGGGGCCGTTTTTGCCATTTTTTGTGAAAAACTTTGTTTCTCAAAAACTGCTCATCTGATAGCTTTAATATTTGGCAGACATGTTCTTACGGATGATCTTATTGTGACATTGTGTATTTTTACAGCTGTCCTTAAATGAGCTATCAAAGATTTCCACCCTCTTCATCATAAGTGTCAGAAATAGGTAGTCTCTACATAACACAGCTGAGCTTTATCAGCTGCCATTACGCTTGCTTACAAATAAAAACTTTTAATGATACCAATATGTCACAAACCATTAAAAGATAGTTTCCATGTTGTTTTGAAATGAATGTATTCATGACATTGATTATCAATTGGAAAACGCCCCCTAGTACTTTTCCCTTCAGTGACTTTGCTTTGCTTCACTCACTCGGTGACCCCTATTTTAACCATCATGGATTAGGGTGTCCCACTTTTCCAAAATTCTTGGAAAAACACTCACTGAAACCGACAAGTACATTATTCATCAACACATTTGTCTCACACATAGTTATTCTCTGCACACCACAGCAGGACTCTGTCAGCCGCTAGGTCACTTTTTGGCATAACTCTTCTTCCCCTAAACATTTCAACCTATACTTTGAATAGGTCAAGTGGACCCCAGTACAGTTGGTTAAAAACAACATGTTTGAGTGTTGAAAACTTTGTGAACCTGTTTTATGCAGCTATAGGTATGATGCATCATTTTCCTCAGAATATTTCAGATTATGTACAATGATCAGTCTTAGGCTTTATGTGCTCATTGGTATGCCTGTAAAAATATGCAGCCAAGTATTAAAGCTGTGTATTGTGAAATTCTCTTGTTACACAGTAAAGACTTTTATCACAATACTGCATGCTGATTTACATGGGATCATAATCAGATCTCATCCCCAGTTGGTAGTATTGACATTGTATCAGCTGTACACTGATGTATACTTGAAGCTTCCTTACAGATGTAAGATGTAATTGATTCCTCCAGTAGTTCAAATGACATTGCAATTGTCACCTTTGTAATTAAGTAAAATATATGTTATTGTTTTCCAAGGCCTGCATATGTAAGAACACTTGGTTGATTGTGTATCACTCTTTTACAATGTAATACAGATATTTAATGGTAAATAAAACCTCCTAACAAGCTTTTATACAACATTACATGTATTTCTGTCTCTGTCATATTGTGGGATGATCTGTGTGTGTCTCTTGTGTTTTGTACAATGTATTGGAATATATTCAAATAGATGTAAGCCATCGTGAATATCACATTAATACTCCGTGCCAAATGGCAAGGTCATCAACTTGAATCCCACCAATTTCAATGTGTCAGAGATATTATTCATATATTATCATAGAAAGCATTATTTTTTTCAAGAAATTGTAAGTATACATCTATGTGTATACTTGAAGCTTCATGGGATCATAATCAGATCTCATCCCCAGTTGGTAGTATTGACATTGTATCAGCTGTACACTGATGTATACTTGAAGCTTCCTTACAGATGTAAGATGTAATTGATTCCTCCAGTAGTTCAAATGACATTGCAATTGTCACCTTTGTAAACGATTGGAACTAATTTGGGATAATTTGTTTAACTTATTTTTCAAATTTCTCAAAAGTATTAGATGCCATATAGCTGAATGTTGTAATTACTCATAAAACAAGTGTGTAACGTAAAAAGAAAAACAATTGAGCTTACATTTCAGGTTAAAACGACCTTACTTCACCATCCAATTATATCCTAAATTAGTTCCAATCGTGTTATATGTTTAAGTGATGAAAATAGGAACACGGGAATTTCACATGATGGGTTTTGCAACATGTAAAAGTGACGTTTGAACATTAACTGTTAGATTTGTATTCATGATTGGATGTACCATTTTATCCATAATTCATACCTATAAGGTCAAAGCCACGCCTTAAAAATGTTTAAAGGCATATTATAAGACAATTCAACGAACATTGGAAAGAGGAACACAGCGGACCCAAGACATTTTGATTATGGCAGAAGCGCATCTTGGGCGATTGCAACTGCCAAGCTTATCTACCGAAAAATAAAGTCTATAGTACCAGCGAACTCTGAACGTCTCGTGTAGTCATTACTTTGAAGATTCCCAGTACTTCTCAGCATGTCAAGGCGAGTAAACGAGATACACAATAAAGGCATATAGGCCTAGAATCAAAATAGTCGCAGACCCGGCGTGAGGAGACATAAATTGAATGCAAATTAATCTAGTACCGTCCGGTATCGATATTAGAATCCCGCAATTGCCGAAATTTATCGAGTAAACATCGCGGATTTCGCAGACCCGGGCTGTCGAGATATTTTAAGAGTGTAGTACTGTCTTATCGATATTAGAGTCCCGAAATCACTAACATTTAGCTTGTTGATACCGGCTATTTTAGCCTTACTCATGAGCGTGTCTATATATGATCCACATTGTGCAGTGTCGTCGTGTATCGTTACTAGTGTCCGAAACACCTTAAAAACAATCTTGCTCGAACTGTGCAGAGCATGACTTGGCACCTTTGATAGTTTTTAACAATTTCAGCTAACATGTTCACACCTGTGGGCTAATGTCGCAGAGATGTGTCTGTCGGGCCCGACATTTTTACTAAGGGGTTGACCATTTGATATCCTGGGGGTCTGGAAGATTTTCGAGAAAAAAAATCCCAGCAGATACAAGGGGAAAAAAATTCTGCCTTAGATGAGTTCTGTAAAAAAAAACTGGCAAGCTAATGTGGAAGAAAAAAAATCTATCAGTATCAGCAAGAACCTTTTGGGATGTAACTTTTTCATTTCCATGCACCCTTCTTGTCTTTCCAAAAGCCTCTTAAAATTAATTTTCAGTTACATTTTGCTTTTTGAATTGTTCACTGATTTTAGATAAGTGAAGACACTCTGTCGATACATGCATATCATCTCTTGTATGTTGACCAATAAATAATACGCTGGTATGATTGCATGCGACATGGACAGATCACACTGACAAGACAAATGACAGAATTTCAGAAGATGTTAAAACAAAACTGTCATCGTCAAGTATTATAATCCATGGCACGTTTCCTCCAACCAATAAACCAATTTGCATGTTCAAAAAGAAAATCAAAATGTAACTATATTTTCAATTTTCTAATGGTTTTATCATCTTGATTATAAACTCTTAGGCCTATTTCTAAATTTAAAATCTTTGGGCTGAGATTGAATATAGGAAACGGGTATGTATACTACATATGTATAGGTGTCAGGGCTCGAATTAGCGGCAGTTTCGCGTCCACAGACTACCAACTTTTCCCTGGGGCTACCAAAATCCATGAAATGCACGGCTCAAAATTAACGTTTTCCCCTGGTATTCCACTTGGGTTACCATTTTCTGAAGTTGGTAACCAAGTGACAATGGCTGGTAGCCCATGCATATTTTAGTTCAGGGATATTGTTTTTCACTAACCAGACAAGAAAAAGCGATTTTGCAAGATTCTGCCCATGAAGTGAATTTCTAGTAATTTATCATTGGCTGCATAATACTTCCGTTTTCTGTTTAGCATTTTTGGACATGCAAACAGGGATATCAAGGATAGCTGTACTGATCACTATGTAACAACCCCCCCCCCCCCCAACAAAAAAAGCCATGACGCGCAGGTTCTGAAATGACGCACGCGGTGACCAGCTGACAGAAACGATCTTTATTATTTTGGCCTAATGGACAACAGTGATACTCAAAGCTTGGTAATCTATTGACAACTTGTTTCATTCTCAGAGTTGTATGAAAATTTTGATAGTCATCATGACAACGACCACGACTTTCTCAGCACGTCGAGACTAGATATACTGTAGCAGTGCTAAAATAGACCATGGGCTTTCTGTTGGGAGGAGACATATTGTCTGTGATTGATACATTATGATCCAATTGCAATGAAAATGCGTTTTCATTGACCATCACTTCCAGTGCCTGTCACTCAAGTACGTCAGTTCAGATATTGGCCATTGCACGCCAAATACTGGCTGAATTTTATGTCCCGGCTTTTGGTAGTCCGTATGGGCTACCATTTCATGGATTTTGGTTGCCCCAGGGAAAAGTTGGTAGTCTGTGGACGCGGGACTACCGCTAATTTCGAGCCCTGAAATGGTAGCCCATGGTGGACTACCAGGCGAAAACGTTTATTTCGAGCCGTGGGTGTGTATACAGAGGATGGAACTTTGCGCCCATTCAAATTCTCTCTGACAAACTCAATTTCCCACAATGCACATTTCCGTTTTTTTCAATTTCCAATATACCAAATGTCCAATTTTCCCATTTCATTTGGGGCGTGGCCCAGTATCTTTTCATTACTATGGCAGAAATAACTCTTTCGAATTTGCACTGTGACCAAATATACTGGGGGAGGGCTTGGATATGATAATTCGCACAAGATACTTTCGGGGATACTTTTAAAATTAGCGGGAATGAGGGACTGGTCAGTTTCTTTGGCCTAGGTGACCGGTGGATTCATGGGGTCTCCCTGTTTTTTTACTTTGGTGAAGGGGTCACCTACATGTATTTTAAAATGCCCAATATTATTGGGGGTCAGTGTTTTTTAAATATGACGCGGGCTCATACTTGCCTAAAATGCATCAAATGCATCGTGCTAGCCATGAATTTCATCATTCAATTTCATACCCTGTTTTTGACTTTGGTGATAGGGGGTCACCATGTTTTGAAATGCCCAATGGGGGGGGGGGTAGGGTGTCAGTGTGTTTTTTAATTTCGACAAGGCTCATAATACATAAAATGCATTGTGTCAGCCACAAATTTCATTATTCAGTTGCATCGTTCGGGGCGCCCTTCGGTCGCGTAACTTTAATGATAATAAGACATATTTTTCAGATCCCCGTCCTAGTGCAAAACGTAATATATCAGACATACATACATCTGAGATATCTGTATGTTTAAAATTTTTTGGCGCGCCCTTCGGGCGCATTTCTTTAAAATATAAAATAATACTTTTCAGCATCCCCTTCAGCTGCGTGACTTTCATATATCAGATATTATGTATATCAGAGATATCTGGATGTTTAATATTTTTGGCGCCCCTTTCGGTCGCAGTAAATTAACATATCAGAGATATATGTCAGGAATATCTTGATGTCTGTAAAGTGAAAGTCTGTTTTGCGCAGTGTACTGATCATTATGAAATCTGCTGGTCATATGAAAAGCATGACAAGTTCCTGATACTTTTCTGTTCTCTGTGAGAATTCAGTATTAGAAGGCAACATGCACTAATATTTCACAATCACATTTTTCTTACAACAGTTCTGGACATCTGGTTATGCATAAAAAGAGTGGAGTACATTCACAGCTCATTCAATATACTGTATTCAAACTTTAGAATGGACACTTTTAAGTTCGTATCTTACAACTGACATGACTACAATTCCATTAAAACAGTATGACTGAGTGTTTAAAATATACCAAAAATATTATATATATATATATATATATATATATATATATATATATATATATATATATATATATATATATATATATATTTTTTTGGTATATTTTAAACATTCATAATATATATATATATATATATATATATATATATATATATATATATATATATATATATATATATATATATATATATATATATATACAACTGAGTTGATCAGGATAATCTAAAAAATTACAGGCACTACAAATTTGTTTCGTATAGGTTTCAGAGCCGCCTACACTCATCGGGTGGTTGTGATCGACTGAAACGTTTGGGCTGCTGATTGCATATGTTGTTAGGTGGGGAACAATATCTTTTGTTTTTGTTGGCACTGTTTGTTGCAAAAGGGTGCATAATTAGTGACTGCACAGGAGAAATTTTCTCCTGTGTCTGCAGGTCGATACTAATTCGTTTCTATTGTTGAGGGAGCACATTTTTGGATATCTGAGGAGTATGAATTTCTCGTGGAGGCACAGATTGCATTTTTTGTCGCCTAACAACATATGCAATCAGCAGCCCAAACGTTTAAGTCGATCACAACCACCCGATGAGTGTAGGCGGCTCTGAAGCCTATACGAAACAAATTTGTAGTGGAAATGTAATTTTTTAGATTACCCTGATCAACTGAGTTATGTATTTAGCTCTACTCTAGTATTGAGCACTCCAGCTGATCTTGAACTAAAGAAGTATATATATATATATATATTATATATATATATATATATATATATATATATATATATATATATATATATATATATATATATATATATATATATATATATATAGGTTGCCATAAAGCCATTATGGTGATAACCGGGAGGGCACATTGTATACATTTTGTATATATATATATATATATATATATATATATATATATATATATATATATATATATATATATATATATATATATATATATATATATATATATATATACACACTGGATTATTCAATTTAATTCCAATTTTTGTTTTACCTTTGTCGCGCGCAGGGGGGTCACCCTGTTTTCGAAAGTTTGAATGGGGGTCATCCTGTTTTCGAAAGTTGGAATAGGGGGACCGGTCCCTTTTTCTGTACAAGTCCGTTGATGTAAGACAAACAGATTGATTTTGCAACATCGCTGCATTACAACATTTCTGTGAAGGAAGAATGCCCCCCCCCCCAAAAAAAAAATGCCAGAATTCACAAGGGAAAAAATCCAGTGGAACATGTAGAAAAAAAACAATAATGTCCCCAATCTTTCAGACCCCCAAGGATAACAAATGGTCCACCCCTAAATGCTTCGAGTAACAGGGGGGGTCACTGATTTTCATGCACGGATAAGGGGATGTTCACTAATTTTGTGTGCAAGAAATTTTGAAGGGCCACTATTTTTGATGTAGCGGTGTTTCGAAAAACACCGGCCCACATCCACGCCCCGTAGTTTCTGTCCCTTATTTGTCGCTGACGGCCAGTATAATTAAAATTGACCGGCACTTCTACTTATCAGATTTGGTCGTAGGTTTTACAGACTATTTCACCTTTGGTGAACATTGCTAGCATTAACAGACATATGATTAACAAGCATGGCCATGGAAACCACACATCCTTCAAGCGACATCATGTCCGATATTTACCCGATGTATGAAACGTGCTTTTCCGAGCATGAATAATACCTACAGCCTACCTCAGGGGTTTCATGAAGTTTTGAAGTTGGGGGCTAGAATGGAAAAGTAGGCGGCTTGCAGCTGCCATGACCACAAAGCAGTCGTCATCGGGGGAGGGTCCGGGAGGGGGTGTTCCCCCTCCCGGCCGAAGGCTGGAAACCCTGAAATATGAGCTAAAATTTACTTTTTACAGCTTACAGTCACTTGAATTTCTATATAGTATTTTCGGGGGAATTGTCAGCAGTGCTCCAGGGCAATTTGTGTTCATATCATAAAAGCCATTTTCCTGGGAGATTAGGCCTAAATATGATAATTCATAATTAAAAATGATAAAATGTGGTAATGTTGACGATAATTTGAACAAAGAAAACTGAAGTCTTTAGAGCCTCTATGCTTTTAGGAGGTAAACTATAATAATTCACCATTATTAATGATATAAATTTGATATGTAGATGATATTATACAGTGTTACATCTAGATAGGGGATAGGGAATTCCCCCTCTGTTGAAATGTTGGCACCCCCCAATTAATTTGACAAGGGGACCACTCCCCCCCCCTCTTGCCATGAAATGGTGTCAGTCACACCTTAGAGGTACAAGTAGAACACATGAACTGGTGAAATGCCCCCGAAATTTTCTGGTAAAGGGGAAACATTCCCCTTGTTGATGCCATCCTGGATGAAAAACTCATATTTTAAGCACAGTAAATTAGAAACTTATTAATGCATAATGTTATGCTTAAAATTAAGAACCCTGATGTTTGGTATGGAAATCTGTAGATGAAAAGTGGAGGTAAAAAGGATAATTTATATAACGAATAATGATAAAAAAATGACAATCATTACCATATTTCGCAAATAGACAAGATCCTCAGGGTTATTTGACTATATGGGTATGCAAAGTAAGAACCTTAATATAGGATATGAAAATTTGTACGTTCATGCAGAAGCGCACATTTGGATTGAACTTGACGAAATCTTTTGAAGTGAATTTAGAGGTCTGATCGCATTGTAACCACTCTGCGCGACGTTCTTATTGGCGTCGATAGACCGAAGAGCAGTCAGTACATATCATACGTCCTGCTGGCTATACTCCTTCACAATTACGCCAACCGCAGTGCAACGCACATCGGCTTACTAAAAAGATTTTCGTGAAAAAAAATCAGGTCATTGCCTACGAAAACAGTTTAAATCCACGTAATTATCCTTCTCTTGTTTCTTGGTCCACTTCAAAACCGAGGATCGTACAGCGAAGCTTGACCTTGCGATCGCTTCCGTCTTCATTTGTTCATCGACCATTTTGAGTTGAGCTAACGACGGCCGACAGGTGTAGTATGCACGTTTTCATTAGCGTATATAAAGGTCACCAAATAGGAATCAGCAATTCAGGTAGCCAATAGAATCGTCAATTGCAATTCCGATTTTTATTGAGGCAGTATACGCAAGACCGTGCTGCATCGTAGTACAAAGCGATCGTAGTAGTCGCTCGTCTTCTAAATTTTGTTTCACATAAAAGCCGTTGAAAAGTTTGATTACACATCTTATGAAACTTGTCCGTATCATTTCAGAAGGTAAAACATATTTTAGCTATAATGAAAGAGTTCAAATTTCCAAAAAGGTAGCCGGCAAATCGTAAGAGTAACCGGTCAATTTCGCCGGCTGCCGGCTCTTGATGAAACCCCTGACGTACACTAAAAACATAAATTAGCCCGGCCCAACATAATACGAAAATTTCTTCAAATTCGTGACATTCAGGCTTGCCCAGCAACCCCTGACACGTTTGTGCGGGAATTTTATAACTGACAACCTACTTTGACGAAGATTGTTTTTGTTGAAGAATATGAATGAATTCGAAACTGACGTATTTTTACTATGCAAAAATTATCTATTGTGTGTACACGGAGCTTCGAGTGTTTTCCAACACGTATTTGTTCGTTTTGAAATCTAGCAGTGAACTGCCTCAGAATCAGTCACAACATTTTTCATTTTGCGGTCAAAAGACTTACTTGTTTTCGGATGTTGTCATGACAAAGAAAGATCCTGTCACTGTCGATCTCGTTACTAGAAACATGAGAAAATAGTATGTGAAACTTTTTATTGATCTTAGTCTGTAGTACGTCCATGATCTTGTTATTGAATACGGAACCATTCCTAGCCTCACGGCCCAGCTACTGATACACCATCAATGAGTCTGCCTGTGAGTGTCTAGCTGCGTGATTGAGTCCTGTGTCCCTTGCCTGAGTTAGTCCTGGTTATAGTGTGTGTATGTCCATTTAGACAGTATCTTGGGCATGTCGGTAACAAACACCAGAACGATAAGTTGATATAACAATACAATGTTAATAACAGCTGAATATTACATAGAAGTGGTTGAAATACAACGGAAAATATTACGCAGAATACTTACACGAGAGAGATAGGTTACCGGCTGAATTTGTAAATGTGTAAACCAGTAAGACAATGTTGTCGAAACACTGCTGGTATTTAGTGACGCCAGTATTATAAGTTCCAATTCGAGAAGAATTGCGCAGGTTTTATCGTGTCGAAAAACGATAACGTATCGCGAGGGTAATAATTAATTCCTTTGCGCCAATTTGGAAAGACTATGACAATTTCAGGCGGAAAATGCTCGAGTAATTTCTTAAGAATTTATAAAAACACTCTGCAACCTTTTGTTTGGTTACTTGAATTATCATGAAGAAAACATCCACACACGCTCACCCCTTCTCCAATTTTGGGAAAAATAAATCTCTACAATAGGTTACAAAACCTTAACCCTTCTCCAATTTTCAAAAAGAAAAACACTTCTAGTCTCGGTTACACGTCGTAACACGCTACACTCTAGTTGTCTCTCTGGCGAGTAAAAGTGACCATCTTACAGCCTATTACAGCTCGCTACACTTCGTTACGTCCGCTACACCCCCTTCTCCAATTTTCACAAAATTTTACTCCTAGACTTGGTTACACCTCGCTACACGTTCTTAACTACGCTACAAGATGGGTGTCTCTCTGGCGAGTAAAAAGTGACCATCTTACAGCCTATTACACCTCGCTACACTTCGTTACGTCCGCTACACCCCCTTCTCCAATTTTCACAAAATTTTACTCCTAGACTTGGTTACACCTGTATTACCCCTATTTGTAACAATCAACCCTATTTGTAACAAAATTTAATTTTCAAAAAAACTTTGCCGTATATGTTGAAATATTAATAAAATATGCATATTTGTACGTTTGAGGGCAATTTTCTTTTTTTTTCCTTGTCAAAACTCATTTTTCCGAAACTGCTTTTGTTACAAATTGGG
This sequence comes from Ptychodera flava, assembly GCF_041260155.1. NCBI lineage: Eukaryota > Metazoa > Hemichordata > Enteropneusta > Ptychoderidae > Ptychodera > Ptychodera flava. Next base: position 15,540,953 of record NC_091930.1, on the reverse strand, counting down.
TTGATTGTTACAAATAGGGGTGACATGTGTCAACCCTATTTGTAACAATCAACCCTATTTGTAACAAAACCTAAATTTCAAAGAAACTTGGCCGTATTTGATGAAATCTTGATGAAATATACATATTAGTATGTTCGGGGGCAATTTTCTTTGTTTTCCTTGTTGAAACTCATTTTTCCGAAAATGCTCGTGAGATTAAATTTCGTTGTGCAGGTTCCTAGGGATAAGAGCCTACTCGTAAGATATAATCAAGTCGTGCAGATACATGCCAAAGTTTGTTTCGGGGCAATTTTCACCATTTTCGGTCAAAAATGTTAAAAATCTTGTTTTCTGACCGAAATCATACTAACCTATATGGGGTTAACTTTTGTTACAAATTGGGTTGATTGTTACAAATAGGGTTGACGTGTCAACCCTATTTGTAACAATCAACCCTATTTGTAACAAAATTTAACCAACTTGAAACAAAACCTAATTTTCTACAAAACTTGGCCGTATTTGATGAAATCTTGATGAAATGTACATATTAGTATGTTTTGGGCAATTTTTATTTTTTCCTTGTCGAAACTCATTTTTTCCGAAAATGCTCGTTAGATTAACTTTCGTTGTGCAGGTTGCCTAGTATAAGAGGCCTACTCGTAAGATATAATCGAGTTGTGCAGATAGGTTTGTTTCGGGGCAATTTCCCCAAATTTCGGTCGAAAATGTTAATAAAACTTGTTTTCTGACCGAAATCATACTAAACCTATATGGGGTTAACTTTTGTTACAAATTGGGTTGATTGTTACAAATAGGGTTGACGTGTCAACCCTATTTGTAACAATCAACCCAATTTGTAACAAAAGTTAACCCAATATAGGTTTAGTATGATTTCGGTCAGAAAACAAGATTTTTAACATTTTCGACCGAAATTGGGGAAAATTGCCCGAAACAAACCTTTGGCATGTATCTGCACAACTCGATTATATCTTACGAGTAGGCCTCTTATACTAGGCAACCTGCACAACGAAAGTTAATCTAACGAGCATTTTCGGAAAAAATAAGTTTCGACAAGGAAAAAATAAAAATTGCCCAAAAACATACTAATATGTATATTTCATCAAGATTTCATCAAATACGGCCAAGTTTTTTAGAAAATTAGGTTTTGTTTCAAGTTGGTTAAATTTTGTTACAAATAGGGTTGATTGTTACAAATAGGGTTGATTGTTACAAATAGGGTTGACGTGTCAACCCAATTTGTAACAAAAGTTAACCCCATATAGGTTTAGTATGATTTCGGTCAGAAAACAAGATTTTTAACATTTTTGACCGAAATTGGTGAAAATTGCCCCGAAACAAACCTATCTGCTCAACTCGATTATATCTTACGAGTAGGCCTCTTATACAAGGCAACCTGCACAACGAAAGTTGATCGAACGAGCATTTTCGGAAAAAAAGAGTTTCGACAAGGAAAAAATAAAAATTGCCCCAAACCGTACTAATATGTACATTTCATCAAGATTTCATCAAATACGGCCAAGTTTTGTAGAAAATTAGGTTTTGTTTCAAGTTGGTTAAATTTTGTTACAAATAGGGTTGATTGTTACAAATAGGGTTGACACGTCAACCCTATTTGTAACAATCAACCCAATTTGTAACAAAAGTTAACCCCATATAGGTTTAGTATGATTTCGGTCAGAAAACAAGATTTTTAACATTTTTTGACTGAAAATGGTGAAAATTGCCCCGAAACAAACCTTTGGCATGTATCTGCACGACTTGATTATATCTTACGAGTAGGGCTCTTATCCCAAGGAACCTGCACAACGAAATTTAATATCACGAGCATTTTCGGAAAAATGAGTTTCAACAAGGAAAACAAAGAAAATTGCCCCCGAACATACTATATGTATATTTCATCAAGATTTCATCAAATACGGCCAAGTTTCTTTGAAATTTAGGTTTTGTTACAAATAGGGTTGATTGTTACAAATAGGGTTGACACGTCAACCCTATTTGTAACAATCAACCCAATTTGTAACAAAAGTTAACCCAATATAGGTTAAGTATGATTTCGGTCAGAAAACCAGATTTTTAACATTTTTGACCGAAATTGGTGAAAATTGCCCTGAAACAAACCTATCTGCACAACTCGATTATATCTTACGAGTAGGCCTCTTATACTAGGCAACCTGCACAACGAAAGTTAATCTAACGAGCATTTTCGGAAAAAATGAGTTTCGACAAGGAAAAAATAAAAATTGCCCAAACATACTAATATGTATATTTCATCAAGATTTCATCAAATACGGCCAAGTTTTGTAGAAAATTAGGTTTTGTTTCAAGTTGGTTAAATTTTGTTACAAATAGGGTTGATTGTTACAAATAGGGTTGACACGTCAACCCTATTTGTAACAATCAACCCAATTTGTAACAAAAGTTAACCCCATATAGGTTTAGTATGATTTCGGTCAGAAAACAAGATTTTTAACATTTTTGACCGAAATTGGTGAAAATTGCCCCGAAACAAACCTATCTGCTCAACTCGATTATATCTTACGAGTAGGCCTCTTATACTAGGCAACCTGCACAACGAAAGTTAATCTAACGGCATTTTCGGAAAAATGAGTTTCGACAAGGAAAACAAAGAACATTGCCCCAAAACATACTAATATGTACATTTCATCAAGATTTCATCAAACACGGCAAAGTTTTTGTAGAAAATTAGGTTTTGTTTCAAGTTGGTTAAATTTTGTTACAAATAGGTTGATTGTTACAAATAGGGTTGACACGTCAACCCTATTTGTAACAATCAACCCAATTTGTAACAAAAGTTAACCCCATATAGGTTTAGTATGATTTCGGTCAGAAAACAAGATTTTTAACATTTTTGACTGAAAATGGTGAAAATTGCCCCGAAACAAACCTTTGGCATGTATCTGCACGACTTGATTATATCTTACGAGTAGGGCTCTTATCCCTAGGAACCTGCACAACGAAAGTTAATCTCACGAGCATTTTCGGAAAAATGAGTTTCAACAAGGAAAACAAAGAAAATTGCCCCCGAACATACTAATATGTATATTTCATCAAGATTTCATCAAATACGGCCAAGTTTCTTTGAAATTTAGGTTTTGTTACAAATAGGGTTGATTGTTACAATAGGGGTGATACATGTCACCCCTATTTGTAACAATCAACCCAATTTGTAACAAAGCAGTTTCGGAAAAATAAGTTTTGACAAGGAAAAAAAAAGAAAATTGCCCTCAAACATACAAATATGCATATTTCATTAATATTTCAACAATTATGGCAAAGTTTTTTTGAAAATTAAATTTTGTTACAAATAGGGTTGATTGTTACAAATAGGGGTGATACAACACCTCGCTACACGTTCTTAACTACGCTACAAGATGGGTGTCTCTCTGGCGAGTAAAAAGTGACCATCTTACAGCCCATAACACCTCGCTACACTTCGTTACGTCCGCTACACCCCCTTCTCCAATTTTCACAAAATTTTACTCCTAGACTTGGTTACACCTCGCTACACGTTCTTAACTACGCTACAAGATGGGTGTCTCTCTGGCGAGTAAAAAGTGACCATCTTACAGCCTATTACACCTCGCTACACTTCGTTACGTCCGCTACACCCCCTTCTCCAATTTTCACAAAATTTTACTCCTAGACTTGGTTACACCTCGCTACACGTTCTTAACTACGCTACAAGATGGTGTCTCTCTGGCGAGTAAAAAGTGACCATCTTACAGCCTATTACACCTCGCTACACTTCGTTACGTCCGCTACACCCCCTTCTCCAATTTTCACAAAATTTTACTCCTAGACTTGGTTACACCTCGCTACACGTTCTTAACTACGCTACAAGATGGGTGTCTCTCTGGCGAGTAAAAAGTGACCATCTTACAGCCTATTACACCTCGCTACACTTCGTTACGTCCGCTACACCCCTTCTCCAATTTTCGCAAAATTTTACTCCTAGACTTGGTTACACCTCGCTACACGTTCTTAACTACGCTACAAGATGGGTGTCTCTCTGGCGAGTAAAAAGTGACCATCTTACAGCCCCTAACACCTCGCTACACTTCGTTACGTCCGCTACACCCCCTCTCCAATTTTCGCAAAATTTTACTCCTAGACTTGGTTACACCTCGCTACACGTTCTTAACTACGCTACAAGATGGGTGTCTCTCTGGCGAGTAAAAAGTGACCATCTTACAGCCTATTACACCTCGCTACACTTCGTTACGTCCGCTACACCCCCTTCTCCAATTTTAACAAAATTTTACTCCTAGACTTGGTTACACCTCGCTACACGTTCTTAACTACGCTACAAGATTGGTGTCTCTCTGGCGAGTAACGACGCGACTGCTCTTTTACAACTTTACTGTTCTATTCCATACTTAATATCTACATGCATCACCTCAACATATCTTGAAAATTATCATCAATCACCAACGTACCCTAGTATAGTTCTTATATTATTTGTAGGGGTCCCTGGTCCTTTAAACGAAGTTCCGATGACCCTCTCTCTTTTACTACTCTCAACTTTCTTTCTCTTCTTAAAGGTATAATTATTCACGATATGTAAATCGATGGCAAGACCGAGCTGTTCCATACCAGACTCTCTATGTGAAAATAGTCCCATCTAAAATAGGCTGCGCATTGATATATTTCACTGTAATTAGACTTCTTTTCCTAGCCTTCGCTACACTCGCAACACCTAAATACGTAGCGAAGGGGTAGTCTATAAAAAGTTTGCACCTCGGATCTTGCAGTGTATATTACAACGGGTGTCGCACGCGCGATTTCGCGTCATGCCACGCGCTCACTATCTGTTGGAAGGTTGACCATGCCGTGCGCAGGTAGATCATACCTACAATATTACAAGACCTCTAACGGGATAACCTAGGGATGACATTACAAGATTCAATATGTTATTCCTGTATTTAGATACCCGAAATATACTTGTTCTTCAAGCCGTCCATATTTTTGTGTCGGCAACATCGCATCATAAGCGGAGATCGGCATCCATCTTTGTTTATCATAACAGTACGAATGTATTTCGGGAACACCGGAAACTAATGACATTTATCGTGCATATCTCGGCTTTTACAGTAAATATTAAGGTTGATATTTTACGGTAAACGCCAACAGGATGGAGGGATGTGGGGATATGATAATACCCCGTTAATGTAATGTCGTAGTAAATGCGATGTGGCAGGCAACTTACGGATGCGGGGAAGAAAAGTGTCGATATGAGAAATATTATGGGGGAAATTGTCATTGGCACATGAGAAAACACCTGACCAGTACATAGGCTCGGCTGCTATACATATGGAGAGAACAGCCACGTTGTCCAGCCAGGTACACGTGTCGGGAAAAGGTGTCATAAACTTTTGACTGATCTAACATGTGCGATTGTAGATAAACATTGAGAACAGTAGAAACAGTGGATGTGTTATAATGCGAACAGGTCAGTTTGTGAGTGGTGCAAAAGTTGGAATGCTAGATCTAGCTGCTAGAAATGAATGTTTTTGTTAAATCGTTGATTTTAGATACATTTTGAAAATTGATAAGTGACTAAAATGTTTGCGCACCGCTAAAATATAAACAAAGCATTTTCAAAAGATTGGGATAAGTACTCGTATCGCCTGATGTATCATTTTATTATCATTGTAACAGCACCTGTCGTATTCCCCCACCAAAAAGCGTTTTACGATCCTGCGTCACACAAAGTCGCAATACCAAACAGCTATATGTTAGCCCCATGAAATAATCTCGTCAAGATCGTCAAGTTTTAACGAAGTTATATTTCTATGCATAACTACGTTTCTCTGGAAAGGTGGCCGTGCTCAGTCCTCGACATGAATTTAGTTTTGTATTGGGACAGTGACAAAACTAAACATGTCCGCCACGTAGCGCAACGACAAAGGTACCACGCATTTACACAACAATGGCATCAATTTAAGTAAAATGTTCCTTATTAAACAAAGTCAACGTTGGAGTTGGCCTACATCCCTTTGACTACGCGTTATGTCATCCGTTCGCGCATTTTCCTCTCGGGACAAGACCGGCGGCAGACTAGTGTACCGGTAGTCAAATTTCAAGGGTGTAACATGTCATGTTCAATTTCGTGTTACTGTCTGCCTGTACCACAGTCGGCGCAGAGTCACGGCGGTCTATAAAATGCAACAGAACTAAATAATTATTTGTTTGTTATTCACAACAGATTTTCTTATTATCATTGAACACGGTAGAACTAGTTTTAGATAATTTGATGCGGTAGTGTCTATATTATATGCAAAGGTCAGCTCATCTACTTTTCTTATTAAGTTACAAATTCGCTTTTTATGACTAATTTGTTTGGTAGTTGACCATACCATGTGCAAAGTAGAGCTTACTAAAAATATTACAACTACTTTAACGGAAAAATCCCAGGGATAATATTACAAGATTCAACATGTTATTCCTGTATTTAGATAGCCGAAATATACTTGTTGTTCAAGCCGTCCATATTTTTGTGTCGACAAGGTCGCATCATAGGTGGAGAACGGCAGCCATCTTGTTTGTGTACTTTGTTTATCATAAGAGTATGAAAGGTATTTCGGGAACAACGAAAACTACTGACATTTATCGTGCATATCTTGACTTTTACAGTAAATATTAAGGTGGTTATTTTATGGTAAACGCCAACAGGATGGAGTGAGACGGGGCTATGATAATAATCCGATAATGACGTGTCGTAGCAAATGCGATATGGCTGGCAACTTACGGATGCTGGGAAGAAAAGTGTCGTTATAAGAAATATTATGGGAGAATGGTCATTGGCACACATGAGAAAACACTTAACCAGTACATAGGCCCGAGGATCTAACATGTGCGATTGTAGATAAACATTGAGAACAGTAGATATAGTTGATGTATTATAATACCAACTAGGTCAGTCTGTGCGTGATGCATAAGTTGGAATGCTGGATCAAGGTCCTAGAAAGAAATGTGTTTTTTAAATCATTGCTTTTAGATACATTTTGAAAAATGATAAGTGATTAAATTGTTTGCGCTCAGCTAAAAAATAAACACAGCGTTTTCAAACGATCGGGATAAGTACTCGTATCGCCTGATATATCATTTTATTATCGTTGTAACAGCACCTGTCGTGTTCCCCACCAACAAGCGTTTCACAGTCCTGCGTCACAGAAAGTCGCAATTCCGAACAGCTATATGTTACCCCTATGAAAATATTTTGTCAAGATCTTCAAGTTTTAACGAAGTTATATTTCTATGTATAACTACGTTTCTGTGGAAAGTGGTCGTGCTCAGTCCTCTACATGAATATAGTTTTATAGTGGGACAGTGACAAAACTAAACATGTCCGCCACGTAGCGCAACGACAAATGTACCACGCATTTACACAACAATGACATCAATTTAAGTAAAATGTTCCTTATTAAACAGAGTCAACGTTGGAGTTGGCCTACATCCCTTTGACTACGCGTTATGTCATCCGTTCGCGCATTTTCCTCTCGGGACAAGACCGGCGGCAGACTAGTATAGTCAAATTTCAAGGGTGTAACATGTCATGTTCAATTTCGTGTTACCGTCTGCCTGTACCACAGTCGGCGCAGAGTCACAGTGGTCTATAGAATCGACGAAACAAAAGAAATATTTGTTTGTTATTCACAACAGATTTTCTTATTATCATTGAACACGGTTGGAACTAATTTTAGATAATTGGATGGGGAAGTGTCTATATCATAGGCAAATGTCAGCTCATCTACTTTTCTTATTAAGTTACAAATTCGTTTTTTATGACTAATTTGTAATATTGCAACACATATTCATCTCATTGCATCTAACATAATTGCGAAATTTGAAAAATACTTATATCCAAGTATCCAAAATTAGTTCCAATCGTGTTATTGGTAGTTCTGTAATTGTATAATGATCTCAAATTCAGCACAATACTCTCAAAAAATTGAAATTGATATGGAAAAAAATATTCGGCTCAGGTCCGCTCAATCTGTTTAAGCTTCACACGGATAACTCAATAGTTACCCGGGCACAGTACACAGTCGCATTGGCAGTCTTTCACTAAATGAAATTGAAAAAGAACGGGTTTGTTGTGTTTCCAAGCATGCTATTGGTCAGCTTTTGTCATATTTGCATATCTCGTCGCAATTTCTACAACCCTGGACAGTAGCCTAAAGTCAGTAACCGTCAGCTTTTTCCGTCGTTTTTCTTCGTATCATAATATTCGGGTACTTCTTTGTGTCACAGACAAGAAAATTGACAAAAATAGCCTATCAAAGGGACCTATCATAGCTGCGGTTGACGGGGGAGGGGGTTCAATTATCATTTTGTTGTTTTACATCTGGAACCTTGGAGAAGCGATGAGATTTCCAGATAATAGGGTTCACATCCTGAGTAGCAGGCAAACGAAAGTGGTTGGTTGAACAAAATATTGCCAGATTTGTACTAAGGTTATGAGGCGTTGAGCGAGAAAGGCACACACATTTTTCAACTAGAATGAATGGGTTGCCGGTACAGTTCTTTTGTGGCCTTATAGGTCTTGGAATATTGTATCACGTGCTCGACTTGCGACACCTTTTTAAATTCACGATTGAATGTTATGCGATACAAACGATTCTCGCCAACTAGATGACTGGCTGGAAACTTTGTCATAAGCGGATACTTGTTAAGTATCCATCATCAGCATGTATCCATCATTAGCAAACAAAACCATTCGAAATACCCAATGCCATTCCAGACCCGATGCCCAGTAGCAACTGAAATTGTCCCTTGTTATTTAAATGACACAAAAATCCAGACTAGTTTTAAAACAGTCCCCATGTGTCACAGATTTGTTTGGCGCTATCTGCATGATGCCAAGATTGCCGTACGTAGTTTATTTTCTTTTAAATGACGGCAATAAAAATAAAAACTAGATAAGAAGAGCGTAAGTCGACTGTGGCCGCAAAAAAAGAAAACAGGGAGAGATCCTTGTGACAGTTCGAGACACAATCGCCGAAACCTGTCCAAGAGAATATTCAACGTCAAGCGGTTCTAAACGGCCTCGAAACGCGACTCTCACGGTTCCACAAGGTCATTTCATTTGATTACCACATTGCGCTATTCTATGGATTTTCCGTTTTCTTTTTCTCTATCTTCCGACCGACTAACCATCGAACCAAAAATAGATTTTAAAAACTCTCTTTATTAGGATGAAGAAATACATCTTAATTGTTTTTTTGACTTGATTTTAAAAAAGTGATAGTATTGCAACGTCATTTTCCGAGACATTATTGCTGGCCACTATAGGCGACGTGCATGTATCAAGGGGCGACCCGAGTTAAATAGGCTGCATAGACTACAATACATGAAACACCCATACGCTTTCACAATAACAAATTCTTAGAATTGTAGGAACTCGATGACAGGTGTGGCTTAACATCGACACGCACTCACAGTCCTAAATCCGTCTGTCATAGGCGAAGCTATTCTCTGATTTGAAGGCATGCATCAACCGCTACAATACAAAGGAGTGTCTGAATATTATAATGTGACGAAAGACGACGAAAGGAACTGACGAGTCCTCGTCGGCTACTAATTAATTAGTCTTCAGTCCAATCAGGACGTAGATTTGGCTACGAGACATGCAAATAAGACGAAAGCTGACAAATAGCATGCTTGGGAAGACGACGTTCTCGTTCGTTTTTCACATTCCTTAAGATTGCTAGTGGGACAACAATGCGGATCGACGAAGAAATATCACAGAAAAAAATAGCAAAAATACATAAATATACAGTATATCACTATCCAACTAACTGATTACAACGTGCATGCAAAATTCACAGTCACATCTACTCAAAGATGAGATTAATTTACAACTTACTTGAAATACGCTACGCAGGCTCCTTGTACGTCGAGAACGGACGCACAAGTCGATGACGTCATCGCAGAAATTCGTGACGTTTCACATTCACGTTCACGTAAAACGTGAAGCCAAAGCTGTCTAAAAATTTGTGAACCAAAACATTGAAAGATTGAAAATTGAAAACGTTGCGATTAAAAATTTAATGTGAACATCTGGCTTCGTTTATTGTAATGATTATGACAATTGTTACTCATAAGATGAAAATTAAGGCGGAGCTACACTGGATACTAAATGTCGCATGCCGTATTTTGTTGTTGTCACAGCCAGCAGTCATTTCTTCTTAACGGATGACAAAGAAAGTATCATTCCAGGGTTTCGTTTTGCGCACCTTTTTTGTAATAATAATACGAGGCGCTTGATATAGCCACCATACGACGAGAGACCCACACAAATCAAGGTATTTCTGATTGTTAATATTGCCTAGCCCCTCTCGACTAACGCTCGCTAGTAAGATGTTATTTTCACTGGGCAGGTACGGTATGTGACAAGGAAATTTTTTGTTGAATTGGCAAAGCAATATGTTAATTAAATAGACGGTTTCTACAATTGTATTAAGCTACAACAAATCTAGAGAAATATTGGTGACTTGAAAACACCTGTAGGATAACCGTTATTCGCAACAAATAATTAATTGACTAATTGTCCTGGCATTTCACGATCGCCCAGTTTTCAATTTCAGATTACCCTTTTGATTTTGCCGGCCCAGCTCATAGATAGGAATGTATGCTTAATTAAGGATAAAGAGGTGTGTTTTGAAATAGATAAGTGAATAAAATGCTTGCTCTCAGTCTAAAAAATATGGATCACAAATGTTTTTTTTTGAAATTCTGATAAGTTCTCGAGTCGCGAGATATCGCCCGTATCTATCATTGGAAAAACACCTGCCGTGTCCCCACAATAGCGTTTTACAATTCTGCGTCGCACGTTATCATACACATAACATAACAAACATAAGAAACCGTGTTGTATGTAGTTTGAAAGCAGCAATATGTTAGCTATATGAAATAATTTTGTCAAGATGATTACATTTCAGCTTAAGAATATATCTCCGTATAACTTTGGATCTGTGGAATATGCATGGTCTTAGGATGGAATAACGGATACTGTTCATTTTATGAGAATGGAAGTATGTCAACTGTTCGGTATGGTTCGTAAAAGATCATATCAAACTCTGTCCACTGCATGAATTCACCTCTTTTTCAGCGAGACTGATAAAACTTAACTTTGAAGATGACAAAGCGATGCTTTATCTTTACTATATATAATCTTTACTAAAACTACAACTAACTATAGGGAAAACGGCGACTAGGAAAAAATGGAGGATTACAGCTATCCCTACTCCATAATTCGACTTGAGACTAATCAACTGTTAGGGGGCCTGAGCATCGTGCCTGTCTTTTAATGGTCGAAAAGGGGTGTCCTTATTTGACGTTTAACATATAATTGGCTCTCAAGAAAAATTGATACAAACCAAACATTATTGTGATATAAAGGTTTTCAACAGCAGGATCTCGGTCACTTTGTTATGCTGTCTTCTAGAAGTCCTCGTATTTGTCATTTTCAACGTACCTGGAATTACAACGGGTAAGATACAAATGTATAAATGTGTGTATGTATATATTCAGTTGCTAGACTTAAATTCCAATTCCGATTTAACATAACAAATTAACAGCTGCGTAGCTTATGACATATGCCATCTTAGCTGGAACTCAATGTGATGTGATAACACATCTAGCTTTGGCAGAAATGAGTTGTGTTGGCTACTTGCTAGTAACATGTTGCATAGTCAACATTTTTCGCTTACCAATCGTCTTACATTGTTTTCGCAAATGTCATTTTACGTGCGGTTGAAACAACTGTATATGAACTCTAATGAAAGCAAGATCACGGGACATAGGCAAAAACATATCAAAATGGTGCCTTTTTAAGTAATAAACTTCAGCAGAAGTGATGCGCTGATTTGCGATTTTGCAGCAACATACTTTGTCAGACTGTCACGAAGATCGCGAGACGTGAAATAGATCGCCTTGGCCAGCAAGTGTTGAACGTCTAAGCCGAAAGTCCAGACTTACTTTACACGACTGGTATCTCGGCAAAAATCAGGTACAAAACCGACGCCACTCAAAAAATATACAAACCATAGTCCTCGCTACGTAGAGTACTGAGATTTGACATGAAAACATTTGGAATATAGTTGTTAATTTTAATCCAAAACTTGAATGATGAATGCGGGCATCGTGCAGGTACATGGCCGCTCACGACTTCTCAACTTCTACGTTATCAGTGCTCGATCGCTAGCCGGTAAAGCCGTCAAAATGGTCCTAATCGCATTCGTTACGTTCCCAAATATTTGTGTTAGAAATGTTTCAGTTAAGATTTCCTATAGAATGATATGGTGTAAGACATGTGATAATGCATTCAAGACATATTTTGTTCCTTTCTGTGTGTCCTCAACATATATTATGTAAACGAAATGCGGAGTTGATGTGCTGTGTTGCCTATTACAACATATTTTAGACGGAGTATATTTCCGTCATTTACTTTGGACGAAATGTAAAATATACTGCATATATGACTAGTTAAAAGATAACAACGGTATGGTAATATTTTTTTCCCTTGTCAATCGATTGAATAAAATTGATCTCCGTAAAGTCAAAGACTACACAGTCTGGGAAGTGATGATAGCGCATAGAAGTAGCATACAAGGCTGCTCGGAATCCATAGTTAGTGCAACTATTTACGCAACAGAAGACCTTGCGAACACGTTGTTGATCATGTGCGACATTGTGATTATGTTACATTTCTTGTAACAACAAAGCTTCATTTTCTCTAGTAAAAATTGACCTTTCATTGTAAACAATTGTGAACCTGGTCAGGTATGCATACTCTAAGATTATCTTTTATCATATTGTTACGTGCAGAGAAAACGAACAAAGGGTGAACAGCAGTTAACGTTTAAACAAAATTTATTACAAAAATAAAACTAATTGCTAAGTCAGGGATAGAGTACAAGCTTTAAAAGTGTACAGACTACTTATCTCAGCTGGGACGGCAAAGCTCCAGTCTCAGAGTTGTAACAGTCAGTTGGATGAATGAACAGTCCTTTGGCTTGCAGGCTTGAAGCTGCACAAAGTCCACAGTATAATCCAGCGTTGACAGTGAAGGTCTTGAAAAGTCTTGAGAATGACTACTGCTGGAGTTTATAGTAACACACAAGAGACACGATCCCAAAAGTCTGACTGGAAGCTGTGCACGTCCCTTTTATAAAGGCATATAAGAACAATCTAGAACTTTTATTGACATGCTAATTACTGTTCTAAAATTATCTCCCTTACACAACTAATCAACTTTCCAGAACATTCCAAACATGACTAATTGAATTCAAGGTTGTGAGGTCATCAAGGGCAGTGACCTTGAGAATGTTCTAGACTAATTGAACTCAGGTCATGATGAGTGTGGGGGGAATGACCTACATAACACACCCCCTCTTCAAAAAAAAGAAAATTTTTCAAAGAAAAATCTTTCTTTTACAAATGTAATCTTGAAAAGGATTTAAGTACTCAAATTTTGTTTTACTCTAAAGTAAAGTTTCTTGAAAGTGAACAACAATAAAATTTCTTGAAAGTGAACAACAATAAACTCTAAATACGAGAGAGACAGTCTGCAATTAAATTGTTCTCTGCCTTTGATATGTCTAATGTCAAGATTAAACTCCTGTAACATTAAACTCCATCTTAGCAATCTCTGATTTTTGCCTTTAAATTTCTGCAGAAAAACAAGAGGTTGTGATCAATATGAACCACTATTGGCTGATTTGAAGAAGTAACATAAACTTCAAAATGCTGTAAAGCTAATATCAAAGATAAACACTCTTTTTCAATTGTAGAGTAGTTTCTCTGGATTTGTTAAATTTGCGTGAAAAATAGCAAACAGGATGATCTATACCATGACTATCCTCTTGCAATAAACAGCACCAGCAGCCGTATCACTAGCATCTACAGCTAATTTGAATGGCAAAGTGAAATCTGGTGCAGACAACACTGGGGCACTTTGCAGTATGGCTTTAAGTGTATCAAATGCCTGTTGGCATTGCTCTGACCAAACAAACTTTACTTTCTTTTTAAGTAAGTTAGTCAAAGGCTCAGTAATTGTGGAGAAATTTGGACAGAATTTTCTGTAGTAACCAGCCATACCGAGAAAGCGCATCAGTTGTCGTTTGCAGTTTGGTATGGGAAAACTTGAAATGGCACTGATTTTGGCATCAACAGGTTTTACCTCACCCTGTCCTACAGTATGTATGTCCGAGGTAAGTTACCTAGCCCAACCAAACTCAGATTTGGCAAGGTTGACAGTCAACATTGCTTCGCTCAGTCTCTCAAAGAACTTCCGCATGAGCTTGATGTGTTCCTCCCAGGTGTCACTATACAGGACTACGTCGTCAACGTAAGCTGCACACCCGTCTAGCCCGGATATGACGTCGTTGATCATCCGTTGGAACGTTGCCGGAGAGTTCTTCATTCCGAATGGCATCACCTTGTACTGGAACAATCCGTCTGGTGTAACAAAGGCGGATATTTCACGAGCACGATCCGTCAGAGGGACTTGCCAAAATCCCTTCAGTAGGTCAAATTTCGTCACATACTTGGCTTTTTTTCCCACTCGGTCGATGCAGTCATCAATCCTCGGGATTGGGAAAGTGTCTGTCTTTGTTAAAGTGTTGACCTTCCTAAAGTCCGTGCACATACGATAACTGTGATCTGATTTGGGAACAAGTATGCACGGCGAACTCCAGTTACTTTTACTGGGTTCAATAAAGTCATTGTCCAGCAGGTATTTGACTCTTCTTCCTGGAGATATTTCGCTTTTGTTGGATTCAGTCTGTATGGATGTTGTTTTACAGGCTTACTGTCCCCAACATCAACGTCGTGATAGATGACGTTTGTCCTCGTTGGAACATCTTGAAACAGGTGTTTATATTCGTGGAGCAGTTCTTTCACCTGTTGTTGTTGTTCTGGCTGGAGGTGTGCCAACTTTGTAGACTCCAGCTTCTCCAGGATTTCTGAGTTCTGAAGCTTGACCGAGCCCAGCTTTGAGTTTAGAGTATTTTCACTCAAGTCAGGTTTCAGTATCACTATCTTCATAATGGTTTGAACTGACTGCACTGACAGGCTGAGTTATAGTAGGATTATCCCTATCCACATATGGCTTAAGCATATTTATGTGACATAGCTGTTTTTGTTTTCGCCTGTCAGGTGTTATTATGATGTAATTTAAATCACTCAATTTCTTATCAATTAGGTATGCCCAAAGTAACGAGCATGGAGTGGTTTGCCAGGAATTGGAAGTAGAACAAGAACTTTTTGACCTGGTTCAAACTTCCGTTTTGAGGTGCTTTTATCATATTTGGTTTTCATTGACTGCTGAGATGACTCAAGATTTTCTCTGGCTAATTCACATGCTTTAGAGAGCTTTGTACGAAAATCTGACAATATTGCAAAATATTCAGACAATCATCATCGTCTGATAGGAATTTCTCTTTAACGAGCTTAAGTGGGCCACGGACTGTATGTCCAAATACAAGCTCAAATGGGCTAAAACCAAGAGACTCTTGAATTGACTCTCTAACAGCAAAGAGCAGAAATGAATTCCTTCATCCCACTGCTTCTCTGTGTCAAAACAGTAGGTCCTAATCATGTTTTATCAAAGTTTGATGAAATCGCTCAAGAGCACCCTGACTTTCTGGATGATAGGCGGATGACCTATACTGTTTAATGCCTAGCTGATCCATTACTTGTTGAAAAATACCAGACATAAAGTTGGAGCCTTGATCGGACTGGACACGTTTAGGGAGGCCAAATAAAGTAAAAATTTGACTAAAGCTTTCACTATAGTCTTTGTCTTTATATTTCTCAGTGGTATGGCTTCTGGGAACCGAGTTGATGTACACATTATTGTCAGCATGTACTCATTTCCTGATCTTGTTTTTGGTAGGGGCCCAACACAGTCTATTAGAATCCTACTAAATGGTTCTTGAAATGCAGGAATTGGCTGTAAAGGGGCCTTTGGAATGGTCTGATTTGGCTTTCCTACCATTTGACATGTGTGACAAGTTTTACAGAAATGTGCTACATCCTGCCTGAGATTAGGCCAATAAAAGTGACTGAGAATTTTATGATAAGTTTTCCTGACTCCTAAGTGACCAGCCCAGGGGGTTTCATGGGCCAGGCGCAATATTTCAGCACGGTAGGGCTTTGGAACCACAATTTGATGTTTTATAGCCCAATCGTCATCAACCAAGACATCTGGAGGTCTCCATTTACGCATGAGAATACCAGATTTTGTATAATAGGAAACAGAGCTATCTGAAGTTTTATCTTCATCATCTACCCTGTGAAACAAAGACAAAATATCTGGGTCTTTGTGTTGTTCTGCAATGAGATTTGATCTAG
Source organism: Ptychodera flava (assembly GCF_041260155.1). Classification (NCBI taxonomy): domain Eukaryota; kingdom Metazoa; phylum Hemichordata; class Enteropneusta; family Ptychoderidae; genus Ptychodera; species Ptychodera flava. The sequence goes on along the minus strand of NC_091930.1, from coordinate 15,524,573 downwards.
AAAATGTCTGACTTTGGTCAGCAGAAGTTTTACTGGAAGTTTCAAATCCACGAGGGATAACGGAATGATCCGTGTCAAACACCTGACTGAGAAAGGTGTCATTTAAGTCAACATCTGTGACATTATTCTTGAGAGTATTTTGATTCTCGGAAGTTTTCTTTGACATGGCTCGAGTAATTGCACACGAAGGAAATAAATCGGGTATCTCTTGTTCAATTGGCTCTGGATCCTGATCTAAACTAGGATTATCAGTCACAAGTGGATTAGTAATGACCTTGTCCCCAGCAAGGTCGTTTCCGAGAAGAAGGTGAATCCCTTCAAAAGGCAAAAAAGGCCTAATACCTAAAGTCACAGGTCCAGAAACAAAGTCCGAAGACAAATAGACATTATGGAGAGGAACAGGAATGTAGTCATTGCAATCTACCCCCTTAATAAGAACTTTAGACCTGAAAATGACTTTTCAGAAAACGGCAGGGTATCTGCCAACAAAAGAGACTGGGAAGCCCCGGTATCTCTTAGAATTTTGACAGGGGTAGCAGAAGAAAAATCACTAGAAAGTGATATAAAACCATCATGAATAAATGGTTCGAAAATACCCATAATGCTATCTTGAGAAGAATTGACCTTGACCTCATTAATTGGGGATAAGAGGGGTTTAACCTCAGAAAATGTGTTACACACATTATTAGACTCTAATTGAGTTGATGAAGAAATAAAGCCGGTGGGCTTAGATCCACTTTGACCACTTTGACCTTCACGTTTTCTTTTCAACTTGAAACACTCTGACATTAAATGGCCGTCTTTCTTACAATAATTACAAGAAAGTGTACCGAACTGTTTGTCAGAAGGAGATTGAGACTTGGGATCTGATGATGTGGGAGTGTTACTTGAATTCTGTGAACTGTTGTCATTTGATTTCCTACTCTCCTTTGAAAAATTCTTGGATGAAAAGGACGAGTTAAATTTACCTGCATTGTTTCTGTATGAAAAGGACTGGGATGGTTTGCTGAGAAATGAAGATTTGTGGGTCAATGAATAATCATCGGCCAAACGTGCAGCAACCTCTAATGTATCTGCCTTTTGTTCATTGATAAACATCTTGATGTCACTCCGGATGCACCTTTTAAATTCCTCAATCAAAACAAGTTGTCGTAATTTGTCATAATTCTGACTGACCTTTTCCGAAGAACAGCAACGATCAAACAGTTGTTCTTTTATTCGAGCAAATTCAACATAAGTTTGATCCTTCACCTTCTCACAATCCCTAAATTTCTGACAGTAAGCTTCAGGCACCAACTCATAGCCCTTGAGAATTAATTCCTTCACAGAATCATAATCTGAAGCCTGCTCTACTGACAACTGAATGTAAATTTTCTCTGGCTTTACCCACCAAAGCACTCTGCAAAAGCATAGACCAGGACTCCTTAGGCCAATTCAGACTCTGAGCAATTTTCTCAAAATGGAGAAAATATTTGTCAACATCCTTTTCTTGGAAAGGGGGAACTAACCTGAAATGCTTAGTGATGTCAAAATTGTCTGAAGGGAAGAATTTTCCTGACTTTCTAAGCTCTAAACGTCTCATTTCTAACTGCAGTTGGTGTTCTGCTAATTCTCTTTCCTTTTCTTTTTCCTCTCTTTCTTTCTCCCTTTGTCTTTCTTCCATTTGCAATTCTTTTTCTTTCATTTCCAATTCCCTCTCTTTCTGTCTTTCTTCCATTTGTAATTGCATTTGTATTTTTTCTTTTTCTAATGCCAATTTTTTAAGCTCCAAATCTGCCTGAATTTCTAATTCTAATTTTCTTAGTTCAAAGGTAGACTCGGGCTCATAATGTTTCAAGGTGGATTCCTCAAATTGGCCTAAATTAACTAAATGTTTTGCAATGTGGTACTGTATTTCCCGCTTGCGCATAGATCTTTTGACATCTACTTTAAGGAAATTGGCCAGTGCTATGAGGTTGTCTTTTCTGAGGGAATTAAATGCGTCCTGATCAAGGTCATCCATAAATTCGTCTGGCTTGAATTCCGCCATGATTGAATTTTGCTGAGTTCACAGTATACAGTAGTTTTGAAAAGGCAGACAAAATGTTGTCAAACGGCTCAAAATATTCGTCTCCCGGACGAGCCCCCAATTTTGTTACGTGCAGAGAAAACGAACAAAAGGGTGAACTCAGCAGTTAACGTTTAAACAAAATTTATTACAAAAATAAAACTAATTGCTAAGTCAGGGATAGAGTACAAGCTTTAAAAGTGTACAGACTACTTATCTCAGCTGGGACGGGCAAAGCTCCAGTCTCAGAGTTGTAACAGTCAGTTGGATGAATGAACAGTCCTTTGGCTTGCAGGCTTGAAGCTGCACAAAGTCCACAGTATAAATCCAGCGTTGACAGTGAAGGTCTTGAAAAGTCTTGAGAATGACTACTGCTGGAGTTTATAGTAACACACAAGAGACACGATCCCAAAAGTCTGACTGGAAGCTGTGCACGTCCCTTTTATAAAGGCATATAAGAACAATCTAGAACTTTTATTGACATGCTAATTACTGTTCTAAAATTATCTCCCTTACACAACTAATCAACTTTCCAGAACATTCCAAACATGACTAATTGAATTCAAGGTTGTGAGGTCATCAAGGGCAGTGACCTTGAGAATGTTCTAGACTTTGAACTCAGGTCATGATGAGTGTGGGGGAATGACCTACATAACAATATACTTTTATGAAGTGAAGTTATTAGATGTATAATCTGTGTAATATGGCCATGGAGGCCTTTTCCGTAGATATAACGTTTGAGATAACAAACGGAGCATTATTAACGGCAGAAGAGGCGGATCGGAGCAAAAAAAACTAACGGGCTGTTGGGAGGCCTATAGGAGCTTTAATAGGAAATTCTATAGGAATTTCAATTGCTTTAACTTTTTACTCAATGCAAATCGTACAGATAAATCACTCTGAACGAGGCAGAAAACGAACCTTTGACAAACCAGCAGTTTTTTTTCTAAAGTAAACAATGAAACAGCTTTGTTTCAATGCAAATACTTATTTACAGTTTGTGTCCGCGAAAACTAATAAACACCTATTACCTGGTCATTAGGGCTATAGCGGCCGTTTATTACCCAGAGGGACCGAGTGTTAGCAGAAACACATCGCTATTCCGCGAGGCTGTAAAGACCAGGTATAGGTTTTTATAACACGCCATACACTCATGTTGTATTATATTATGTTTTTTTTATGCATTTTGATATTATGCACCGGAACAATCCACTGTTACATGTTTACTTGGCGAAGTTCACAGCGCTAACAGTGGTACTACTTTCAGCCTATCACTATTCTAACCATACCTAAAAACATGCTTGGTTGCACTTGAATATTAATCGTCGATGAGCTGTTCAAGTTCCTAGGCTGTTGGAATGGAAAATGTTGCACTTTGAGAGACTAGCTCCTCGCTCATCCCTGGCGCAGATCACGTTCTTGGCACCCGCCATTGTTTCAAACAACACTACGATCACTTGGCCGGGCACTTTTCCAAATTTTGTAAAAAAAAAACCCAGTTTTTCAAAATGCCCTCTGACATCACTGTTGTCGATTCAGTGACATTTTCTCGACACATGACGTATTCTTGTTGATCGCGACACGATTTTAGCATGTGGCGTATTAAACTGATTATCGAAGTGCGGGAGCAAACGTTTGCTTGACAATTGACGGTTAAATGACAAAAGGGATTCGGTGTTCAAGCCTTTTGGATAAAATGTTTTCAAGCTCTTAGAATGATACATACGTACCAGAGCTTCCGCTACGATTTTAAAACCTGCGTAAGTCTTTACAAAAACGGTATTATTTGTGTAAATTGCATCAAAAAACGCTTACAACTACATGTATGTACCTATAAATTAGCTACAAATTCTTTGTCGAACGGTATTCATTTCTTTACTTTTAATATCTGCTACTTCCTAACGATTTTTTTGCCTCTTGAACCCAATCATCGCTGCTCTGAAGTCAAATTTGCCAAGTCTTGGCCCTTCCATTGTTATCACCATCATATCATTTATGACATCTCACCCAGAGACATCTTCACCAAGACAATTACGTTTCGAAGTTTTAATCCTGTTTTGGCTACTGAACGCATGTTCACAATGGACAGATAAGACTAGAATCTTGGCTGCATGGCAAATTTTGTGGCGATTGAAACATGGAAATACCACTTCTGCTCGATGGCTTGCTACTGTCGATGGTTTGCTTACTTGGCATCCGTTCTACTTCCATTTTTTTCTGATGATGCAAAGCAACTGTCGATGGTGTTATGTTTTGACATTACCTTGGAAGTACTGGATAAATATTAAACAGCAATTGGAAAAAACTACAGGACCACTCTGACCAAAGTGTAATTTTGTATGCATCGGGTGCAACCGTAAAAAGAACATTTTTAAATAGCGACTTAATTTGTTAAAAGCCTGGAAGGAAACAATCGACGCTTCGTAATTAACACGATGTAGAACAAAATGTTGCAAACCATGAACATTTTTATTTGCGAAAATTTCATGTTTAGTCCTGGATAAATTACGCATTGGATGAAAACCACGATTGCTGTATAGTCAAAAGTAGTTAAACAGTTTAAATTCACTCGGATGGAAATAAATACAGCAATGATCTAAAGTAATGTCATGCAAGTGCAAGCAATAGATCATTATGGGTTTTCTATGATTGTGTCATATGAATGATGAAGATATGACATCAGCAGGATTAGTTTATAACAATTAATATATAATATATATATATATATATATATTATATATATATATATAATATGATAAACATATAGAAAACAGGACTTAGGTGGTGCTCAGTTTCACGCTACATGTGTTCTCTGTAGCGATTATAAGACAAATGGTTCAACTAGATGGCCCAGTGCAAGACGGGCGTAAACCAAATTTTTCAACAAACTGATTTAGAGGGTAGGCATACTGTGATTGCTATGCAAAATGTCAAAATGAATGATATAATTATGATTATCATATACCTACATTCACGTGTCTGTGTAAAGCTATGGAAGAAAGCACCCTCAGATCCATGCATTATTTTACCGGCCCGGTGCCAAAATACGGGCAATCGTGTGCATTTCTGAACTAGCTCGATTCTGGTAACTACGCGCGTTGCTATCCGCAAACGTTCCATTCATACACAAAAGTCAGCGCGAGATTAGGAAAACGTCTGCTCGCTCAGATCGTAGTTGCACGTGGCGACAGCGGAGCGGCGTAGGTGACATCGGCTTTTATTTCTAAGTTCTAGTGAAATCCTGCACTTAGTACGTGCCTGTTCAGTATAAATTACAATGTAATAGTACGGATGTTGCTTTGCGCGCTCTAGAATTCTGAAGGTAAAAAAATGACGTCATTATGTATGTCAATCCTCGATGGGAAGTGGCCATCGTATTAATGAAAAACTGACACAAATGGCGATGAATATTTGATATTTTTTATATATTTTTATCTCCTAAACAATGTTGCATGTTATGTAAACTACATAATTATTCCATAAGTTAGTTCATGTGATCGTGGTAATAATTCCATCTCATTCTAGGTATAATATGCCCACCTCACGTTTTATTTATCAAATTTGTTGTCATGTGACGGTAATCGCCATATTGACTCCTTTTCAAAACAGCAGTTTCCAAAGACGGCACACTGTTACGTAAAAGAATTCAGAGTTCATTGAAATGAAGAATATAATCAATACGACGACCAAAAAACCTTTGTATGTTTTCATTTGCATTAGTTCTTCTACACGAATCCTCTAGTTTTCGTGGTTGGAAGCAATTTACATTACAGAATGATTTTAGTATGCAAAGTTACACAGAAATAAGGATTTCACGTTGAAATGTACTATCTCTTAACATAAATACCGATCAGTTGTTGCGAGATTACGTAACGGAAAATTGCCATTGAGAATCGAAACTGGGCGGTACTCCAACTTAGAGATTGCTGAGAGAAAATGTATTCTTTGTAATGATAATGCCGTTGAAGATGAGTTTCATTTTTTCTTTAACTGTAGTCTTTATGACGATTTTCGAACAAACTTTCCTTACACACCTTAACATTTTCCCTTCAAAGAGAAATTGAGCTATTATTCTCGAGTAAACATGTCAAAAATGTTCAAGGTTACTGTATGAAATGTTCTTTAGAAGGAGGTACACAGTAGCATTTATCTAATGCAAGTTTAGTAAATCCTAAACCGGATTATAGATTGTTGTTCGCACAGTGAACGGTATATAAAATACCTAAATTGACTCATAAGCTGAACACTTGGCAGGGGTTTCAAATTATTTAAGGTTAACAGAATTGTATTTTTCTCTTGGTGTGAAACCGTGTCACTATAATAAATTATCTATCTATCTATCTATCTATCAATCTATCAATCTATCAATCTATCAATCTATCTATCTATCTATCTATCTATCTATCTATCTATCTATCTATCTATCTATCTATCTATCTATCTATCTATCTATCTATCTATCTATCTATCTATCTAATCTATCTATCTATCTATCTATCTATCTATCTATCTATCTATCTATCTATCTATCTATCTATCTATCTATCTACAGACCAAAAATCACACCTTTAAATAGTTCAAACTCGGTTATTGATTAGTTTAATTTTTGTCCAGAAATTTGTTTCCTTTATCTTTGAGATAATGCTTCAGAATATATTTTTGATCCGACTGTATTATGGAAAGTTATGAATCCACGGATGTAAAAAATCATGTATAATGAATTCAAGTTCTTGAAGTCCAAATAGTCCTGTTTCATAAGTCAGGTCTATGACATATGTACCTACATCAGTGATTGGTTCATCTGGTAATTTAAGGTCCATTTGCGTTACGCTAATTGGTAGGACCTGATGTGTTAGGTCTCATTCTATGTTTTATTCATTTTACAGCTCCCTGATTGGTTAATGTGTAGGTCCGGTCGTCCAGTGTTCACTGCCTCATTATGCAATGTTCCACGTGCTTCCTGGCTACCGCTGAATGCCCCACAAACCTTCATGCGTTAAATTTCAATGTTTTTACTTACCCCTGTCCCTTTATGCATTACAGGCATGTTGAACCTCGTTGTTTTCCAATTGTTGGTTACGTACAAAGTTGACGCTTTTCATTTTCATTTTGATTTGACGGGAACATTGGCTGCATCGACAACAAGGGAGGCCTGTGAATGACAAGAGGAAACAATATAGCTTCAGTATATTCAGTAAGCCGTTTACCTTGTTCCTACGATCGAAAATCGTGATCGTGTGAGAATAGTTGTTCGTAGTCAACTGACTGCAGCTGGTGCCAGCCGTCATATATTCTTGTGGGTCAGTCGTTCCCGGTCGTAACCTACACATACCGATCTTTTGACAGACATGTATCAATATCTATCTCGCAAACTCTCGAGAAATGCAAAATGGACTTGATCAAGAAATTTATCAGAGCCATTTATCAGAGTTAACCTGCAAGAATCCACAAACACTCTCTAGAGATTATTCCACCTGGTATAAGATTATGTCCGTTTAGACTGTAGTTTATTCACTGATTTGCGTAATCCTAAAATTACTTATTTTCAAGACCTGAGACCTGCGAAAATTCGTATATATATATATATATATATATATATATATATATATATATATATATATATATATATATATATATATATATATATATATATATTTTAAATTTCTATTCATAATCTATATTCATTCCTAAATTCATACATATAAATGTATATTATATATATATATACATATAAATGTATATTATATATATATATATATATATATATATATATATATATATATATATAAATATATATTATATATATATATATATATATTATATATATATATATATATTATATATATATACATATATATATATATTATATATATATATATATATATATATATATATATATATATATATATATATATATATATATATATATATATATATATATATATACAAAAAATGTATACAATGTGCCCTCCCGGTTATCACCATAATGGCTTTATGGCAACCTCTGAACTTGGGCAGAGAGAGTACAGTTCAAGGAAACACAACACACACGCACACCACACACACACACACACCACACACACACACACACACACACACACACACACACACACACACACACATATATATATATATATATATATATATATATATATATATATATATATATATATATATATATATATAATATATATATATATATATATATATATATATATATATATATCGTTTAAATTTCTACCTCCTATAGTACTATACATCAAAATTCGTGGTTGGAAACAATTTTCATTACAGAATAATTTTAGTATGCAAAGTTACACAGAAATAAGGATTAAATGTTGAAATGTACTATACTAAAAAATTATTGACTATTGAAATATAAGACTGACATATGCAATAGTCATATGCGTAACAATTATTGTGCCTTTTTCTTCATATACTGGATTCGAGCTGCGACCACGTGCAGGCATCATCAAAAAGTATATGGGACATTGCATAATGAGGCAGTGAAGACTGGACGACCGACCATAATACATAACAATGAGACTTAACACATGAGGTTCCTCCAATGACTACTCCGAAAATGGACCTTAGAGAAGCGGATTAACCAATCAGAGCAAACAGTACATGTGTGTAGGACGTGTAATGTAGGTCATTTTGAAACAGGACTAATACAGCAAGGGTCGACGAAGTGACAGACATTTAGTGTGGGGAATCATTGGTCGCGATATTTGTGCTTGCCTTTGAATTTCTTTTGGCCAGCGTAATGTCAATGCTCTATCGATTTTTTCCTCCAAGTTCCACTATTATTCTGATGAATGGCAGGGGGGCTTATTCTTGATTCTAAAAGTCTCCTCACTTCCCTGATTTCACCGCTAGCCATTGTCCACATTTTGTGGTTTCTCAAACCTTCACCCACGCCAAAGCCTTGGAAGGCATGTGGATGCAAGCCGAGCGAACTTGAGAGGTCTTCACATCTTCAGACTTTATTTTAAATTCATCTTTGCGAGTTCATGTTGCGGAGGCATTTTGGCGATAAAGCTAAGGCGTAGATGTCACTTGTTCAACATATTTCAATTCTTCATCTTTTGAGTGAACGATCCCCTTCATCGATTCAACACTGCACATAACACCATAATGTGCCAAATATTTTAGGACGGTATAAAAACTAATATCACACCTAAGTTTACTGCTCAGAGGGCACTGCCGCTGATATGTGGCACTGGGAATGCACAAACCTGACGAAGTTATGACTTCGTGCTAGTGACAATACATGGACCCAAAATCATTATATGGCAGCGAATTTCGTTTGCTGCTGTACTTAATTCACTCTGACGATCGGTGGAATTACTATAATGTAATTTTCGTTGGAATTACTATATGTATTTTTCGTGGCATATCCAACGAATTGTTGCTCACGTTTTCATCTACAATTATATGGCAATTAAATATTGCAGTTCATACATGTAGAGTGGTGAGCGACTTTTATACAAATTGTATGGTGTCAAAAACAGAACACACACCTTCCGTGCTTTTAAAAAGGCAGCAAATGACAAATGATATATCAAACACAAAGTTTTCAACATATAAAAATTCTTAACAAGCGACAGTTTTACTTGTTAACTGCAACAAAAATATGAAAAAAAATATTCAAACAACAAATCTGCACAACAAACACGACAATGCAAAGACAAAATAAGGACAGGCAATAAAGCAATCAATGTAGAGGCATAAATTCAATAAAAGAAGGAAAATGCGTAAAATACTTACAAACCATCACAGTGGACATTATACAGTTAGTGCCATTATTCTTCGGTGGGGCAAGTTGGTAATTACCTACCAATTTAGCTAGGGATATTGCAATATACCAAGGGAACTTCCTAAGCCAAACTCTGTTTTCCTATCTGGAGCAGCAAGATGAAATCTAAACAAACACAGCGGGTAACAAATTTTACAGCCACCAATGGTGATCTGATACCAGGATGAACCAAAATGTACCCCACTGTCCGCTTTATGTTTCAGTAATTTAGCTGGTCAGAAGGAACTTTGGTAGTGATTTTGTATGTGTGGCTCAGTTCATCGTGTAGTATGTTGAACACTGTTCTGATTGCCCGCTGGTCTTTTAGAGTACAAGTATTCTAAAAAAGTATTTTGTCAATATTTTACTGGCTGCTATCATAGGTTTCTTCACCCACAAAAAATTAAGCAACTAGTTGTGCAGGTCATGTCAAACTGAGCGATATTTATCATAGTGTCAACTTCATGTAGCTTTGTACAATTTTGTCATCTTGTCTCGAATTTCGATGGAGCTTTCAAGACAGACTGTAAAGTTGACTTTTATGAGTCGCTGAGTGCTTTTGAATTAGACTCCTGTGAACGACACAGTAATGACCAGCTTTTGAAAGACATTGGGATGATCTCAAACTTTTTCACAAAATACCATCTTCTGTAACGATGTTACTTCATACAGCTTTTTCAAACCTAGTTATCATGACATTTCATAATTAAATTTAATACTGGGACTGAGCTTTCTGACTTGTGCATGGTCGTAGGGGCTTTTGCTCGCGTAGGTGTTGCTGTATACTAAACATAAAATAAAACACTGAAGCAAATGGTAAAATTAATGATATATCAAATTAATTATTACCAAGAAAAATGTGTTACAGTATCTCTTAGTTCAAGACATGAAACTTTCTCTATAAGCATACAATATTGTTCAACTCGACACACTTTTCAAAAGAAAATATCTAAACTGATAACAGGCATTTAGTGTGAGTCAACATCAAAAGACTACATAAACCTGTTGACAGAGTTCCAAGCAGATAATTCAACGATGCTATACAGTCATGAACAAACACAACAGGACTTGTATAGGTTTCCAACTGCTGGTACTCGATGGCTTTAATGTTCAGATACACGGCAATCTTCCTTTGAACTGACAGCAAACTGACTTCTAGGTATCAGCGACTAATATTACTGGATACAGTACTTGAACGAAAGTGTATACTCAGGTAATAAAGTCAACAGCAAGTGAAAGTCTGTTCTGGAAACACTCGACACAGATGTTTCTCAACTTTTTCTTATTTGCATAATGCACATGGCTGAGTTACTCGTTTCTTTGTGTTCGGCAACTTCTCAAAGCAACACAAAACAGAGAAAGTTACTCTCTTCCTAAACGTCTCACAATGTCAAAGACGGCAGCATAGCGTTCGAATTGACGGTATGTTACAAACTGCAACTGTGTTATATCAAGTTCACTTATATTTACCAGACTAAATGACACTTCTTCATGAGTTGCAACACAGCATGAACGGGCGTCAATAGCTCTGTATGGAACAGACTCATCGAAAACGTCCTATGGACCATAAATTGCCAAAACACTGACAAACTTGTTCCAAACTGAAGCATGAATTGCTTTAGTTACATATCTTCATGGCAGTACATCAATTAAGGCCGATGGCTTGGATTAGAGACTGGATGTCTCACTCACTCAGAGCGTACACTGTATGGTGTCACTGCATCTGCCATCTTGTTACTACACACACTGAATGAATACACAGACTAAGTATCAACCACTGGTGGCGCTGTACATGCTATAGAATTTACATGACAAAGGATGCATTACATCATGCTCTACATTATCAACATGACCTTTAGAGCACTGCATGAAGGAATGGTATAAACAGTAAATGATCGCAAATGGTGCATGCTGGCATATTAATTTTTATAAGTTTTGAACAATTTGCAATTAATTGACAATGGCACCGAAGCTGTGTTGTAAAATATGTCCTACAGGATATGAAACTGCTTAAGCTTACATCACTATTCAACATAAAACATCAAAACTCAATCATATATGCGTGTGTAATTATTATCATTATTATTTTATGTTTTAAAAGCGCACTACACTGTGTCGCGGTGCTCTTCACAAGGCTAACATGTATTTCTAAAAGATAAACATAAAAAATAAAATGTTTGTCTGGCAAATAAAAACAAAGTTGCACCTTGTAATATTCCTTTAAAAAGGTATGTCTTCATACTACGCCTACAATAATCGACAGTACAGTTTATTTTAGTATTAAAATGGAAATCATTTAATAAAATCGGTGCTGCGACTGGAAAAGCACGGCAGCCGTAATTTTATAGTTGTTTTGTTTGTGTAACGCCTCAGTAAAACGAATTAGTTCCATGAACGGAGGGAACGATTTGAAACACGGGCGTCCATCAGTGGACGGAGATAGTCTTGGCATTTTCCAGAGATATTTTTTGAATGTCATGTGAATGAGCTTAATTATAATTCTTTGCTAAATTGGTAGCTAATGGATCTTAGACAGGTGTCAATTTCCTAGTACCGGTGACAAGTCTAGCTGCAACTTTCTTTACAGATTGTAACTTTGTACTAGTTGGTAGCGACTGATTCCATTCAGCAAGCTGTTACAGTAGTCTAACCTCTATGTTACAACCGCGTGAACAACTTTCCCGATCGGTTGTCGCAGTGTCTATCAGAGAGCGAAATTTCCCCGTTATATCTAAGGCAAAATACGCCGATTTACATTATGTTGTTGATTTGACTCGTCATAAAACCGTCAGAGTATCTTCCTTGAAACGTGATGAAAAATGAATTACGTCTGTTTTATCATCATTCAGTCCCTGCGTGTTTGATTTCATCTGTCCACGTAAATCATAAAAAAAAATTGTTCTATATCTAATATAGTGTCATCAGGGGTGTTACAGACTGCGTATATTTCCGGAATCATCAGCGTATAAGGTGTAATCTAAATCATGAGATAAAATGATATCGTCGAGCGGTGCTGTATACAGTGTAATATATCATTAGTCCTAACACAGAACACTGTGGAACACCGAATCGAAGAATTTCTTCACATGATGTAGTGTTTCAAATGACAATGCGCCGCAGGCGGTTTGACAGATGTCAATGGATCCACTTAAGAGCTATAACTTGGACAACAAATCGCCGTTCTAATCTGTGTAGGAAAATTCAATGATCTAGAGTGTCAAATGCTGCTGACAAGTCGAGCATTACGAGAAGTTCATCCTTGCGTGAATTTAAAGCTAACATGATATATTTATGTACAGAAGCAAAGCAGTCTTCATGCTATGCCAATCACGATAGGCTGTTTGACATGTTGCATATAAGTGATGCTCCGATAGGTAGGATTTCAGTTGATCGGCTAATATTATTTCTAGACACTTTACAAGTGGTATAGCCACAAACCGATGACATCAAAGTCAACGTACGCAAACACAGACTCCCCGTAATTGCGGCACTGACTAACTAATAAGGTTAAAATAAAATAAATTTGTACTTTCTTCAAATTCCTGTCACAATTTCTGACTGCTTAGTTTTTCGGAACTCCACTTGCTTACGCTCGCTCCATTCCGACATTTTGGTCAACTAACGCAAATTCCTGGCTCCCACTGTACTTCACCGGACACAAAATCAAGCAAATGAAGACCATCACAGACTTTTTTGTTTGGGCTTAGTTAGTTCATGAGATGGCCATATTGACCACTTTTCAATACAGTAGTCGCCAAAGATGGCACACTGTTACGTAACAGAGTTCAGAGTTCATTAAATGCAGATTATAATCAATATGGCGACCAAAGAAACTTTGTATGTTTCATTTGCATTACTTCTAGAGACCAAAAATCGCATCTGTACATAAGTTCAAACTCTGTTATTGACTGGTTTAACTTTTGTCCAGGAATGTGTTTCCTTTATTATGCGATCATGCCTCTGTATAGATTTTTGGCCAGACTGTATTATGGAAATTTATGAATCAACGGATGTAAAAAAACGTCAATAATGAATTCGATTTCCTATTTTGACATGTTCTTGTAGCAATAAAACGGATTGTATACAAAGCATTGTCCGTTCTCATATGTCAACTACAATTTGGTAGAATTTTTAGACAGGCAGTGACAGTGATTTGCAATATATAGTGAGGGGTATTAGGTAAGTTTTGGTTACATTTTATAAAAAAAAACGTGGAAGATATTGACTATTACAATATGTCATCTGAAGGAAGAATAAAACTACTTTCCAATGTTACCCTATAAGCCATGTTCAGTTAAAAAATCAGCTCAGCAGATGACTTCCAAGAGGACACGTTTAACGAAAACGCATTCGATTTCGCAATACTGTGAATTTGCGGTACCCTTCAAAATATGACAAGTGGAGCACCTAAATATTTTTTCTCTCAAAAGTCTATTTCGTACGATTAACATGTCCCTGTATTAAATAAAACAAACATCATACAAAGCATTGCTTTTTGTATTATGCCAAGGTAAAACATTGGTAAAGTTTGAGATAAGCTATAATTTGTTGCTAACTTTTGGTATCGGGTAAGTTTTGGTCCCATTTCATAAAAAAATCTATGGAAGATATTGCATATCTCATATGTCATTTTAAGGAGGAATAAATTTCTATTCTAATGATACCCAACAAGTCAGGTTATGTTTAAAAAAACTTAGAAGATGACTTACAAGTACTACCAGAAAAATTGCACGAGAGTATGCATATGGTGATTTTGCGGTACTCTTCAAAATACGACCGTAACAGTTATTGCATCCCTTTATTTTTTCGTTAAAATTTATTACATATTCTAGGGATCCTAAGGCTTCTATCAATATACATTTGTTATACTAGAGGTGCACATAGACCCCTCCAACCCGATGCCTAACATTTCTTGACTGCTGACACAGTGCAATCCTTTTATAGGATCTAATACCGTGCATTTTATGCATAAGAATTGTGTTTTTGTCTGTATTCACTCGTTTAACAGGTCGGGCGATGAAGGAAAGTTGAACAATAATTGCAAACAACTCTTCCTATAATTTCTAATTGAAAATATGCAACCCCAAATTATTCAACGCATTCTGCAGCTGACATTTCCCAGGTGAGAAATACCATTTTGAAAAACGGCTGCAATGGCAATATTTCAGCAGATTTTCAGCGGCTCGGTATCTGAACTTGTTCAACTAATATTAAGACACATCTGAGCCAAGTTAGGTGCTTTTATCAAAATTGCACAAGGAATTTGCCATACCGCACCACTAGAGGGCAGAAGTGTATTATGAGCCCATGATGACATGATGTCTTAACTCATAGTAAGGTCAAATAATCGGGGATACAACACGCCCGGCTTTGTTTCCCTTGAAAACTCGGGGGTTGTCTGCAGCATCAGGATCGAGAGGGTGATGACCATTATCACCGACAGGCAGATTGGCTTTGTTGTTGAAAACGTAACTCATGGTGGACTCACTGAAGGTGTAAACTCTCATGACATATATACGCGGTTTTGCTGGACTGCAGAGAACATTCTTTGTGCGACCCCGGTAGGCGATGACTCCTTCGTCGATTGCCAGTTCACACTTCTGGCTTTGTTGCTTTCTGCTGATTCCATTCACTCGATCGACGACATTTCCTACTTTCAACATGCTATCCTATCTCTAAATTATTTTTTTTGGCTGTATACATGGCGGTGTGTCAAGCATTGTACGGCTGTGTGCTATAGCAAATATCGCATCAGTAGCTTGAAGTGATAATGAGAAAAAGTTCTCTTGACAAACTTATGACCAAAGCAAACATGGTTCGACCAAGACAGCTGGATTTCATGCTGCCAGCAAATTCCGAACAGCACAATCACTCCAATGAATGCTCTCATTTCGACAACCGCTGTCGGTGTCCAGGCCGATCTTTGACGTTCCTTGCATTTGCCCTTCTCATCAATTGATGCTTCTGGTAATGAACTTTATCAGATCCTGGTCGAATATTTACAAAAAGCTATTTTACCTGTAAAGCATCGTCTGGAAGCGGATTTATTAGCCTTACTCTTGACCAATGAACTCCGGTAAATGATTAAAATTACCAGTTCATTGGTCTGTAAATGGTCTGTTCACGGTACCACCGGCAATACTCGTTTCGCAGTATTCCCTCTATGCTCGTATCTTTTTGCATCGTGGCTTCTCACTGCCTCTTAATATAAAAGTGAGAGAAAGAGATGAGCTTTTCGAACGCATGTTTAACATCAGTGATAACATATGTCGTTCTAAAATTACTAAAGTTGGAGTACAGTGTAAACACTTTGATGTCAAAAGAATGGAGCGTGTTTACCAGGCAGAGAAACAGTAACACTGGCAAAATGCTGATTTGTCTTCTTGACATGCTGCAGTGAATTTACAAAGGAAAAATGAAATCGGAACACCGATAAGACTCCAATTGACCATATCAGTTTTCAAGCTGTTAGTTAACTTTACTTTTCATTTCCATCTTCAGAATGAAGATATACGTCATGTATACGTTACCAGTGCTGGCTGCCATGTTAGTTTCTGTTTTATCCAGTGACGCCTTTAACTTTGACAAGAAACCAAAGGAAGAAGACATCCGCGATTATGATAAATGTCGGGCAGAGGAGAGAGGTTAGTTACATCAGTTTATATCATACAGTATAAGTCGATAATTTGTCAAAGAGAAAAGGGATTCTTCATTTTGAAATAAAATTGTGTCGTTGAAATATTTGATATGTAAAACTATAAACAAAAATGTATAATTTTTTCAACTTCATTTTCATCAATCCAATTTGATGAAAATCTATTCCAAGTCTTTGCACGCCTTTTGTTGACTCACTATTTTAAAGTATGTAATAGGTTTTAGACTGCCTTTGTAAGCCGGAATTAAAGAGCAATTGCTCGATGTTCTCATCCAGCCTTGGATATGTTTCTATGAAGTTCACAAAAAATTAGGTGCTCAAAATTACAACCACTGAACATATGCCCAAAAATAAATTTTCAAAAATTTAGAAGATCTTACTTAAACAAAAATCCTGTCAGTGACACAGTACTCCGATTTGATGTTTCGTGTAAGTGTCCAGTGTGGTTACTATGTTCCCAGTTTTCATGATAGTTTTGGTTATTGATGCCTTTTAGCTCGCCTTATTGTCATTGTAATGTTCTATAGTGTTATCATAGTATTAAACCGGACACACACTAATAGGAACTAAAGGGAAGTATATTTCATCTCATTAACCGAAACGCAGGCCAACACTCAACACTGCTCAAGACGTACCACACAACAAAAAGTACAAAACGGCACCCTCCTGTGTCCAGGGTTGCCTAGTTCTATTTGTGCAGTAGTCCAATGCTCAAAGGTAACTCTCTTCACTCATCCCCATAGAATAGCAAAACAATGCATTTATGTACCGAACGCTATTGAAGTTCAAACAATGTAAACGGTGTTTTATGTTACAATGTTTTATGCCTTGAACATGAAAGCATGCCAAATAATAAATCAGTCACTCTCATTAGCCAGGAGTAGTCCTGGTGCCCCAGAAGAGTTTGCTGTGTGTGATGCGGTCTGTGACTTGTCTTTCTCTCTATCCAGCACTCTCCTCTGACACCCATGATGGTAACTCTGCCTGATGTAGCTAGTCAACATTGGTAATATTTTCCTCAGAGTCTGACAGCATACCAACTTGAACCGGTTCATCAACCTCCTAAGCACTTTCATTACTAGAATCAGAACTACTGTAACTCCCCATCAGATGAGAAGGTTTTGTCACAGTGTCTTTTCAATCGTCCAATTTTGACAATTTTTTGTCTTCCCTGCAAATGGAGTGGCTTGATGCTGTAGATTGTCTCTCCACCTGTACAGTTCCAGCATATGGTCCATGCCATTTGACTTTTAGTAGCTTTTGATGAACATCCACACTTTCTCTCCAACTGTAAAAAGACTTACAACGAACTTTTGACCCTTGTCATTTTTGCATGCCTCCCGTTCCTCCAGTATTTTTTTTTCCGGCAGACTCGTTGACTTCTCTCAGAGTTACAAGTCGCTTTAAGTAACCCTTAACATCTCTCCCTCCCCTAGTGTTACTTGTGGAAGAAAGCAAGTCTGTCTTATTCCCAATGAGGGGTTTCCAGAGTCACACTACTTTCAGCTGTTCGATTGGCTGCCAGACTCATAGCAAAACATTCAGCTGTTGTCTTGTTCATTCGTTCTGCTTTGCCATTTCCTTGGGGATTATATGGAGGACAATTTTATTACATATATCTGCTGTTGTTCTCGGCTATTCTTCTAGCAGTGCAAACGTCGCTACCCATTTGCTGATACAAACTGTCAGTGAAAAGATCAATTAGTTTCCTGTTGGCGTTATTAAGAGATGCCCAAAAAGTCCATATACCTATACATGAGATATTAACGATGAATTGAATGGGTAGCTCAGCATCTGAAGGAAAGTCACAATAGTGTGTGTGTTACACTGCAAGCATACCTCACAAGAATAGAACCATGTGTTGACATCTCTTTTCCATTGGAAACAGACATTCATTGAACCAACAGCGGCCTTTGTTTTAGCTGGCCCAATGTGGCCCATCTCATTATGAAAAACACCGTAAGGAATTATCCTGCTGGTGTCCTTGCAGTATCAATCTGCTGTATGTGTTTTTCTCCCTTTTTGTTGATGTCAGGACCAGCAATTTATCCACCAATTTCATTCAGTTAATTACCTTGTTTGGTGAGGAAGCTTTTCATATTTAGCCATTTTAGGTTTCCTGTGTCTGCTAGTCCACTAACGCATTATTCTAGCTTCTTTATCACAACACTGTAGATCTATCATTTCATCCTTTGACCATATCCCCGACAATGTGATTCAATTTATGGGGGTAGTCGTTCCAATGCATCTGCTACTACCGCAATTTTCCAGGCCTGAGGATGACGGTAAAGTCATAGTTGTACAATGCACAAGTCAACGTGCTAATTTTCCTTTGCTTTTGGCTCCTTTAAGTGTTGCTAATACGTCAGGTGGTTATGGTCTGTTCCGACAGTGAGAATGTGTCTCTTTCAAATACACCCCAATTTTCTCAAGTACCAATACAACAGCCAGGCATTCCTTTTCAGCAACCGAGCAGTTTTTTCCTTGTTTGTTTTTCGGCTCGAGTCAGTGCTCTTGATGCATGCTTAATGACATGGCTATTTTGAGATAGGATGGCACCATGTCCGGTGTCAGCTGCATCAGTTTAAACAATAAATTCTTCCTTGAAACAGGGATATTCAAGTACTGGGAGTGTTGTCAATCTTTCTTTCAGTTCATGAAATGCATGTCGGCAGGAATCAGTCCATTTGAAACTGAAACTGTTTTGAGTTAGTTCATTTAGTGATTATGCAATATGTGCAAATTTGTCTCTAAAACGTCGGCAATATGATTTAATACCCGCAAAACAATGCAACTTAGTGACTGATTTTGGGTTAGGATAGTGAAAATTGTGTTGACGTTACTTGGGTCTGGGTGGACACCGTCTTTACTAACTGTAAAGCCTAGACATTTCCATTGTGGCCGAGCGAACACACTCTTTCCAATGTTCAGCTTCAGATTTGCTTCATGTAGTTCACTGAAGACTATTTTCAAATGTTCCAAGGTATACCAGCAATATTTCCCATTTCAAATTACTTAATACGGGTGTCATTAATCTTTGAAATGTTGCAGGTGCTCCTATCAGTCTAAAGGGCATTATGTTGAATTCAATTAGGCCCTTATGACACGCAAATGATGTCTTGGCTCGATCGGATAAGTTAATTAGCACCTGCTAATAACATTTTGCCAGGTCCAGGGTGGTAAAGAAGGTCGCTTCACCTAGTACTACTAAACTGTCATCCATTGTTGGAATCCAAAATGAATCGCCAACAATTAGTTCATTAAATTACCTGAAATTTACACAAAATTTAGTAATCCATCAAATGTTTTACTAACAGTACTAAAGGTCTTAATGATGGGCTGTG
Source organism: Ptychodera flava (assembly GCF_041260155.1). NCBI lineage: Eukaryota > Metazoa > Hemichordata > Enteropneusta > Ptychoderidae > Ptychodera > Ptychodera flava. The sequence continues at coordinate 15,504,729 of NC_091930.1, read as the reverse complement.
GCTTGGTTTGATTACATCTGCTTAAAGGCCACCGTCAATAAATTCTCAACTTCATGCGACCTATTGAAGGGCACCCGTCGTGGCCCAAGAGCCAGTTGGAATTTCATGCTCTATCATATTTGTCAACCCAAGTTGTTCTTCTACTAAGAAAACATCACTTTTATAATGAATCAGTATATGGAGGTGGTATTAATCACCGCTCCTCAACTTAGTCTCATTTACAATTGATCTGGCCTTTTTATCCACACTCTTCACGCCCTGTTGGTTTCTGTTTTGTCTGCAGATTCTTGTTTCCTTGCATTTGTTACTGTCTGAAACGTTGGAACATTGCTTACATCCGAAGAGGATGTGCTGATCACAGATCCCCCCTATATAGTGCATGGTACCTCTTATGGGTTGATCATATGCATTAGGATTGTGTTATTGTCCCGGACCATACCAAGGACACGTCCACATCCAAATCCTACTTGTTTGCTTCCTTCAGATTAAACTGACTCAACATTGCCGACCCCCCCCCCCGGACTAGATGCATGCTCGAGTGTACCTTAACAAAACACATTTGCCATAGTCAGATGGTAACGGGGCATTTTTTTAATATTCGACAGATCCTAAGCTTCAGACTTGGATGAAATTCTGGTTTATTTTCTTATTTTCTCTCGCTGTTGTTAAACGGGAAGATACAGGACCGTGGGCGCACAATAGGGGGATTACTGTAATACAGCCTTTTGCATGCACTGGGCGAGAGCTTTTGAATTCCCATAGCATTGCTTTGACCGTACAAGAAATGTCAATAATCAAGATCGACACTTACGTCTGGTCGTGATATATTCAAAGAGGAGTCAATGGTCTCACAGGGAACATGTTTTGTAACATATGCGTCCCCACTCTCCCACAAAAAAACGCAATATTTTTTCAGTTTATCTTCAACTTAAGTTTAGTCGCTATATATTCACACACATCATGTGCAATATTAAATTACAATGAACGCCTGAAACATGTCAAAATCATGGGATTCTCGGACCAAACACGGCACATCTGATCAGTAGCGTGGCTTTTTGACATTTGCATAGATTTACGATAATCCTGCTTTTACAGGGAAGTGCCTGTTTAATTGTCATACCACTGAACCTGGATTCTGAGTCATAGTATACATTCTTCATAGTGGACAATGAAATTGGTACTAAAGGAAAAGATCAATTCCAATAAAAGCAGGACATGCGACGGATTCCCACTATCACTCATCTCAGTTTTCCACGTTTGTCGGTCGGCAGCTGTCAGCTTGAGCAGTTATAGCCTGAACTACCCTGAGTTGGCATATGATTATTACTGTGTTGATGAATGCACGGATCGTATAGCCTAGGGAGCCGTATATGAATGTAAAATACCTATTTACATAATAAAATCATATTTTATTATAAGTTTGTGGGATGACAGACCAGGAAAATCGACCGTTAGCTACTCAGACAAATTTTCATCACACCCTGACTCGATCTCTGCCAAAACAGGAACTGCTCTGGATGTGACCGTGTCTAGCGATCGTCTGATGCAATCATCGTAGTAACTTGATCTTCCCCAAATGCAAAATGCGTTAGACTCGATCTCTCACTTCACACACACATACACAAAAGTACATCGTACTCACCGATATTTTACGAGTGATTTTTTCATAATTCATATAAACCGTGTAATAAAGTGTTGCAATGCGGGTAAATGTTAAGTCTGTTTCTTGTCAAGTTTTGCTGTCCTCTGCCAAAGACATTCACACATTGTGCTCTCACCAGCACACTTATCTATACCATGGATGACACAATGGTAACTAGCAAGTGAGGCAAAAGTTGATTGTCTCATGGAAACGATTAGGACGAGTTCCATGGCCTACTACCCGTCCTAAACGTTGACACATCACATATCCACGTCTTCCATCCGGATTCAACCCTTTAGATGACCAACTCTTTCAACATTCGTAGGAATGAGACATGGTGCCTTCGGAGTAGTTGCTGTTGGGGACATTGCCATGATGAGAGATTACCTATCAGCTGTTTAACTTCTTGTGTGCAAAACATGGGCTGTCATCTGAATCTCGATCCACTTTGTCCGTATCAATGAAACTGATACCATGTTGTGGAAAGCGTTTACGAGTGCCTTGTCCAGCTCGTGATAAAACACAGCTCTATGCCACCGTGGTGATGATCAACCCAGCGTGTAGTAAGCCAGCTGTTGATCAGTCAAGTCCACACCTCTGAAGAACTGCTTGTACATTGCAGCAAAGTTTGGGCATATTACTGCATTTCGTTCAAAAGCACCATTTCTTTTATCTTTACATCAGCACCTTGGTAGCTGTCTGTTCGGTCTACGTGCACTGACTGCTCTACTCATAACAACAATAAACTGATGCTGTGTAATTTATTATTGTCCAACTTCACAAGCAGTGAGCAAGTCACATCAAGCACCAAGGTCTGTACCATTTGCCTATTGGGGATTATACTGTGGTGGTAAAACTGTTCCCTGAGTTTCACTTATTAGTGTATCACAACAACACTTATTCTGGCACCAGTGAATAGTTACGGGGTACAGTTTTCAAACAATATTCCCATCTATCGCTCAATACCACTTGGCATTGATCTTATTTCTTGGCTATTACTGTGACATACCACCTTGAATTTGATCGCAATTCAGCCTTGTTTTCTTTCACAATGACATTTAGGTGCACATTCAAAGAAGGTCCTTTTCAGTATGAAAAACTCTACTTGCCTGGCCAACCATAAAGCTAAGGTTAGTGATGCGTTTTAGACTTCCAACTCATCACTGAGGATGACTTTTCTGATCCTGGTAAAGAGTGCCGGAGCAACAAAAAATTGAAATAAAGTGTCCCCTATCCTCTCTTTATAGACTCTTGTCTCACCACATGCACTGGTGCATTTTCATTAATCTTGCAAATAACTTTGCTAGGATCTTCTTCCAATCTATCAGAAAACTTAGTCTTTCCACTGATATTGACATATCTCTCATATACTCTATTGCCTACTTCCAGAACTGCATCTCTTACCTTCTAGACGTCATTAGATCTGTTTTCTTAGAGTTCTCTTCTCGGACTATTTTGACACAGCATCATAAGCATATTCCATACACTTATGAAGAATATCAGCATACGCTGTGTGTATCTGGGGACAGTTCTCTCCAAGCTCTATCAGAGGTACGCGTCCTTTGATACTTCTTTTTGGCATCGCCCACACATCAAATAAGGAGAGAAACCTGCACTGTCATTTCTCGTGAAGCTATACACATGCACTAAAGGTGCTACATAAGACTTCCAGTTTTTCTTGCTCTCATTATCTAAGTGCTTTACAAATTAAGGAGACATCAGTTAGATCTCTCGCACTGACTAATACCCTATGTTGGTAAGGTGTAGTTATTGATTTAAGTATGTAAGTTAATGCAACAGAGTTCTCTAATAAGTCCAAATTTGGATTAACTACCTTCATCAGAATGCCACCTCTTGAGAAATCATTATATACCATGAGGCTTTCAAACAAAACCTTAGCATTTTTGCCGAACTGATTTCTGGTAGGAATGCACTGGGGGAAATCCTTGATATACAACAAATGCCACATATATTGATTCTGTCCATATGTCAAATACGTTAAATATGCACGTACGTATACTATGAAATGCGTAAGTACAATGTACACTCGGTGTGCAAAGATCTGCATTATGTATACTCTTGATCTCCACAGATATATGCTACGCATATCAACGTATTGAAATGTTCCATGTACAAAGATATACGTTATGTGTGCAATTGATGTTGTGTTCCATATACGTTAATATACATAAATATGCTAAGCGCCTATCAAGCATTTTGTCCAATGATGGCTGTGCCATGGCATATCTTGTGAAGTGGTCAGTGACTATCAGGAAATCCTTAATGCCACCTTTAGATTTTTCCATGCAGAGAATGTCCTTGCATGCAAGCTCCACGGATCGAGTTATTCTGATATTAACAAACAGCTCACAAGTTTTAGTACAAGACTCGTTATTGTCGTACTGCATCTATCACACGTCTTTCGTTTGTCACTGGCATCATTACTCATAAAGGCCAAGTAGAATTTTTCAAGCTAAATATTTAGCCAATGCCCTTACCCCAAATTACCTGCTATACCATGTGTACCTACTTGTGCTGCCTCTGTGTATTCCCAGCTCAAGATTCACCAAACATTCTCAGATTTTGGAAGGAATTCCAACTAGCGAATATACCGTACGCCTGAATCTCTACCAGAACAAACAGACATATGGACAGACTGTGAACAACTGCTTCTAGAAAACGTACTGCATGCACGTGAACGAGCACAAAACGGACTCTATAAGAATGCAGGTAGTCAGAATCTACTAATGTATCGTTCATTTGATGTGCAAGATTTGTCGAATCTGACATGTTCCAGTTCTGCGTTGAGCTGATGTCAAGCCACTAACAAGAAAAGGCATTCTATAGACACTTAGCTCATAATACGAGTCCATTGGTCTTTTGTGCCCACTTGTTCTGGGAGACAGACATATGCTGCAAGAACTATCCGAGGATGATGTCGACTTGGACGATCCATTTCTAGAAAAAAAAAACATGATAGGGTGGAAAGAAGGAGAATAGAACTACTTCTGTCAAACTTAAAGTTACCAAGATGTTACAAACTTACACTTTTGTAAATTTAAGAACGCAGAATTGCATTATCTCTCCAATGTCGGACACTATTTCAATGGTCAATGTAGTTACATGGACATAGTGAGAAATATGTAGGAAAAGGTAAAATACAACCGACTATTATGAGGATCGAGCTAATGAACAAATATCGAGTAGGGGTACCAAAATAATATTTCGCATTTAAAAGTGGCAAACTATGGTAATTTCGTCAATGGACAGACCAAGGCACTAGGTGCAGTGAAGCAAATATGAGTTTGGTGTAATGTTCTAAGCTGCGCAGTCAAAGAAAAATGTTAGAGATATTACATCCAAGGTACATAGATTTTAAATTATGCATACGTATAAGAAAATACGATTTGATTTGATTTGCCCATCAGTGTAGGCCAAATTTTAGTTCATTAGTCAGCTTTTTGTTTGCTTGATCATCCCCGAATGAACTATTATCTTACAAACTGGCAGTAACCTAGGCGTCCAACTTGCTGATATCAAGGAGTATGTTTCGTGTTCTATTTGCGAACGATGTTGTGTTTTAGTCGCACACTTCTTTGCTTACATCGTCTTTTTAATTTCTCAGTATTAAGCCATGAACCATGAAAATTGATGACGAATCTAGCAAAGAAGAAAAATGTGGCATTTATTGTTTTTGGGATTTTGCTAACGTAAAGGATTTGTAGTTGAATGGTTGTATTCAGGAACCTTTGATTTGTGTCGAAATAATGAATTGAAGATGAAAATCATTTATTATTGCATGACCTGCTTATAAGGAACAAGGGATGCATCTATTTGCGGCAGCTGAAAAACACTCTGGTAACAACATTATAATAATCGTCACTGACAGTACTCTTTATCACTTTTTTGCGATATTTATGCAGTATCTTCCTTAAGACGTTTTTCCTTGTATTTTCAGAGTGATATCAGAGACATTGTATTTTTTTTCTAAGTTGTTGTAACCCTCTGCCTCCCTGCCATAGTATGATGTGTGGTAAGAAAGTATTTATGCCGTGCAACAAATAAGTAACTTTTGGACAATATGGTGCCAAATTTTATCGCCCACAGCACAACGATGTCTTGAATATTGAAAATAACTCAAAATAGGAATTTAGGGAAATGCTTGATTTACAGCAATATATACACATATACTGATTCTGTACATGTGTCAAAAACGTCAAGCATACACGTACGTATACTAATAAAATGCAAACTACAGTGTACATTTGGTGTGTAAACATCAGCATTAGGCCTATGTATACTCTTGATCTGCATAGATATTCGCTATGCATATCAACGTATTGAAATGTTTCATATACAAGATATATGTTACGTATAAAAGTAATACTGTGTTCAATATACGTCAATATATGTCAATATAACGAACGCCTATCCAGCATTTTGTCCAGTGTATTATATGTTATTTACTGTTATTCAATCACGAGTAAGATCAAAATCTACAGGGGTTGCGTCTATGTAACGTAAACGATGTGTGGGACTGACAGAACTTGAACAAGTTTTGTTTTTCTCTAGATGGACAGTTCTTGGTTAAGGACTTGCATTACTGAATACATACCAAAAATGAAAGTCAGTCGCTTTACACTGACTGGTTTTATGATAGTTGATTACACTTCAGTCGAAAGGCTCCCCATTTCGGGCAATAATAGCGCCCCAACTTTCTTGCCATACACACCTCGAGTACGACGTAAAGAGAGTCAAATCCGCCTTCCGCGTAATGTTGGATATTTCGCCGAATTGCCTTGCTGCCAACTTAAATATTGATGAAAGTGTTGCAGAATTCATTACCCTTTGCATTATGCTATATCGGTAAGGATTTCACGAAGAAATACAAAAATTCCTAAAGCGATATTAGTCGTATGCAAGATAGGTGAAAACACAACTAATAGCACAAACGATCGTTAATGAATTAAAATAAGAGGGAAACTTAAAAAAAATAAAACGATAGAGTTTTAGTTAAGCCTCGTGAAATTCGTATTGTAAAATTTTATAAGAAATAACGGCGAAATGAAAACGTTAAACCAACGGTTATTTTCAGGTGTGATTCATTTTACGATGTGGTGAATAAGCTCGAGCTTCATTACAAAACAATGGCGTCTAATGTACAAAACAGATTGCACACTTCTCGCAGGTTCAAATTCCTCGATACCTAACCAATGACGGTCAAAATTTACACGGTGACCCATTGATTGACATACACAATCCCGATGATTTTAGGTTTTTGCATTGTTTTTATTCCGATCACTTAAATATACTTCTTCCCTCAATTAAATGGCTATTTGACGTATTTTAATCAGTAAGCGTCTCTTAAGTTGTACAGACCAAATAATTGTTAGGTTGTTGTAATTTTAATGAATATTAACTACGAAAATTGCAGTAAATTGAAAAACTTACAGAACGGACGCGAACGGGCGCAAAGTCTCCGCTGTAATCGTGTAGTGAACGACGTTATCTATCTTTCATCGTTCTTATATTGGAATTGATACGTTGTTGTTTTGATGACTCGCATATCGTTCTAGCTCACAATGGCGCCAAACTTGGGCAAAGTGCGCCAAAACATGCTGAAACAAAAAGTATCACCAACACTGTAGATAATGTCGTCGATTTCATTCCTGTAAAAATCAAAAGAATACGATGATTTTATTGTAGGTCAATATACAATTAGGAGTTATTATGAAAATATACATGACATGACCTGAACACTTGAGCCGCACGCGTGTAGATTTCGATCGAGATTCTATTGAAAATAAATTAATACAATGTCCGCTGTCGCCGCTGTCAGGAATGAAATTTGCTTTTTTTGCGAACACTTCCCCTCGGGCATCCTTTCGGACTGCAGTGTTAATTTTATACTTCTCTTATAATATGTTACAAAGAAGGGTTTTAAAATGTTTGCTGGTATTTTACATTTGGGAGAATTCATTTATTTACATTTAAACAGAAATAGTATTTCTAAGCTAAACAAAGATTGCGCAGAAAAATCCAGGAGAATTCACAGTGCCAAACAAACAGTGACTTCGATCGTGTTTGGTTACAGGGAGCGTGTTGGTCATTGGAACCGAATGGATTCCGAGCAAGACAAATCTCGAAGTTGCCTTGATTAGCAGAGAAATTGCTACAACATTTGCGAGTCAAAAATTCAAAGTTTATTGTGTCGTTTACAAAGCCTCGGCAGAGGACCAAACTGATGCGTTTAACAATGGAGTCACTCTGATCACCAAGATGAACAAGTGAGAGTCAGAAGAGGAATAACATATCATGAAAGTCTAATGTATACAGATTTCTATTATCCTAAAATTACAAAATTGGAGAATGTAAAGTTTATAATAGGTCACGCGGTCCAAATAAATGGAACTATCGACGAAGCAACCTATATTCGAGATAGATATTTTATAAATGCAGCCGTTCTTCCAATTTTCTTCTACGTACCAGAAGACGAAGACCTACCGCCTTCAGAGTTGGCAAAACAACAAAAACAAATGGAGGACTGTGCCAAATCAGCTGATCTTGTCCTATTACCTGGTACTAAATATTCGATTACTTTAAAAGCAAACTACGAGGATACCCATGTATTAATCTTCATCTCTATCTACCACACCCAAAGACAGATATAGTTGCACCACCTATAAAAGACTTGGAATTTCAAGCATTCTTCGAAATTTTAACTTTCCATGTAGACATGGAAATAACGGAAGACAATTTCAAAGTTTTGAAATGTCTGCAGAATCATTGGTGATCTATATCGAGGACTAAGTAAAAGGAAAATCAAATAAGATGGAAATTACTTGGCGTGTCAAATGAAATTAAAGATTCCTTTCGTGCATTTTTAAATAATAGAACAAACAACAAAAAGTGCGCATTATTAGTTACCCTCCAAGTTCCCTGAATGATATTCTTCACTATCTCAAACAATGTCATTTATTACTTTACACGGGGAAAATGCTTTTGGAATGCCTGCTCTTCTAGCAGCCAATATTGGCACTCCATTTATTACATCAGACGCAACAGGATTTGCCGAATTTTTAATAAAAGAATCTCATGCGTCATCTGTAAATTACATAGTCGAGAATGACAAGAAACATTTTGTAGAACAAATCCGTGATTTATTGAAGTCATATCCAGAAACACAAAAACTCAGCAAGAAAAACAAAGGTTATTCTGGAGAGCAGTGCTCAAAACGGGACCATTGCAAAGACAAAAAGGGATTGCTAACATTCTTATGTGCATTTTATAAGGACAATGCATGCAAACAATGTTGTCATTAGATCATGTGTATAAGCATATAGACAAGCTCGGATATCTGCATTTAGCTGACGCTCGGATATTTGCATTTAGCTGATGGATATTTAGAGGTTATTACCCAATGTCGCCTGTTCCTGTGTCGTATCAGCATGACTAGTGTCATTTGTGCTGCGTCAGACACGAGACGACGTCTGACGCAGAATAAATGACACGAATGCTGATACGACACAAGGAACATGCGATATTGGGTAAAAACCGATTTATCATATACCCATGCCCATAATTTTAGGGAATTTTTACTAATAGAACGAAAAACCTTAAATTTTGAGGCTTTACTTTATTACGCCTTGCGCATAAATATCAGAATGTTTATGTGAACAGGCTTCATTCATAAAGTATACGACGAAGATGTCAACAATCACGCGCGACATCGCTGCAAGTCGTCCATATCTCAATGAAACCCAAGAAGAAAGACACCGGGATACAAAAATCGTCATACAGCAGGAATATCTTGAGGTGCAATATGCTATTACAACTGTACCCGATCAAAAATGCTCAGCTTTTTTAATCTAATCCTGATTTCGATCGCGGGTCAAAGTATCAGCTTTTAAATCTATCCTGATTTCGATCGTCGTACGGCACGGAGCTCGCGCGGAGAGGACGCCATTTTGTTAGTTTACCCTTCGAGTTGCCATGTCAACAGTCGTCGCGCGCGCGACATCGCTGTCACGCCACGCGCTCACTACCTGTTCGGTGGAGACCGTGCACAGTGCCGGCGCCGTGCGAACGGCAGAATGTTTGCTAGAACTTGACCAAAATAATACCATGGGAAAAAATTTCGAGACTCAACGTGATATTCCCGTATTTTGCAACCAGAAATACTAGTGTTCCTCGAAGCCCTTCAAGTTTTTACGTCGGCGACATCGCTTCGCAGGCGGGGAGCGGCAGCCATTTTGTTGTTTACGTTGTTTACCAACAAACTGCTAATGTAGTTCGGGAAAGCTCTAAAACTGATGACGTTCATCGTGCATATCTCGACGTTTACCGTGAAATATCACGGCTGATATTTTACGGCGAACGTCACTAGGATGTAGCAATATGGGCTTGGGTATATGATAATATTCTAAAGAATGACTAGTCAAAGCTACTGATATGATCCGCCATGCAAGTAATTGGTCAAATAAAATAATCCTACAATACGTTTATCCTGCTGTGTGTTTTTTTCGTTTTTTAAAATCATCGATGTAAATAAGTAAAATTGAATGGTAACAGTTTAAAAACAAATGAAAGGGAAACCTAATTTCAGCGAATTTCACCTTTTATCCCTTCTAAAATCACCCTTAATAAATTGCAGCTAAAATTTGCAACATAATTGTACGCGCTGACGACTACGGCGCGACGAAAAGAAAAGTTGAAGTAAACGACATTAATGATAATGAGTTCGGATTCCCTGGGCGCAAAAGGGCTGGTGGGAGGAGCCTGTGTGACGTCATCAGCGATAGAGAGCTTGCAGCTTAGAGGAGTACTGTTCAGCGCGTTCGTAAGACGACATTTTCTAGAGTCCGGACAGCGATATTTGAAATTGAGTATTACTTTTCCCCCGACTGAAATCAAACCATACCAATTTGAGCAAGGATATGTAATAATGGGAAAAATCTCCACACATCGTTCATTTCTTGGTTGTTTGCGTTTTGTGTATGATTCCGTGTAGGGAGTCACTGTGCTTGTATAGACCCCAAACTGGATTGGAGACACCAAGTAACTCTGCGATCCTTCAACGCTACGTTTCTAAAACAGAGTTTTCTTCATCAGTCGCTTAAAATTAATTTTTGGTTTGTGAATGATACGGAATGATTGACTGATTTTATGTGTTACCATGTAAGTCGAGCTTGGCCAGATCTTTGAGGCTGCGAAATCTCCGATATAATATATCGGAAAATATTTATCCGCGATTTGACAAATCTATAGTCTCGTCTATTTTTCGAAGTTGGGGTCGAACTGAGAAAGTCGGGCTTACTCAGATCTGTTAAGTGATGAAATCTCCGATATATTGGATATTTGCCAGCGATTTGAAAAATCTAGTATCGTCTATTGTTGTAAAGAATGTATTTCGTACAAGACCAGCCAAAACTCCCGATGATGTCCGATCGATCCTCTGTCCAAGTCCCGATCGTCAAGTAAAAATGTATTACATGTAGTAAAGAATGTATTTCGTGCAAGGCCTTCCCAAACTCCTGATGATATCCGATCGGCCCTCTCGACGAAGTCCCGATAGCCGTGTGTATGAAAGTTTTGTGTGGACATTTAATGAAAAAAATGCTTTAAATGTAAAAACTGTATTTCGTGCATGAATAAATCTAATAATGTAAAACATGCAGGATTCTTGACTACCGGCCATGGATGCTATTTTTGAACTAAGAGTCGGACAGAGGTGGTCAGATCTGTTAGGTGGTGAAATCTCCGATATACATCGGATATTTACCCACGATTTGACAAAGTATCGTCCAGTATCAGAGTTAAAGTCCGAAATCGCCGATATTTATCGGGTTAATATCGGTGATTTCGCAGACCTGGCGTGCCGACACACAGTGCAAGTAAATCTAGTATCGTCTGGTATCGATATTAGAGTCCCGCAATCATTGCCGATATTTATCGGGTAATGAATATCGGCGATTTCTCAGACCCGGCGTGGCGAGACACAATAGGCAAGAAGTCATTCTAGTATCTTGTAGTATCAATATTACCAAGTATAGTCCTGAAATTGCCTATATTTATCGGGTATATATCGGTGATTTCGCAGACCCAGGCTGTCAAGATAAGAGAGCCTTTGTGCGTAGTTTCGTCTTCGGATATTAGAGTCCCAAAATCGCCAATATTAATATTTATCTGGTTAAAACCGGCGATAGTAGGCTGACTCAGCATGTCAAGATAGGAATACATTGTGTACTATCGTCTTGTAGTGTCTTAGAGTCCCGAAATCCCTTATAAAACAATCATTTTCGAAAGGTGCCGAGCATAACTTTGTATATTTGACAATTTTGGAAAACAGTAAAAAACTAACTCCGTTTATGTTCTTCCTTGAGTCATTTTTGCATCCAACTGCACAACAGTTAATCATTTTTCATGCTACTGAGCATTAAAATGCTGTATCGTGCAAAAATGCACTACTACAGTCATAGACTACAATGCATTGGTAAGCTATCACACACGTTCGTGGATCGCCTATGACGTCATGCACGTTCCTCGCATTAGCCCTTTCGCGCCCATAGGATTTCGAGCTCATTTTCATAAATGTCGTCTACTTCAACGTCTCTTCGTCACGCCGTAGTCGTCTGTTGCGTGCGATTATGTTGCAAATTTTAGCTGCATTTTATTCAAGGGTGATTTAAGAAGGGATAAAAGGTGAAATTATGTTTCCCTTTAAGGTAATATTTAGCTACTTTCCCGTTTAAATCATAATGCGATAAGAATCATTTCGTTGAAAGGGATTGGCATCTTCTTTGCCGTTGGTGTGCAGTACTTTAATCTTCTAGTGGACAGTGAACAATTGCTAGAGATATTTTGTTTTATTTCAACTTTCACGTAAATGACAAAACATGACTAAATTAAATTCAACACAACTGAAACTAATTTTGGATAATTGGAAAGTGAAGTAATGTCGGTTTAATCTGCAAATGTAAGCATATCTACCTTTATTTTTAAGTTATACACTTGCTTTTATATGTAATTTGTAATATTGGAACATTCAGCCATAAGCCACCTAACACTTTTGAGAATTTTGAACAATATGATGATCGAATTCTCTCAAATTAATTCCAATCGCGTTATTCATTTATTGCTTTTTGGCTGGTTTCTTTTGTGCATTGCAGGGCCATTATACAATTCATATTTACATGACGACAGATTATAACAATTCACTATGCTGATGAGTAGTGTAATAAACACACAGGATGTGCAGTCCGATACGTTGGTGTACAACTTTGTTGTGCGAAAGATAGACGTCATCAAATTACCCATGTTAAGGAAAGACACTTACAGAGCAGAATTGTGGAGAAAATCTTATATCCCACACCTTTTCCCATTCTCCTTATCTTCAATAAGCATCTCTATCCATTAAAAACGAAATTATTATTATCAGTAGAATGAACTTCGGCCTTTGTTTGAGAAAAAAACTTCAAATAAGCCCCTAAATATTCGTCCATGTGTTTGAGCTGGTAATTAGAGGTTATTACCCAATATCGCCTGTTCCTGTGTCGTATCAGCATGAGTGTCATTTGTGCTGCGTCAGACACGAGACGAAGTCGAGTGTCTGACGCAGCACAAATGACACGAATGCTGATACGACACAAGGAACAGGCGATATTGGGTAATAACCGATTTATCATATACCCATGCCCATAATTTTAGGGAATTTTTACTAATAGAACGAAAAACCTTTAATTTTGAGGCTTTACTTTATTACGCCTTGCGCATAAATATCAGAATGTTTATGTGAACAGGCTTCATTCATAAAGTATACGACGAAGATGTCAACATCACGCACGACATCGCTGCAAGTCGTCCATATCTCAATGAAACCCAAGAAGAAAGACACCGGGATACAAAAATCGTCATACAGAAGGAACATTTTGAGGTGCAATATGCTATTACAACTGTAACCGATCAAAAACTGCTCAGCTTTAAATCTATCCTGATTTCGATCGTCGTACGGCACGGAGCTCGCGCGGAGAGGGGACGCCATTTTGTTAGTTTACCTTTAGAGTTGCCATGTCAACAGTGTCGTCGCACGCGCGACATCGCTGTCACGCCACGCGCTCACTACCTGTTCGGTGGAGACCGTGCACAGTGCCGGCGCCGTGCGAACGGCAGAATGTTTGCTAGAACTTGACCAAAAAAATACCATGGGAAAACATTTCAAGACTCAACGTGATATTTCCGTATTTTGCAACCAGAAATACCCGTGTTCCTCGAAGCCCTTCAAGTTTTTACGTCGGCGACATCGCTTCGCAGGCGGGGAGCGGCAGCCATTTTGTTGTTTACGTTGTTTACCAACAAACTGCTAATGTAGTTCGGGAAACTCTAAAACTGATGACGTTCATCGTGCATATCTCGACGTTTACCGTGAAATATCACGGCTGATATTTTACGTTGAACGTCACTAGGATGTAGCAATATGGGCATGGGTATATGATAAAGCCCGTATATTTAAACAAATACCTGAATATTTTGAGAAGCAACTAACTCGCAGATGGTTGCTAAAAGTAGGTTTGAGTGTCAGGCCCGGCTGGTTGAACAGATGTTTTAGGGCCCTCGCCATCCCGAGCCAGTTGATTTTCGGTCCGACATAAAGACATGAATACCATTCCTAATTTAGACTCTTAATTGCATGATCCTTTGCTTACGTTTACTATATCAGTGACAGAGGTTAAGTCCGAACTATTTGCCCTGAATGAATATAAAGCTATGGGTGTTTGCTTTGGATAGTTATAAAATGTGCTGATTCTCTTTACAATCTTCAAACTTTTATATTTTATCGGTCCGTCCATGACAGAGTTTTCCGTGAAAGTGAAAGAACACTTCAGTTGTACCTGTACACAAGAATTGTACCAAAAGACAGATTAAACGTTATCGCCCAGTGTCCCTCTTATCAATTGTTTCAAAATTGTGTAAGGAATTATATCTAAGCGAGTTTTTAACCTTGTAAAGTGTGTTTTATTTGAAGAACAAGATCATCTATGTAGGAATAGATAAAGTTCGAATGGCATGAGTAGAAATAGATGGGGATGGCACTAGACACCAAGTTATCTATCGAACTACTTTTTTCAATTACCAAGAATGCTCTACTTGACATGCTAATAGGTTTTGGAAAATATTGCTGGTGGATTCCCTGATCATGGTTTACAAACGTTCGTCAGAACTAAAATAAATATGCCTTGGTTGTTTGAATTTTATTCACCGTTGTTTTGTTAAATTTTGTCTTATGTTGTAAGGGAGCCGTCATTATTTACGGCCTGGGGGGTCGGAGGAATTGCTTTAGAAACTCCAAATTACGAGTAACGCCCCTGCCAACAATGACGTGTTTGAGTAACCCACCTCTCTGCTACAGAAATTTAGAGTGACCCCCCTAAAAAAATTGGGAAAGTTAAATATCTATACAGTCGGAACGCAAGTGGCGTCGTTGAGGGCGTCGATCAGGAGACATGACGTCACTATTTTCAAAATGGCTGCTGAATTTCAAAGGTTGCCGAGTCTGATCGAAAATGCGTCAATTTTCTGATTTAATTGACATTTATATTCAAACATCGCTGGTGTTGACAAGGATATACCCTACCCGCCATCTCAGTGGAATGCCATGTCTGTTGTTGGATCAGATGACATTGTAGACATTTTTCCACGCATCGACCTTTGCATAAACAACGGAGGATAATCGCGATTTTCAAGATTAGTGACGGTTTTTTTTCACGAAGTACCGAAGGTAGCAAGAGAAGTCAATCTTATCTGTGAAGGTAATTTATTTGAGCATATGGTAGCGAAGTATGAACACTGTTGGACTGTTTATATCAAAATGCTGCAGTTTACTGTGAACCATACTGAAGCCAGTTTTACAATGCATAGGCTATGGCACATAGCTACATGTACAATAGACTGGCCATAGAATGAGGCAAAACTAACTTGAAGTGTTATTGAACATTGCAATGCTTGGGAAATAAATACTTGAATTTCATCTTACTGGGTATGAACTCTCTTTTGTAGCAGTAATGATCGTGAAACACTATAGGCTGTTTGTTGATGTATAGCAGCTTGTGTATACTGTAGAGGATAAAAGTAGTAATCAATTTGGAAATATGTTAATGAAAAAATGATGTCAGGAAAGTTGTACTTTGACTGCAGAAATGGTAGGATGTGCAATCAAACACAGAGTGTTGTATCATTACTTTCATCAGATTCATCAGATTGGCAACCATGATCAATGTCTAAATCAGATTCAACCATATTATCAATTGCATGTAAGGCCTCCATGTCTTCAATAAGAGATTCAGTGTCCTCATCAATACAGACTTCCTCACTATTTATTAGGTATTCCTCGTGATTGTTATAATCCTCTTCTGCCTCATCCAAAACAGTCAAATATTCAGGTGATTGCATATTGGCAGTATTTGCCTGCTGTGGTATATTAACACATTGTAGGCACTGACAACCAGGACCACAAACATTTCCCAGCTTTAGGCATTTACAACATTTGTTAGCACATTTTGATTTTTTGCACTTGCACCCCTTTGTCCAAAATTCAACTGTTTTCTTGACTTTTTCAAAGTTTTCATGGGAATCCCGGATGACATTTATCAGTCTATTCTGTACCTTCCAACCAAATACATCTATTTGCGGTACACTTGCATCAGCATTTTTAGCATTAGTCCACAGACCAGTTACCCAACATGTTCTGTACCAGTGGAATTTCAAGGCATCATTTGATGGTAAAAAGCCAACTTCACTGTCAATTCTATCCCATATTTTATTTCTTATGTCATCAAGCCATATCTGGTGTATCTTGAGGCTTGGTATGGATGTTTCATTGATGAAAGACTGAAAATGTTCTTTTGGGCCTTGATATTCTGGGAAAGCCGACGAGTGTTTATGATAGTATACACAGCCTATCAATCGGTAAAATGCCAAAAGGCCTTTTTCTTTATCATCTCCACCAGTGTTTTCCAACATACCAGTAATATGCTCATTTTCTGTTCCAGTTATAAATTTAGCATTTATGAAAAATGTGAAATGTTTTTTTACCACAACCAGGAAATATGAAATGTAGTCACATCCACTGCAGATGAACAAGGTTTGAAAGATTTTGCCAATTTTGGTTGGCAATATATAGGTCAAATCAAGGTCATGTTTTATGCAATCTAAGAGAGAAGACATAGAGAGGTACACATTATCAAATGGAGCTGCTCGCAACTGTACTAAGACTGTCTTATCACTTCCCTCTAAGAGGGGCAATCCAATATGATATATATCTGTGTCAGGTGAATAGATGAGGACATTCTTAAGATTTGTTTGCAGAGAATGGTACCACACCCTTGAATCACTCTCTTCATGGTTTGAAGTATACTTTGGGATGATAGATATGGCACCATGTGCATTAACTTGCCTGGCTTTGTCAATGTATTCATCATCAAACCCACCTGCGGTAACAAATATCTGATTTTCTGATAGATATTGTTTGGATAGGGTCAATAGGGCATTGCACAGCAAGTTGACAAATAATCTTTTATGCATACGTACACCTAAAAACGTTCTCCAATTTGTAGGCAGGCCCTGATGTAGTGTAAGTTTGTCAAAGAGTACATCTTCTGACTTCCCAACATCCCGCCGTGCCCTTTCAATGTCCTTAGGACTTGCACCATGTCGTTGTGGGTGATCAAATACAACATGAACCTCACTAGCATAAATTTACAGAAATATGGCTTAATCCATCTTCTACACAGAAAAGATATGTAATCCTCAATGTTTTATGGTATGAGAGAGGTGTGGTATTAATTATAAAACATACCCTCAAGTATCATACATTCTGGATCAAAAGTTTGTGGAAGTTTTGAATAAAAGACAGATGTATATCTGCTTTTAGTATTTTACCAACACTTGATTTGTTTCCCTTTTCAGGTAGTCCATCAACAGTTGCCCTTGGAAGTTCAATAAACTGACTTAGATCATCTATAGGGATACCTGTTGTCTTTGAATATGCTATTTTTTTTCTTAAAATGGAATTCACTAATTTTTGGTCTTTTGCTTGCAGCTTTTGTTTGACAGCAATTGGTTGTTTTGTTGAGAATGTTTTCAGGTTTTTCATACGACGCGGAGGTAATTTGAATTGTGATTGAAAAGTATTATGCATGATATGTAATCTTGCATTGACTTTTCTCCCACTGATCTGAATGTTAACAAATCCTCCACATCTTTACCTTCGAGAGTCTTATTGGAAAACAGATGACTGAGACTGTCAGATGCCCCACATGTATTATCAAATAGTACACTAGATGTTGACAACTTCTCCATGTATAATCTGACATTCATTTCAACATGTTTGTTTTCAGAGTTTGACATGTAAAGAGATGATTGGCCACCCTCATCCAATAATTGTTTCCTAATATTTTTGTGCAGCAAAGCTCGGTGTGGGAGATAAAATG
The DNA here is from genome assembly GCF_041260155.1 of Ptychodera flava. Taxonomy (NCBI): domain Eukaryota; kingdom Metazoa; phylum Hemichordata; class Enteropneusta; family Ptychoderidae; genus Ptychodera; species Ptychodera flava. The sequence goes on along the minus strand of NC_091930.1, from coordinate 15,486,603 downwards.
TGAGCCTAGATAGTGCTTCTTTTGTAGTAGAATGCATGGCTTCCTTTACATCTTTGTTGATGCACATTTCATGGCATTCATCCAAAGCCACACATTTCCATTTTCTACCTGAAAGACTTGCTGCAAAGCCTCCATTATGGAGATGATTGACAACAGAAACAGGAAAGCATTTTAAATCTGCTAGGTGCTGTGGTATAAGCCTCAAATACTTTAATCTGTCAAAACGTGTGAAATAATGGTGTCCTTTCCTTCAAAGCTGCATTTCTCATTTGAAATTTCTGTTCCTTATAGATATATGAAGTGCAATATATGCCATCATATCTCTGTGTCTAAAGTCATGCCAAATTTTCCAGGTACTGTTTTTGGTCATCATTTTCTCTATAAATTGGCAAAACTCTGTCTATAAACCATTTATATTTTCTCTTAATTTTTTCTTATTTCAGTGAAACATGTTGTGCTGTCAAGTAGGTCAAAGTGGTCTGGCTCACTCTGCATACTGCTGATACATGTCTCATATAGTTCTTTCTCAGACATTGAGCATGATACTTCTCGTCCTTCACAGTCAACAGACCTGTTTTCATGAATTTGTCTATTTCTAGTCTATATAGTGATTCCCATACTTGGATCAAGAATCTGTGAGTTCTATCAAAATTGGTTGCGAGCATCACTGACGAACCTGTTTTTTCAAAGTGAAATAAGTTGACAAGGTCTTTTAGTCCTGCATCGAGATAGATTTTCATAAAGACTGCTTGAAAATTTTTCAAAATATGCCAGTCTCCAGGATAAGGTAAAAGCTATGCCAACTCAAGACCATACAGTTTTTTTTTAACTTGAGGAGGTAATCATACGTCTTACCATCTCCGACAACAACTAAATAAATTAATGTATTTACCAACCCCAAACTGTATATATATTTTATTTAGCACAGCTTTCATTGTTTCGATGTTGTCAGCAGGCATGTCAAGAACATAAAGATAAACTACATTTGAATCTTCTGTTTCATCACTGGCAAACATTGACAATCTATCCTTCAAAGTGGGTATATAGATTTCTATATTTTCATCTTTAAGGAGGTACGCTACCATTCCAAAAAATGTTGGGACATTCTTGAAGTTGACTTTTCTGAAATAATCTTTATGTGTACATTGCAAAGATATGAAAAAAATATGGGGTACCCATGCAAAATTTTTGAAAAAACACATGCCAAAATTGACAGAAAACCACTAAATCTCCCATTTTGCGAAATTTGCACTTACCAGCAGAATCTTTATTTTATCGCAAACGATTAACAGATCCCAGTGTGCATACCACATTTTTGCATTGCCAGGACAGCTGAATTAGGACAATCAACAAAAATTTGTGATGTCTTGTCTTAAAAATTAAATATTAGACCCTAAATTTATCATTTAACTGTAAAATTAGTCTTTTTTAAAAATAAAAACTGCATGTAAATGCACAAAATAATATTCAAAATGTTAAAAAGTACAGCAATATCTATCAAACAGACAGTGTTCTTTGATTTATAAGCAAAAAAAGTTGGGGTCACCACGCAAATTTTCTTACTAAACAGCAAAAAGTGACGAAAAAAGGTGAATTTTGTTAGACCTGAGATTTGACCCTCTAGCTTACTGATATTATGTCAGAGCTACAATTGTTAATTATTCTCTACTGATCTTTCAAAATAAAATAACTGTCGATTTTTCAGTGCAAAAATATAATTTCGGTTGTTTTGATTCATAAAACTTCTGAAAGAAATATTATAAGGTCACTAGTATGATTTTTGGCCATTTTGTCCAGTTATTAACGCTCACCAGGTTAGGTAGTCTAAAAGGAACATGTACATCTTCTGGACAAAAGAGGGCGCTCTCCTATATAGAATGGTAGCGTACTACCTTAAGGGCCTTTTTTTCCAGGATGAACAGAAATCAATCAGAATGTAGTTTAATCTTCTCTATTCTCTCTTCAGGAGATATTTGAAAATCTGTCAAAGCAATGTTTGAAACATTTATGTGATGGCCACTTTCATCATACATACCTGACAATACACTGTAGTAGTTTTCAATCAAAATTGGTGCAATGGTGCGATTAGATGATTTTACTACATGTTTGTTTCTTTTCAATGTAAATGATGGGCAAAGAATCTCTTGAAAGGAGACATCACTTTCAACAGAAAGGTTCATCTCAGTGTTTGTCATCATAGTATAAACTTTCATTTAATAATAGTCCATACACCTCTGCTCCATCCTGTTGCAGTACTAACAGATTTACTATATTAGCATCTGAATAAGCCTCAGACCAATATGTACACACTTCAACATATTGATCATTTACCTTGTTATATATTACAACAGGTAAGGCTATGCAGTAAGACAGGGCTAACAATTCTCAGATCTGGCACACCACAACTAGCACCATTTCTGATTTCATCACATCTACGATCAAAGTCCAGGTACTTATCTTGAGAGTTGTCTTTGAGTAAGAAATATTCATACGCACAAGTGTCAAGCTGCTCAACAATTTCTTTATTTTGTTCTAGGCAGTCAGCTATTTCATTCCTTATTTTCAGCATTAACTTGTTTTCAAGAGTTTGTAGCTGCAGGGATGTTGGTTTGCCTGACTCATCATGGATACAGTGCCTTAAGGAGTATGTGGTATGTGTTGCTATGGCTCGGCAAAGTGAATTGTCATGGCTGATGGAAACAGGTTTCAGATATTCTCCTTTGGTTGTTTTTAGTGACTGTCTGCAAAAGGGGGCTAGGTCTTGCTCTGTGAGAGTGAGTGAAGGTTTACTCTCAACAGCTTGGACTGAAGTCCCATTAAATCCCCTTCCGAGTTGACTTGATTTAACTGTCGCGTATGAACTTAGTTTATCTACATTGTCAATGGATACAATGCTAAAACACTGATTGCTGACCTTGGGCCCTTCTTGCATGGTTTTCTCACAAATTCCAGCTTTATACCGCTGAAGACTGTCCTTGGATGAAACCGCACCAAATTTGTGAATGATTTTTAAACACTCAGATGACGAGTTGGAAATTTTGTCCACAACATCAGCTAAAGTAATGTGCAAGGGGAAATTAGACTCTGAATTGTATTAATTAACAATACATGACACAATGAACAATCTCCTCATAAGACGGGCAAAATGATATTTTTGTGTTTTGTCTTTTGTATTTTCCATATAACATTCCTGTCATTCAAAAGTGTCAATTTCTTTCTGTTTAAAATCAGCCTGTTCATTATTTGTCATTGTGAATTTTACAATGAAATTCCAGACATAGCAATCAATTTTCTGTGAAATAAATTCACTGTAATTAATATTAGTAAGATCTACCCCATCTGGTTCTTGCATAAATGACTTTGCCATATTGATCACTTTTGATTTCAAAAATTCACTTGTTAATCGCAGATGTGAGTAAATATCATGGCTTGACATTGAAGCAACTAATGAGTCGAGTTGTTCAGTGTATTTAGAGATTTCACTTGTTTTTCACTCTCTTTCAGCTTATTATCAGAAGCATACAGGGTGAAAAGTAAACAGTCTTCAAGGGATGATCCACATCTCCTCAATAGTGTCCCAAGTTTTTTGTACACAGGGTTAGTGTACGATACCAGACAATTTGCAAATACACTCTGAAGTTTTACCATCAGCCATTTCTGATTTTTTTTCGTTTCCATGAAAGGTTTATCAGACCTTTCATATTTTGCAGAGTCCTTTCTTAGGGTATCCAAATAAACCTGATACACAGATGAAAGCAATACCCCCTGTCTTCTTCAAATTCCTTACAAAGGAATAAAATTGCAGCAGCGGTAGCATGATCCTCAACTGAGTTAACATTAATGCAAGTGACATCCCTGTAGTGTTGACACAGAGATCTCATGTATTCTTTGGAAGCCACTTATCATTGCTGACATCAAACTCTGATCTAACAAACTTTGAAAATGCTATGTTGCAAGACCCACAGACACTGCTTTCTTTGTCAAAGCGGTCAGTTTCTATTTTCATATGATTGATGTATTTTGTAGCTAGCTCTGTATCTGTTATTTTGTATTATAACTTTCTTTGTTCAGCGGATATTGTCAGTGAACAAATACCACATACTACAGAAATGTTGCTTTCACAAAATTATTTAATTCGCAATAATGTTGGTGACATAAAGGCATACTTTCTGGTAGCCCATCAAAAGTAGAAGCCCTTTTAATGTACAAAAATAATTGTTCATATGTTGCTATATTACAACCACTGTGGTCTGCTGCAGCTCTGCATAAATTGTAATTTGACAGAACACACAAAGTTGACGGACACTGCTTTTTGTGTTTTGGTTCAGATTGGTTATCTGTACATGTGAATCGTCTTTTAATTTTCCTATCACAACTGCTACAAATGCAGTCAGTTGCAGATATTATGTCGCCATCTTTTGTTTTAAAATTCTCTGTAATATACTTGGCCACTGCTTCATTGTCTTGACGGCATAAGTGATAATATCTAGTTTTTGATACTCCTCCACAAATAATACATGGACCACATGACTTTTCAGGATGTACCATATCAGATTACTTTTACCTCGAGCTCCACCACGTCCACTCACATTTAGGGTTATGTTAGTGTGTAAACTGTGGTCTATAGTGGACATATTCTGAGGTTTACCACTATGCATCAATTTATATTCACTTTGTGGAATGTTCATCATTTCATAAAGAAATTTATGGATATCGTCAGGACTAACTAACTTATAGGAGAGTCATACATTAGAGTTGACTGATCAGGCAAAGTAATGGAAAATTGATACATTTGTGGGAGATGGATATATGGCAGACTGGCCAAGTAGACTGATGTCACATAAGTCAGGAAGATATTGCCAAACGAAAGCTTTATGCTTTCATTACATGGTTTGTCTCTATATGTTGCGATCTTGGAATACTTCTTATCATGTTGTATAAACTGGTCAACTGTATTGTTGTACAGATCAATAAGATGTGAATTTTTCATGCCAAATGAAAGTCCCCTACAACAAGCTCTCCTACAAAAATAATAGACATAATCTGTTTACGAATATTGCCATTTGTCTGTGCAGTACACCATTTTGATAATTTGACTCAAATTTCTTGTCGATATGCACAGACAGCTTTTTAATTTTGGCATGCAGTCTCTTTTGCCAACGAAACAAGCCAACAACATCACACTTAAAATTGTGCTTTCTAAGGCCACATGACTTCTCATGATCAAATTCATCGAAAATGTCAGATCTCTGTGGAACAAATAAAATACGTGTTTCCCACACCAGACAATTGATAATTGAAATGCTGACAACATAGACCTCAATCCATGACGACAACTCCAAACTGTAGCTCTGACTGACAACGTGACTAATGATAGCAGACTGAAATTTAACAGGATGACAAATAAAGTAAGAATTCTAAAGGCCAATTACCAAACAGAATAACTGAAGGCTGATCAACACAGTGTCATATTCTCCAACAGCACTGTTAACACTATTGTTGGATGTCACACTCTGAGTTGTTTTCTTTTTGCTGGCAACACTTGATCCGACTTTACTTATCAATTCCAACACCATAACCAAATAAAATGGAATATACAGAAAGGTTAAAGAAGTGAGAATAGGAACTATAGTAAAAATAACAATACAACTTGCTAATTGATATGGTAGAGAATACACCAAAGCAACATTGACTGGGATTCTGTATGGATCTGCATGCTCATCATCATTCAGTAAATTTACCCCCAGTTTATGACAAAAGTCATTGTCTTCATCAATCCCAATTTCACTACACAAACAATGGACAACATCAATTGATCTGAACAACTTGTACTGTAATTTCACTGAAACCAGGTGCGCTGATATGCTTTCTGGGTGGAAATCATACCCGATTGTACCGTACTGAATATATTGATGAGCTGGTAGAAGACTTTCAGTTACAGGGGGCATTGTTGTTCCAATCAAAACAAATGCACTTATGAAAAGTACAGTCTGCCCAAAGAGGTGAATGTTACTACTACTACAAGTCTTCCCCATTTTTCTACCTGCCATGCCTGTATGCTGGCTTGACATATTTCATATAAAACTACAGTTAATGCTATGATACTGAAGTGGAAAGAAATCAAAGAATACGCCTCACAACGGCAGTTTGAAATCTTAAAACTTCAAATATCCTCTGCCCAGATGTTCAAGGTCAGTGACCTCTGGAAGATCCAGACACTGGGACCAGAAAACGCAACCCCCAGAATTCTGAATAAAATCGCCAAACCAAACAATAAACAAGAAGATATACCAACAATATCTGGCACAGAAACCAGAAACAAGGACACTGCCAATTCCGACGGCCAAACTCAATGACTAGACAAAGTGACACCGCCCGTGTAAATTACAGCAAAGGCTGGTGCTGAAGTCGTCACCGCACCGGTCAGTAGCCGCCACAAATGAGACCCGGAAAACGCCAGTGTGAAAATAAGAACCAGTAACTAACGATCAGAAGAGAAGTATAGAAATTGCGTGATAATGAAACACAAACAGTTTGCGAATTCTACAGGGAAAATCCACTCATAATTCTAGTGCTAGTAGCGGAGCTACGCACAGATTCTGCCAACGCCAATACGTCTAGCGCGTAAATGACGAGGTTTCGCAAATTGCGAAACAGAGGCGCTTTTCGCAAAGACCTCTGGGGGTAGCAGAACGAAAGTTTCTGAATTAAAAATTCAGGTATTAAAATGTACGATCGTGACTTCAAAATAAAAAATAAGTTTTCTATAAATCTGCTGCAGTTATGAAAATGGCAAAAAAATGAGTTTTCTCCTTTACTACTGATCATTCTCGTCTGAAAATCACAATAACGTGTAATGAGATTTTAGTTTCAACTTGAAACCACCAGTATTATGATATATATATATATATATATATATATATATATATATATATATATATATATATATATATATATATATATATATATATATATATATATATAATATATATATATATATATATATATATATATATATATATATATATATATATATATATATATATATATATATATTATATGTGTGTGTACATATACCGGGTATGAACAGACATATCTCAAGCATACATATTGCTGTTTTTTACTATTATTGTTGTATTTGTTCATGACTTCACTTAATGCTTCAGTACATATCAACAAAATTGAGTAGCCCCCCTCTTGTTCTCCACGTTTGAGCAACCCCCTTGTAGCTTTCGATTTTTTGAGTAACCCCCTCAAATTCCTCCGACCCCCCCCCCACGCCATAAATAATGACGGCTCCCTAAAATTAAGATTTGATGATTATTCATATAATAATCATTGTGTTCGACTTGTTTTACAATGCTGTTTCAAGGGCACACATGTTTTGACCTTGTTTACAAAAATCATTACTGCCCTTCTTCATTAGCAACCTATTTTAAATTTACACATTCTAGGGCAAATGTGTAGAAAATGGCATTTCATGAACGTGGTGAAAGAGTGAGATTTACCAGTAATGCAATTTAAATCTGATTCCAAGGCTATATAAAGGATTTAACCAATGCCTGCAAAATTAAATGTTTCTGCTTTGAATTTTTATAGAAAAGCTAAAAGCCTTAAGGTTTTATTTTTAGTTTGTCCTAATTGTGCTTCATTTGTTTTAACTAGCTTTCTTTTCAAATGACGCACAACAAGGACAATTTCTAATTTTATTGGAAAAGCTAAAAGATTTAAGTTTTTATTTTTATTTTTTGTCCTAGTTGTGTGTCATTTTTTTTACCTAGCTTTCTTGTTATGTAACCCACATTTTATATTTACGAAAATTCTCCTGTTAGTGTGGATGGTTTTAAACCCTATCGTGTCGGTGTTGGAACGCGAAATAAATCTATGAATGCATAAACCGTGATGTAAGGCTGCACCCTTGGTGACCACATCAATGGCGCATCAGTAGCCCTGCGCTCGGATCCTAATTTCACCGTATTTGCTAATCGCCAAGTAGGCAACGGCATTAAAGAACATATGACGTCATTTTCTTTCATAATTTTATTAATTATACAATGCGTACATTTTAAGAGAATTTTCGCCAGTTTCCTTTTGCATTAGTGCAACCCAACTCATCTCTTCTGTATCGCATACCATTTGTCTTGAATGGCGTTCCTGATTTCAGCTTTAGCCTAGTATTTTATCGTTTTGTCAAGTTTATTGTCAAGTAGGCAGTCGCTTTTAACAGTGTGTGGGGGATTTTATTTATCATCTTACATATTATTAACGCTGTGTGTATTTCATTCGGTACGTGATCACTGTTCAGGTTACCGCTGTTAAACAAAGAACGCCGTTTGCTGATTTTGGTTGAAACAACTTTTTCATGGAGGTCAATGTGCATGATGTTAATATAGTTGAAACCGTAATTGTAAAAATATTTCTAATATCCAAGATAAGACAAGAGAGCAAATTTAGTGTTTTAAAGAGACACAAGAACATTTTATTAGTGTCATAAAATCAGAACATCCCCTTCCTCAATTGTTAAATATGGCAAAGGAAAAATGCAATGTGGGCGTGTCCCTGAACTCTATCCAGTCGACTTTTTCGTCATTCTAATGTTTGCCCAATACCTTATCTTATAACGGGAAGTAAGTATTTCACACCTTTGTAAGCTTGCCACGGGGAGTAACTTCTAGGCTTTCCGCATACATAATTAGCATCATACTAAGGGTTCAGGTTAACGCTCGCAACGCTCTAAAAAGGATAAAAAGTTGAATGTGGCATAAAATTGTATTAAAACGATTCACCATGCTTGCGAGTAATGTCTGTTTAACAAGCCAAAGCTGCAAGTTTTGCCGATTGATCAAAGCGAGCAACACTTCCTGGTTCAAACAGAGGCAATCAGAAAGCAATGCCCATCAGAGTGTGTATTGGCTACAGTCACATGTGGTTCCATACATGGCCGCTGCTGTGTGGTATGCATTATGTATACCACAAAGCAGCCATCGTGCATTGTATTACAAGTGACTGTGGTAGTGACGCATTGCATGTGTTCACTTTGTATATTTCCACATGGGCATGAACTTCTCGGGATAGAATTCGAAGTCCACAATGAATTTACACCAGGACAAATCCCCAAGTTTAATAAAGGAGACGGCGCTTGCAGCATTGGGTCGAACAATATCCTCCAAGGGGACTAGCGCTAGCGGAAGAGTCTACTGGTGAGAAATGGAAGGCTAACATGCGTAGGTTGCACTGATCACGGGGTTTACTTTGTTGTGTTAGCAGATACTAGGTAGAGATAAGGTGGCGTGGGACCGCTATTTGATGTAAAATGAAGAGCATTGTGATGTCACAATGCAGTGACAATGACCCAGCTGAGGGCGTGGCCTAAGTGTCACAAAATGAACCTGATAGAAACAGTACATAGAATATCAAGAAAGTTAATACTCGCGCATGCATACTTTTATGTTGCCATTCTGTTACAAGAGTAAGAATATTTCACCCTGGAATCCATTTAGTCTACAGAACCGGTTTGATTTCGTCTGGCCTTCGATTGCTAATAGCAGATGAAGCTCTAAATTAGGGATTCTATGGTAGACTTCGCATTTTTTTTAGCTCAGCCAGGAACATATTCATGACATAATAATCAGGGCAATACATTATAGGGTTTGGAAGCATACTATGATCAACTTAATGTTACTGGAGCGTCAGCCTACAAAGACATGTAGTCTCCTTCATAAGATGCAAGGGTGGAATGAACAAAACTGATGCCGAAAGCCAAAAAAAATTCAGAGAGAAAAATGTTCAGGAGCATGTGTAGATTCAAACAAATTATGGAAAAGAAGGTGTAAAAATGAACAAAGTCAGGTCAAGAGTTTAAGTATAAAAACACAATGAATGACAATCGGTGTACTGAAAGCCGACAGTCATTTGTAATGTAAAAAAACCGTATGTAGTCCCAAGTCTCATGTTAACACAGTCAAGAGATGGTCAATGATATATTGAAAAGCGCTATTCTGATCACGAGAAAATTCTAAACTTTCCGTCGGTAGTCTAATTACAGTTCTACAATCTATCTTCACTTGTAGTAAACATGATCTTCCAGAATGATCTAGACTGTACTCGACTAGTTAGATTGGTCCTGGGAAAAATTACATACATAAGAGTATTAATGTATTTCTGGACTTCAACATCCTCGATATAAGCATCCTTTGATGCGATAATTCTGGTCATTTCCAATCCATTAGGACACTAACAATAGTGGTGCCACGAAAATACCATTACGGGATCAACGGCATGATGTAACTCATTAAAGCAGATAAAGCCATCCAGTAACTATTTAGCATTATATTACAATCATCCATCACAGTGAGCTGTTTAATATAGTTACTCCTTGCTATCCCTGCGCCTTCATAAGGGTATGTTATTATAAAACATTCCAGATACAAGCCTCCGTTGATGAGTCAAAGGCGTGAAGGAGTGGAAGAAGTGCTAAATTGTCAGGATGTTCAGTTGGCCTACTCTCCTTTCATCAATTTTTTCCTCGCCATTTGCAACAAACGTGCTTAAGTAATACAGAGAGAAATAAGTTTGAGAAGAAAGGTGGATTAACTGTGGGTTACAAGTGCAATTAAAATGTCGATTAGAAAAACATAGGCTTCTTCAGAATTGGAAAAAAAATCCAACGAGCAAACATTCGTATATTACAAAAGAAATATCAATATCCTGACGAGTGTTCTGAGAAAGGCCGAAAAGACGTACTATGCAGATTTACTTGCAGAATGTAAAAACTGTCAAAATGTAAAAATGATTAAAATTCTTGGAGAAACAACAGAAAACGTTAAAATAAATCTCGCACCAACGGTTACTGATAAATGGTGACCCTTCCAATACATTATTAATAGTGCTTTAAAAAAGCTGAGTCTTTAAATCGCAATTGAAACTATCAAGAGAGCTAACATTTCGGATTTCAGGAGGCAATGAGTTCCATAGAGAAGGTGGGCCGACAAAGAAAGCTCTCTGCCAAAATGCCTTGTCGAACACTCCACGCGGCGGCACTAAACGTAATGATTTGCTCGATCTGAGATTTCTGGAAGGGGTTTACATCCGATCAGATCCGTAAGATAAAGTGGAGCAACACGATGAACTATTTTTAAAGGTCGTTAACAAGATTTTGAATTCAATTCAAGCTTTAACGGCAGCCAGTGTAGATAAATGACTGCAGGTGTGACACGATCGAATTTTCGAGTCCGCAAGATAAGGCGAGCTGCAGTATTCTGAAATGATGAAGGCGTCCGAGCTGAAACTTCCCAACACCGTACAAAATACTGTTGCAGTAATCCAGCAAGAAGTGACAAATGCATGGACCATCCTTTCTGCGGTGGGTCTGTCAAGCAATTGACGGATCTTGCCAATTCAACGAAGTGCATAAAATCCATTCTTACAAATGTGATTGATATGGTTTGACATCGAGGTGTCCTGAGTAAGTTTCACACCGAGATTGCGAACTGTAGCAGAAGGGGCACTATCCGACTCGCCAATCCTTAGACTTGAGAGTTTCAGTCTGCATCGGATCTCAGGAAGGACGAAAAATGAACAACCTCTTTCTTCTTATCATCAAGGATAAGCATATTTGATTTCAGCCAGCTGCAGATTTCGTTGGCGCATACCTTGACAGAAACTCCAGAAACTTCATCGGGTCTCCTACATACAACATAAATCTGTGTATTATCCGCATATATCATAGGATTAAAACTGTGCTGGACGATGATATCTTCGATTTTTGCTGTATACAGAGTAAAAAGAATCCAGCCCAGAACCGAGCCCCGAGGAACACAATACTTCATGTGTGTACTTAACTAATTTTGTAGAGCCAACTTTGACACACTGATTGCGATGGTTGAGATGAGACTTGTACCACAATTGCGCCGGATAACACGGCCAGTGCTATCTCTAATAGTACACTGGAAAATTCGGAACAAGAGTTGGCTCAATTTGTAAGTGATTTTCCTCGTTCACAGTTCTATGTCTGTGGGGATTTTAACGCCCGTTCAGCGAACGAGGCGGACTGTACAAATGATAGTGTGATAAAATATGTGTGCTACGGCGATTCAGAAATCGCTATTCCAGAACGTATTAATAGTGACAAAGTGTGTAATTATCGCTGGAAGGAATTTCTTGATTTCTGTAAAACAACAGATTTACGCATTGTAAATGGTCGGCTATGTAAAAAAAACGGGCAGTTGAGCTTTTGCTTTTATTAGTAATATTGGATCCAGTGTTATTGATTATCTCCTTACCCATTCACGTAATTTTCCGAGTATTGTCCAGTTTTATATCGATGCTAGAATACAGTCTGATCATCAATCCTTAGTATTCGATGTTAGTTTACAACTTCCCAAAAAACTACAAGAAATGTTAATTTTAGAATTATTGGAAATGAGATGTGTACAAGTGAACGTGACATGTCTTTTGTCAAGTATGTATGGGACAATGATGAACAGATTGGTTTTCTGAATTATTGGGATTCTCCTGAATGCACAGAACACGCGGAGGAATTTCAAGCTTTCGTCGATAATTTGAATGTTGATCAAGCTGCAGACTACGTTTTGAATATGTTAACATCTGCTGCCTGTCGAATGAAACACACTTGTACACTTGATCCAGTGTCTGGATACAGACTGCGTTGCGTTGAAAACTCTTAGTAAGATAATGAATGTAAAAAATCAAACGTATTGTAAATTTGAAGCTAAACAGATACAGAAACAATAGAACCCGTCAAAATTTAGAAGAGTTAAAAGAATGTAAACGTGAATATAAAGAGTTGTTGACATACAAAAAGAAAGAGAAGCGTACTCACAATTTAGACAAGTTGGTTTTTGCCGCCAACCAACGTAACTGAAGGTACTTTTGGTCGCTTCTAAAAGGAATGTCATTCCTTTATCTTCTAACATAGTTAGAGATCAGTGGTTTAATTACTTTTGTAACCTTTTGAATACACCAGGTCTTGAAAATGTGGATTTTTTTATACTTTTATGTTGAAATCAAAGACTTTTTCAAAACTTTTCTAATAGAAGGTAATAATGGAGCAACTGATACCGACTCTTTGAACGCAGCGATTACCTTAGAGGATATAGACAAGTGTATGAATAAACTCAAGGCTGGTAAATCTCCCGGAATAGATGGGATTTCTCCAGATTTCTATAAAAAGTGCCCACCAATAGTTCGAGAAATGATTTGTAAACATTTCAATCTGGTTTTAAATACGGGGAATTTCCCTTCTGAATGGACACAGGGTGTAATTTATAAAAAAGGGTGACACAGAATTTGTCAATAACTATAGAGGAATCACTTTGTTGCCAATTATTGGCAAGATATTTTGTAGCATTCTAGACAACAGATTGCATAGTTGGTTGGATAATAACCATCCGATTGTGGACGAACAGGCAGGCTTCCGAAGGTCATATTGTACTTCAGATAATCTCTTTATACTGCAAACAATTATTTCTAAATATCTAGCACACAAAAAGGTGAGGTTATATGTAGCTTTCATCGATTTCGAAAAAGCGTTGGATAGAATTGATCACTTGTCTATGTTTTATATATTGCTTAAATCAGGTGTAAACGTTAATATGTACAAGGTAATTTTTTAATGTACCAACATGTTAAAGCCAGTGTACGAACACCGAATGGAATTACAGACTTTTTTCTTGTAAATTTTGTGTCCAACAAGGATCTGTATTGTCTCCGCTATTGTTCACTATGTTCGTGAGCGATGTAGGAGAAACCTTGGGAAACACTCGGCATTTTTCTGGCGTTGACATCGGTTTCCTTAAAATCATTTATTTACTGTTTGCAAATGACCTGACCCTTATTAGTAGCACGAGAATCGGTTTGCAACGCTTGTTAAATCAACTTTATGAATATTGTAGTCAGTGGAAGTTAAATGTAATATTAGTAAAACGGAAATCATTGTATTAAAAAAAGGTGGTACTTTGAAAAAACTATGAAAAATGGTTTTCCAAATCGGCAACGTTGATGGTAACTTCCTTCCAAAAGTATTTAGGCGTGGTTTTCTCCTGGACTGGGAAATGGTTTCATTCCCAGAAGTGTTTTAGAGAACAGTCTAATAGAGCCCTTTTCAGTTTGAAGAGCTGCTTGCTTAAATTTGGCATTCTTCTGTTAAAATTGCTTTGGATATTTTTGTCTCCGCTATTGTTCACTATGTTCGTAAGCGATGTAGGAGAAACCTTGGAAAAACCTTGATTGTAAAATTCTTCCAATCCTTCTTTATGGTGCAGAAATTTGGGATTGCATCCTGCTAAGGATACAGAAAAAATTCATCACAACATGTTACGTTTTCTTTTAAAGCTATATTCTAACACTCCAGTTATAGCCATGAGAGGTGAATTGGATAGAGTATCTCTAGAGATGCCACGGCATTGTAAAACTTTAAAATATTGGCTAGGAATTTTGAAAATGGAAAAAATAGATTTAACATACAAATGTTACGAATACCAGGTCAACAACATTAATCTAAGTAAGTATGATATGTGGGCTTAGAGCGTTAGATACTTACTTGGTTTTGGTAAAGTGTGGGACCATCAAGGGGATGGAGATGAAGCAGTATTTTTAAAAATATTTAAACAAAGATGTATTGATATCGGTATGCAGTTATGGTCTGATGATATCAGTGAATCACGGAAACTAGATACTTATGCTTCATTTAAAAAATATCTTATTTTAGAACAATTATTTACTTTGTATAGAAAAGCCTGTTTTTATATTAGCTCTTTGTAAATTTAGAACTTCTGCACATACTTTAAAGGTCAAAATTGGCCGTTGGAATAATGTTTCAAGAGCTGACAGACAATACGAAATATGCAATCTGAATGTTGTTGAAGATGAATGTCATTTTCTCCTTGTTTGCCCAACGAAGAGACCTGCGATGTAAATTTTATTTTATTTTTTTTTATTAAACCTCGTTTAACGAGGGTAGCCTGGTAAAGCTCAATAAAGATGCTTATCTTCCCTAGGGCCCTTTATTGCTCCCTATTATTATAATTCACCGCTTTTATACAAATTTAAGATGCTTCTATCTTCCATAAATGCCACAACTTTAAGAAAACTAGGAAATTACATTTTGTCTGCCACTCAGCTCCGTGATGGTATTTTAAATAACCAAAGATACAACTTGTAAATCTTGTTTGCTTATCATATATGGACTGTAAAACTACTTTGTGAATTGCTAGCGATCCGTATTTTATATACTGCTCTTGATTTTGTACTTTTTGGCCGGACGCCAGTAGTACTGAAATAAATCTATCTATCTAACTGGATTACATGTTGTGCGCTGAAGATTATTGCACATGTTTTCCAATGAACAAATGTACTGCTATTTGTTTCACACTCAAGAGGTGGGTACTATCTTGATCTATGCATAGACCCTCGAGAAAAACGGGACAGGCAACTGCTGAGGTTTCTTTGTGCGATCAATCTTGGAATACATTAAAGTTTATTTGCAAAGCGGTCCCCGACAACAATACTTCGTACTTAACTCTGAATCTCATTAACGATCAAACTGACGTTCTGAATATGTACACTTTGCTCCTGCATGGCACGTTCCGAGTAATGACACAGAGAATTTTGAGGGGTTTTTTGATACTAGTCATGGTAAATGTTCTGGTAACGATGAAGATTACATTTTGGATTCTAGCCGAAGCCAACGGGAAAAACCAGACGATAAAAACAGTGTACATTTAGCCATAGACGCTACAGAAAGCTCTTGCTAGGTATCGACATCTTAGGTTTACATTCCCTACTATAAAAATCTCCGATAACAACAAACATTTACAAGTTAGACAGGTCTACACTTCCCCAGTCCTGCGAAACGAAAATCTGACCTTTATTTCATCTGTCACGCAACATTTGACGAAAATCAGGGTACACAAAAAATGACTACTCCATCGGAGCTCAAATACACGACCTCTAACATTTTGGTACTGTTTTAGCCTAAAGAAACACCAAAGTTCGGATAAGCTACACATGTCTACATCCGCAAAGTACTAGAAAATACATTTGTAACACTGACTTTCGCTGTCAGGAGAAACTTTGCGATAAATCGGGACTCTCCAACGGTTGGTGGAGTCAGAAGCGGTAAGGTAGACATGCATTTACACAAAGCTGAACGCTGTCCTCGCAAATTTGGCCGTTCACAGTTTTCAAAAAACAACATTTCAGTAGTTAACATACATACTTTACCGAATCATGGAGCACTCCTAGCTCCCACAGAAAATATTCCGACCATAGGGTTAAAAAACTGCAAAAACAAGGGAAGATTCGGAGATACACAGACGATTGCGGAATGTAAACAACTCTGTGATGTCAACTGCTGTCAAGTCTGGAACTGCAGCGGTAAGTGTTTCGGATTTCTATTCGAAACTTTGTCACTTTACAGCAACATACTAACTCCCTGCAGACTTTTAGTTGCATCGAATCTCGCTACCAATATATAAAAGTACCTTAAAACCATTTTGACGAATTCTTCTCAAAATAGTTGTAACACTTTTCTTTCTAAAAATGGACTTGCGGGTAATCCGAAATAACTGGTAATCCGAAAACATTATTACCGTATACCCGCACGCACGTGTCTATGAACCGGACGTTGTGCAGTCAATCGGGCCCAGCTTCATTCCGTCCCCGACCCATTAACACCTCTTAATTATTCCAAGTAGGATCGCATGCTGCTGATCCCATAGACCATTTGTTCTCTATCGCAGTTGCCTGTCCCATTTTTCTCGAGGGTCTATGATTTATGTAACTTAGCTACACCACATAAAGATGACTTTATTATTATTATTATCTTTATTAATCCTCGTTGGGAAATTGGATTGCTCGCCACATAAATAAAACAGAAGCAAGTCACCACAAATGAAAACCACTTAGAAACATAGCACTAAAAATACAGACAGAAAGAAAGACAGGTAGACATAAAAGCATGCACATATATACATCTCTGCATGTTAAAAAGATGTGCGAATGGTCATGTGCGCGGTCCTTAGTTTCTATGAAAAAATTCTGAATTATAGACCGAAATTGCTCTCGGAACAAAAGACATTTTGTAACGCTTTGTGTTTGTTCGTGGTATTCTCAGTCGTCCACTCCTGTCAATACGTTCATTGTCAAAGTCATTGTACAAGGGATGAGTCGTGTCAGATAATATCTGTCTCACTTTATCAGTAAGTCGTCTGCTATACAGGTCTTGAATGGATGCCTGGTTTTCCCCTATAATTCTACTGGCTTTCTTAACGATTTTCTCCAACCTGCCCTTGTCATGAACAGAAATCACATCACCCCAGCAGACAATGCCAAAAGACAGAATACTCAAAACTGAAGCATTGTAAAACATGGAAAGGAGTTTTCGATTAACATCAAATGATCTTAATTTACGAAGGCAGTACATGCGACTATTAGTTTTCTTTATGATAAAATCCACGTTATCACAAAACTTCAGTTTGTCATCTAGTCTTGTACCAAGATATGTATATGTACTAGTTCTCTCAACCTCGGCCCCGTCTATTAAAATGGGGTCAGGTTTTTTCGCATTTCTTCTAAAGTCAATGTGCATTTCCTTGGTCTTCTTTACATTAAGATGCAGGTAATTTTCTTTACAATACTGTACAAAGCGACCAATTTCATCAATATACTGAGAATGATTGTCCTGGCTAATTTTGCCTACCAAACTTGTGTCATCTGCAAACTTGACAAGTGGACAGGTCTCAGAGCAACTACGACAGTCAGTCTGCCGTGTATAAGGTAAAAAGAAATGGGGCTAGAACAGTACCTTGGGGTGCACCTGTGTTAGAACTAATGATGTTTGATTTGATGTCTCCTAATCGAACATATTGTGACCTGTTTGTGAGATAATTAAAGATCCAGGCGATCATGTTTGTGGGGACCTTCATTCTCCGTAATTTGTGAACTAAAAGATGTGGCTGAATGGTATTGAATGCACTTGAGAAATCAAAGAACATAACACGAACAGATTTACCGGCCTGATCAAGGTGTAAAAAATATTGTAAAGAACCAATAAAATTGCATCATCAGTACTCCTGTTCTGCCTGTACGCAAATTGATATGGATCAATAAATTCTTTAACAAGAGTATTAAGTTGGGTAAGAACAATAATAATAATAATAATATTTATTTCTTATAGAGCGCATTACATTTTAAAAATCTCAATGCGCTTTACACAACACTAAAAAAAAGGTAAAATTATAAATAAAAATTACGAGAAAACACCAATAAAATGCAAGGAGATAAAATTTTAAAAAATGTCTAGGAATAAAATGAGCTAAAAAGATAAGTTTTAACTGACTTCTAAAATTGTAACAAGAATTAGCAAGCCTTATCACAAATGGTAAAGCATTTCACAAATGGGGAGCACATACAGAAAAGGCTCTATTGCCATAAAAGCCGTGTTGCAACAGGCTGATGCAAAATGATCGCACCACTAGACTGGGACCTAAGTGTACGACCAGTATGACGTACTGTAAGCATTTCTGCTAGATAGTCAGGGGCTTGGCCTGTAAGAATTTTATAAGTGAAACAAAGAATTTTAAAATCAATTCGTTTCTGGACTGGAAGCCAATGTAAATTTTGCAGTACTGGTGTTATGTGGTCCCTTTTCTTCTTTCTGCTAACAAGCCGAGCGGCTGAATTTTGAATAGCCTGAAGTTTACGTATTTCAAAGTTCGGAAGACCAAAAAGAAGACTGTTGCAATAATCTAAACGTGATGTAATGAAGGCATGAACAAGTTTCTCCGTGGTACGTTGGTCAGAAGATCACGAATCTTTCCTAACCTCCAAATCGCATGTGATGCTGATCTACAAAATTTTGTAACATGGTCTGACATGGTGCAGGCAGAGTCCATTGTAACACCTAGATTGCGAACTGATTCAGATGGATATACACTGACATCACCAATCCGAAAATTACAACGAGGGACAGTTCCCACAATCCCAAATTTCGAGGAAAAATGTACAACCTCTGTCTTACCGTCATTGAGTGCAAGCATATTGACCCTCATCCATCCCCGAATCTCGTCTAAACATGACTCGATCGTGGCAATGGGAACCTGGTTACCATCGCACGTAATATAGGATTGGGTGTCGTCAGCATACATCATGGAATCCAAACCATATTTGTTAATAATGTCCTCCAGGGGTGCCACATAGAGACTAAAGATGCGCTCGCAAACTTTCATAAGCGCTGACGTCAGAGGAACAGGACGAAGGTCATTCATAGTTGAAACAACCGATTTCTTAGGCACTGGAATTATACATGACCGTTTCCATATTTCAGGAAGAGAATTACTTTTGAAACAGATATTGAAAATGATGGAAAATATGTTGGCAAGTTGATTTGCACATATTTTAAGTACTCGTGGATATATTCTATCGGGACTGGATGCTTTTGTGGTGTTCACATTATTAAATAATTTGTTCACCTCCTCCTCATTTGTCGAGAAGAACTGACCATCATCATTGCAGCCAAGGTGGTTTCGTATTTGTATGTGTTCACTGGAAAAATCATGACAGTCGAACCTATTATAGAATAAATTGAGTTTGCTTGCATAAGTATTGTTATTCTGTGGACACAGATTGGTACTGTTGTTCGCATTGTTATTTCCACTCATAAGTGTAAGACCATGCCAAGTACGTTTCATATTGCCAATACAGTTCTCTTCAATTTTTTTCCTTGTATGCTCGTTTTTCCTTTGGATGATATTTTTCAGTTTCTTTTGAACTACTTTGAGTTTATCTCTATTTTTCCTGGCATGGAGTAGTCGCTTTCTGTTGACCAAACACTTTACGTCTTTCGAGATCCACGGTTTATAGAGTCCACGCAGAAATTAATGTAATCGCCGACTGTCACTACTAAGTTGTCTATGGATGTTGAAGAATCTAAAAATACGTTCCAGTTTGTACATTCCAGGGAGGCCTTCAATCAATCGATAGATTCTGGAGACCAACGCTTCACTGTGATAGTTTCTGGCGGTTCTCTTTGAACTACAGGACGGTATTTGGGCAAGAAATAAACAAGATTGTGGTCGGATCTACCTAGCGGGGGAAGCTGTACAGACGAATAGGCATCCTGCACCTTTGAGTAGCAAAGGTCAATTATTCTGTCATTCCGGGTAAAGCACGACACATGTTGTTCATAGCTGGTACTAGTTTCTACAACGAGCAATGGTTGAAATCACCGTTGACAATATGACGTGCATCTGGAGCTGCGGTGTCAATGGCGTGTATTGTGCTACACAGTTCATCAGCAGCTGCCTTAGCATTAGCACTTGGTGGAATGTAAACCATTGTAATTATCACATGCGAAAATTCGCGTGGTAGATAGTAAGGTTTGAGATTGACAACTGAAGTTTCTAAGGTTGGAGTACACGACCGCGATTTCACAGTTACATTGTTCGATGACAGCATATTTCCTTCACATAAACACAAACTCCACCTCCTCTCTTTTTCCCCAAATCCCGTGTCCGGTCACCTCTAGCCAGCTAAAATCCATCAATCTGGACGTGATCATCTGATATTTCGTCATCCAGCCATGTTTCTGTAGACATTTTGGTATTTCACGCATGAGCTTGCCCATCTTGTTTTTTAGAGATTGACCATTTTAAATGATAAGAGAGGGAATAAACTGTTTATACTGCCTCTTTTTGTTACTAAATTTCATACATCCCGTTTTACCTCTTTTCCGTCGTTTCATTTTTTTCGGAACATCATTCACAAATTCCAATCTCGATAAATCGGTACAGCTGGTCAGTCCTGCACGAATAGCAAGTAGTTCAGTCGTGCTGTATTGAATGCGTTCGCTGAGTGACCTTGAAAAATCTTCAAAAGCAACGACTAGTTGCGATGAAAGTAGTGATGCGACGAGCTGAACACTAACCAGTAACTTGACGAAGGTCATGATGTACATATTCTCTTTCAAATATGCTACGTAAATAAGTCTAAACCCATCAGGCTTATTGAATGGCGCATGAGGTTTATATGTTTAATTTTGTCATTCACACTTTACATTCAATTTCAAAGATACGTTGATGTTTTAATTATCTCCCTGAAACCGATTACTTCTCTTCAAAGAAGTAATAACATTCACGTTACTTTATGTATGCAATAGGTTGCCTGAAATTCAAATATCCAAGGAAATACCCACAGTGGACAAGATCGGCAGGTAAGTTAATAATTTACTGAAAATTATTGTTTTACCTCTGGTTGTTTTTGCACGAAGAAACTGAATTACAAGTAACGCAGTTGTATCATTGTAACTTATTGGAAATTTATATTGAAAGTATAATGGTCTCTGAATTACATAATGTTAAAAAATAAAGTGTATCCCATTATCATATGAAACAAGTTATGCGCTTTGCATAGCAACCAAATGACCATACTGGGTCACATTTTTGTTTCAAGGCGAAATTAGAATTCAAGTGGATGTGCACAATATTCAGTATGTCGACGAGGTTCAGCTAGATGAACTTGACCTATGCGATGTCTTCCTGAGTGTGGATTCTTTTGATGACATTCAAAATGTTGTGACCTATCTTATGAATGACATAAGGGAATTACGTACAAGCAAATGGTTAAGGAGTGTTTGGTATTACTGGTTACCATTGAACTCACATCAAAGGAAGCTGTAAATAAAATGTGGGATGCTTATACAAATGGACTACTACGTAAACTATTCCAAGATGATATAGTCACATCAAGTACGACAAAGAGACTCAATGCGAAGTCAATAGAACTTGACGTCACAATACCAACATGGCAATTTAAGAGGTGTATCTTAGAATTTAAAATGAAAGATTTAATACAGGGTGAGTATCCGTGTAAAAAAGGGGTTTAAATTATATTTTGTCTACATCTCAGTGAATATGCAAGATTGCATTGTCAACTCTTGGAAGTTCAACAAACTGTAAGAATAAAGGAACCAGAAAGACACATTGACCGAACAGAAAACAACTTAATCACCTTTGGCAGGAGAAATATCTCTAAAGACAGATAAAAAATTAACTTGAATATTGTCTGAACGAAGATGTTTATTTTTCTTTCTGACCATACCAACTCTCAAAATCAACAATCTTTATTTAAAGTTCGAACAAATTAAGACTTCGTCCTGAGGGTGGCCTGTGTATGATTTCCTTTATAGGGATAAATTCAGGAGTGATCTATACAATTTTTTGGAAAGGGAACTTAACTTTGATATACCTTGACAACAGCAATCTTTCTCACCTAATGAGTACTAATCCTTTATTTCATATGATAGAAATTTGTAAGTCTTAAAGTGCCAATGACAAATGAACAAAGAAGTAAATATTGATGTATAAAATGGACTTGCATAATCCTATATTTTTACAATCATGGGATAGTAAAGCAACCAGTGTTACTGTCATGGACCATTGGCATTGTTTGTTTTAAGCAATTATCAACAGGAGTCAAATTATTTCCTTGAAATCTTCTCATATAACAATGGCGTGAGGGGAAAAATGAAGCCTTTTATGGTTTAATTCATCATTGGTCGATCCAACGAGCAAACATTTCATACTTTAAAGATGCACCCACAAAACTACAGAGAACAGAATGTGCTATGGTCTGATATTGTTTGTGGAAGGTGTGCAATCTATATACAATGTATTTTTGATAGTGCCATATTTTCAAAAGGTATCATTGGTGTGCAGGTTGTGTTCAGTTCGTTACACCACAATGAAGATGTTTGAAATGTTTCAGAAAGGTATTGATACTTTAAAGTGTTTCTTTATTGCTCGCATTTTCAGACGGTGCTTCACATGCTAGATCGAATAAAGTACTATTCACTGAGAGTGGAGATGAAGATATAATACATTCGTTAATGGCTGTAGGAACCATTATCTTCACGTTTTCTTTGATCGGCATGTCATTGGTAGGTATCTTTTGTTTCTTCTGTTGCCAAGGCGCGTTTTAAGATGTTTAATATGCAGCACAAGAGGTTAGAAAAGCATGTAAATGACTATTTAATATCAACAACTCCAAGGTCGCTACATAATGTTATCGGTGCATATGTTAAAATATACTGAGGATGAGCTGCACAGAGTCAAGCTAATAACAAAACACTTATTAATACTAAAAATAGCGTCAATGACACTAGGATCACATTTGATTCGATGTGGCAGGCCAGGGTGACTGTACATACAACATTTAATATCCATTGCATGGTTTGTAACAATTTGAACATACTCAACAACGTTTACCGCTGGGAACATGCATGTCAAGTTTCAAAGGAATCTGGCAAGCAATTTCAGAGAAAACAATTTCTCGACCAAACATGGGGAAAATTGCCAAATATACAAATATTAAATCACCACAATTAAAGACACTCGACTAAAATGTTGTCCCGGGTTAATGCATACAAAGTTTCAAAGCAATTAGAAAAAAATAATTATAAGAAATGATTTTTTGATCTAAAATGTGAAACATTGCTCCCAAAATACAAATATGAACATTTTTCGAATATTTTGCCATATCTGATAGACGTCAGCCCTACATGGCAGTTTTACCCGACACAGATTTAGACGTGGTGGGTATGGCCGATTAGGGCTGCAGAACAATGCAGGTAACGGCTACGAGCCATATAAAAGCAACGAGTCTGGATCGAGACAGATTC
The DNA here is from genome assembly GCF_041260155.1 of Ptychodera flava. Lineage (NCBI taxonomy): Eukaryota > Metazoa > Hemichordata > Enteropneusta > Ptychoderidae > Ptychodera > Ptychodera flava. The sequence continues at coordinate 15,462,908 of NC_091930.1, read as the reverse complement.
CCAGTACATGTATATGGAACCAATAATCAGTCTCACAAGCATGAAGAAATTTGTTGACGTCCTTAAGGTGAAGTACTACGAATTACGTCAAAATTAAGTTGTGGTGTCATTTTCTTGAAACTTTGCACAAATATTCTTGGAAGTTGTGCAAGTGCAAAATGAAATAAAAATGGGGGTCACCACGCTTGTTTCCATGGAAACGGACATTAAAATGGCGTCGTTAGAAATAAATAAAAATGATATAATTCACTTAAACTAAAGAAAGCAATTATAAAACGCTTAGCAAATGAGTTAATTTTAATAAATACCAAGACTTAAGATCCATATTTATTGAATGTATAGTTTTCATGATGTTTGTGAAGAAATTTTAACATAAGTATCGATTACAAAACGACAATATCGAAATTATGTCACTATATAATTTTCGAACTTTTCTTCCTGTCGCTTTGAATGGTGTCATTTTGACCAAACTTGGCGAATAAACTCCTGACATAATACCATTTAGTTTACACTTTTAATAAAAGGGTGTCACCACGCTACTTTTACAATATCTCCAGGTGAATGGGTAATTTGCGCCATATAAATGGGAGAGAAATGTTAATTTTTCGCTCATATTGAATAAAAAACCAGCTTCCAAGGGGGTCAAAATATGACAAGGTTATAGGTCACATGTATTTCTAAGACACTGGGTCAAAAATTTAGGTAAAAGCGCAATTTCAACAATGACAGGTGATGTTAAAAACATGCGCTACAAATTAACCCATTTGCGGCAGGCTGGAGTTAAATCTGCGCAGAAACGTTCTAAAGCGTGTGGGCGTCCGAATTCGTCGCCCTTCACCTTAAGTAAGGTCTTAGGATGTTTCAATTTTCTAGGTTAGATAGATAATATGCATCCTCAAGTTTTTCATGTGCAATATCATGTATTATAATCCTTGCATCCCCCGCATGCAATTTAAAAAAACAAAAGCTTGTGGTTTTTTTCTCATGTCCGACGATCTTTCTGTCAATATTATTTTGGAGAAGGAAGTCGTAAGTTGATCGCTAATACCAAATATTGAAGTCTGTATTCATTACAAATTTATATATAGAAATTGCACATGAACATCTCATCTACATCTAAAAGCAGAAGAAATTGATATTTCATCTGACTTTAAAGTGACAAAGTCGTCCATTTTTTTTATTAATTTCATAGTTTCATATGAGACACTATTTATATTGTTTGACATGTTGAAATATACTTAATGAATAGGTGACCATGCATATATTCGACACATGTTTTAGACACGATAAATATATCCATCGTGAGAAGCAATAAATAGTCATGACCATTAATTCGCCTTTTCACTGCTGTGAGTACCCGCATGTGAAAAAACACAGACACTGACACATCATGCATATAACTATATGGTTCCAGATATGGAACGCAGTTTTTGAGATTCCCCTACTATCGATGCTGATATCTGCAGTTACACTTTGATTGTCAGCTTTGCCGGCAGAACTTGATGACAATCCTGTTCTTCGATATACTGTCCTTTGCTGCAAAAAAAGCACAATTTTCGAAAGGGAATTCCAAATGCCTACAAGCTGCAACAATCGCGGAGCCGTTTGCCGACGACAGTACCTATTCAGATTCTCTCGCACTAGTGACGTTTGCCTAAATGACGAACGTTTTCGTGTCTCACAACTCCATGTAGACTAGCTCATGGACTGTGGCATAGAAATATCAAAACGGAGTAAAATGACTGAATAAGACTTCAGCAGACTGTCACGTTAGTGTTAAGGAGATCATGAGATTGAAGCAATATACTTTCAGATGTAGCGCTAGGATTTCAAAGTTGTTAGTCACAGATTCCTTGGGTAGCGAATTAGTCATACATTTTGTTAGCCACACACAACTTTCTTTAGCGACACAAAACTTTTGCACAATGAAATCAAAACAAAAATATTTAAGGTTCCATTGTTTTTAAAGTGCCATGCACATCCAATCCCCCCTACCCCCCCCCCCCCCCTCCAGCCAAGGATTTTGGACCCAACTGCTCACATGTTACACTTTTTATACTGGTGCAGTTCACTTTCTGCGATAAGAAATCCTAAAAACCCATATGATTCAAGTACAACCAGGGAGGTAACTATTGTGCAACGCATACACACGATTACAGAGCGTCGTGTCTCCATTGTTTGAAGTGCAACTACGTTTAGAATGAAATTGAAGAGTTGGAGACAAAAACAGTTTACTACTTTTTATCGATTAAATTTGGTGTTCGGACCAACTGATTTGATTCATGTACGTACAGCATATGCTTTCGATAACTCGCCCTGATTCATCGTGCCTCGTAGACGTACGAGCGCTAAACTGTTTTCAAAGTTGGATCACGTATTTTGACAAGCACACCACAAAATTGGTCTTTTAAGTAGAACGAAACCACAAAGTATTGAGAGAAACGTTTCATGCCCTGATTATTTTAGTTACAATATGCAGCGTTTTCCATGGATTTCGAAATCAAAATATACGGTTTCCAGTAATCTTGCGGAGATTCAACAGACACAGGTCGTGCATAGGAAATGTGTCACCAGGTCAGCAGTACAAACACGTCAGTTTGTAAATAAACTTGGTCGACCGTCATGGCGGTCTTGCTACGGCTGAAGGAAGGCCACGGTATCGAGAGTTTACATTAGTTTATCGATTGTAAGTCACTTGGATTTCAACAAAGTACACTTCAGTTTAACAAAAATCTTACAAATTTCTTCATCATGCATATTGTTGGCTAAGAAAAACTCAACAATGGGCTCCATCTTGAGCGTTCAGCATCAAACAATGCGGCCATAGTCCAACGCTACGTTCAATCGCAACATACCTTCCTGATAGCAATCAACTTGGTTGGTAAATCACTCCTTTATTCCATAAAACATTCCAAAAAGTGGTAAATCTGCCAAATCTATCACTCAGAAAGCAATAGCTGCACACGATATAACCGTCTTCTGTGTCCGAGTCGCGGACAAGCTTTCACAAGGTAAGGTCTGGGGCCGCAGACCTGATTAAATATTTATGTAAACCGCAGACCCCTTCTCTGAAAGTTCGCATAAATTACTGGAACTTTTTATTGTTAGGCTTGATGATGTCATTATTGTAGTCCTAATAATAATAATAGTAATAATAATAATAGTAATAGTAATAATAATAATAATAATAATAATAATAATAATAATAATCATTATTATTATTATTATTATTATTATTATTATTATTATTATTATTATTATCATTATTTATTTATTTACCAATTTTTTGTGACCATCTGGTCAAATGGGAATGGTTTACATAACTAAGAATACTTATAAAAATTTCATTTACAAAGAATTGAAAAAAGGGTCGATTGGCAATAAAAATAACCCCGCCCTTAAAACACTTAAAATCCCTTAAAACACAAATGTAATGTTAAAAGACATGACCGGACCAAGAAACAAACTCTAAAAAGTAGACACTAGCACCCCTATACCAGAGATTAACACTGTACACAATGGGACTGTTGTCCTTACGCTTTGTTCTGCTTTTGAAAGTTACCCTCTGAGTACGACGTGTTTGGTATTTGTGACAAGGATATCAGAAATAAAAATGCAGTCTGTGATTCGACTTTAGAAAGTTTGAAGCAAAGTTTTGCATAAATGCTGACGTCTGGTATCCAAAGTATTTAGGTTTAACAAATCAAGTGCCTCACTGTAGGGAATAAAAGAGTATATGATTCCAAATGCTCTTTTCTGCACGTTTTTAATTACAGACCTGAGTTCATCATTTAGACTCCCTGCCAAACAATGCATGAATATTAATGCAGGATCGTACTTGGGTGACGTAAATGATCTTTAACTCGTCTTTACTAGCTCCATACCTACTCAAAATTTGCAGAATATTATCATAGTTTGTATGTGCGATGTGTGATAGTGAGAGTGCGAGCGTGAGTGCTTCACGAACTCTACAACGTGTGGAGCGGTCTCAGTCAGAAAATGTAACAACTTAACCGGCTATTGAACCACTCTTTTTGAGAGTGGAGATTTAGCTGAGCGGTTCTCTCTGTTGCCTCTCCGCTAGACGACTGGTGCCGTATGTTGTGGGTTCGAACCGATTGAAAACTAGCCGAATTATAGACGTTTTGAGGCTTTACTGATAATGTCATTAATGTAAACATCCCATTTCAACTGATCATTCATGTTTAGGCCCATATACTTATAAATATTGGTGATCTCAAGAGTCGTTTGCCAATCACAAGGGTTAGAGATTAACAGCTGATTTCGAAAAAACAGAGTCTCATTTCTCTTCATTTACAGGGATAAAACTTCATATTGTTTGTGCAGATCAAGTATAAATCTTTACAAGATCTAAATGTAAGCTATATTTACTGGTGTCATTACATTCAAAGGACTCAGAAAGTATTGCATCATCCAGGAATACAAAGTGTGAATTATTGATACAGTCGTTGATATCATTGATCATTATAATGAATAGAAGTGGACCTTATTGTGCATCTTGGGGTACACCTGCTTTTACCTGTTCCCAAACAGAAACAGAATCGTTTAAAACAACACTTTCCATTCTATCTGAAAGAAATCGACCCATTTCACTATTGCAAGATTGATTTCCCAATTCAACGTTCTAGACATGGGAACTTTGTGGTCAATTTTATCGAAGGCTTTACTAACATCCAGAAAATAGACTCTGATCATGTTAATTTGATGATCAAGTTGGTTTAACCATATTTGGATCATATCCACCAATGCAAAAGTAGAAGTATGTCTCGCCGTATTAAAACAGTATAGTACGGCGTATTTACCCAGTCATGACCAGAAGATTGACGGGGTTCAAAGGGTAAGGTAAAGCTTTATCTATTGGGGTTTTTTTTGTATTGCTTGGGGTACCGCGCTTTACCCTTTCCGAAACAGAAACAGACTCGTTTAAACAACCCCTTTGCATTCTATCTGAAAGGAATGGGTGACCCATTTCACTATTGTAGGATTGATTTCCAAATTCAACATTTAGACATGGGAACTTTGTGGTCAGGTGGTGGTGTGGCTGTCGTATCAAGATCTAATCTTCAAGTTGTTGAAAAGCAGTCCTGCGCATACCAGTCATTTGAATCATTAATAATAACTCTCCGTTCATCCAGTCAACTCCTGAACATTATTACTATCTATCGTCCACCAAAATCATCGAAGAATACCGCAACTATAAATCAATTTATCTCCGAATTTTCAACTCTGCTTGAAAGCGCCGTAACTCTACCAGGTCATCTTGTTATTGCCGGCGATTTTAACTTTCACTTTGAGGACATCACTTCACCGGACACTATCAAACTCTTCAATCTACTTCAGTCGATGGGATTGCAGCAGCATGTGCATGGTTCAACACACATCAAAGGACACACTCTCGACTTACTTATCACAAGATCAGCTGACCAGTTTTTACATTCTATCAGAATCGACAATTCTCTCATCTCCGATCACAGCCTTGTCCATTTCAGCATGAAAGTACAGCGTCCACCGAACTCCAAAGTCACTACTTCTCGTCGGAACTATCGGAAGACGGATATCAATGATTTTCAAGTCAAGCTGGCAGCCAAATTCTCTGATTACCCGTTCGACTCCAATCCTGAAATATTATCAAATTTTTTCACGCGACTGCTACGGACGTGTTAGATGATGTTGTTCCTGTTACTACCAAAGTTATAATCAATAAAGTCCGTGCACCTTGGTACACCGAGGAACTCCTACTACACAGGAAAAATCTACGGCGTCTAGAAATGAAATGGCGAAATACACAGCTTGAGATAGATCGACAAATTTTCATCTCCGTGCGATCTGAATACTTTCGTCGCTGTGATGACGTGAAATCCAGGTACCATCGACGTCGTATCCAAGAGGCGGACTCTAGGAAACTATTTAGAATAGTTGGCGAACTTTCAAACGCGAATGCAAGTAACACCAATGCATTGCCAAACAACATACCTCTCACGGACTTGCCATCCGAATTTCTCACCTACTTCGAATCCAAGGTAGCGAAGCTCCGAAACGGACTTTTAGTTCAACAGGTCGACTCCCATGATATCCTACCACCCCATGTATTCACTGACTTCCATCCGGTTACAGCCGATCAGGTACAGACAGTCATAAAACGATCCTCCACGAAGTCTTGTGACCTTGATGTCTTACCATCGGACATTATCAAGAAATCTGTCAACACCCTCGCACCTTTCTTAGTTGACTTTTTTAATTGCTCGCTCCGGACAGGCATTGTCCCAACTCACTTCAAATCCGCCATTATTCGGCCACTCCTGAAAAAACCGGACCTGGACAAAAACATGCTGAAGAGCTATAGACCGGTGTCTAATCTTACATTTCTTTCAAAAGTTCTTGAAAGAATTGTTGCACAGCAACTACATAGCCATCTTACCAGGTTTGATCTGTTCTCAAAGCGCCAAAGTGCATACCGTCCTAACCACAGCACCGAAACAGCTCTATTGCGGGTCCATAATGACATCATGCGCGCCCTAAACGATAAAATGGACGTCATTCTCATCATGTTGGATTTGTCGGCTGCGTTCGATACGATCGATCATGACATTCTATTACACAGACTGCAATCGAGATTTGGCATAACTGGCACCGTGCTGTCCTGGTTCCGATCATATCTGTCAGATCGCAATCAGTGTGTCAAAGTCGGCAATGTAACATCGTCCAGTTCGACAATGAAGTATGGTGTGCCACAGGGATCGGTACTCGGGCCAATCCTTTTCACACTATATACATCACCTTTAGAGGATATCATCGAAGGCCATGGTCTGGATTGTATGATGTACGCAGACGACACCCAAGTCTATGTTATTTGTAGGCAACCGGATGACGTACTCGCCTCTCTTCAGGAATGTATCGACGATGTACGTAGCTGGATGAAGTCAAATTTACTCATTCTGAACGATGACAAAACTGAAGTGGTCCATTTCTCGTCACGCTTGAAATCTGACGCGACGGGACTATCTAGCCTAAAGATCGGCGACACTGATGTCATCCCTTCAAACTCTGTACGTAATCTTGGCACGATTCTAAACAGGAATGGTGCTATGTCTGATCATATAAACCACGTTTGTAGAAATGGCTACTACTCATTATATAGAATTGGCAAGATCCGTAACCTTCTCGATCAGGACACTACCGAGACATTGATCCACGCTTTTGTAACATCTGAGTTAGATCATTGTAACAGTCTCTTGTACGAAATTGACAAATATCAGCTCCAACGTTTGCAATCTCTTCAAAATGCCGCAGCACGTTTAGCCAGCCGTTCCCGCAAATTTGATCATATTACACCTGTTCTAGTTGATTTACATTGGCTGCATGTTAAAGCACGTATTAAGTTCAAGATTATGTTAATTACTTTTAAATTGATCAGAGGCTTTGCACCTGTGTATTTGACAGAGCTGATAGAGCAATATGTTCCTTCCAGAGATCTCCGTTCTGCAGACAAGTTGCGTCTGATTCCACCTCGCGGAAAATTCAGTAAAGCATACGGCCAGAGAGCCTTTTCAGTGTGTGCGTCATCGTTGTGGAATATGTTGCCTGTAGAGATTCGTACTGCAAGAAATGTTGAGTCTTTTAAACGCGGTTTGAAAACCTATCTTTTTAATCTGTATTATCAGTGATTTGTTTATGCTCTGCGGTACATTTTCTTCACCGCAGGACTGCTCGTGTGGTGCGTTTTATCCCTGACACTTGTATTTTGTAAAATCGCTTATTCTTTTGTGTGTTCTGTACAGCGCACTGTGACGTATGTGTAGTGCGTTTTTCAAGAATTTTTAATAATAATAATAATAATAATATAGCATGGAAATCCATCTGTATTGGTAGCCAATTACAGTCAATTTAACTTTTGATCTCAACAAGCTAGATTTTAGTCACTGAAATTTTCGGTTGCAGCGCTACAAGCTTCGTCAGCAGAATAACCTGATCTCAATGCCGTGACCTTTCGGACACGTGACATCAATATCGGGTCATAGACTTTTGTAATTTATACCTTCCACTGTCTCTTCTATACTTCTCCACTGTACCTCACGTGTCCGAAAGGTCAAGACATTGAGATCGGCTTATTCTGCCGACGAATGTTATAGTTCTGCAACCGACACTTTCAGTGACTAAAATCTACCGTGTTGAGATCAAAAGTTCAATTGACTGTAAAAAGCTTTATTTCTTGCTGAGTTCGGCAATGCTTAGCTATGTTGGGCATAATGCATAGAACGCAATCCGTGTACCGACATGGCGCTGAGAGTGAGAGTACCGGTATAGTCACATGGATATCGTCACCTGATATGATAATACCGCACCGTTCTCCGTGACTTTGATCGGGGTCATTGAGTTTGAGGCCAGTTCGCCACACTTTTCGATAGAGTGGTGAACCAAGTAGACATTTTATTCGCCACTCGGCACTTTTCTGTCGCATTTTGCGAATGTGGCGAGCGCTAGTGCGAACCCTGATTTGGCGACTGGCACATACATTTTGAAGTGAACGCCAGTACTGCATGCTGTATATGACAGTCAATGTTCTGGTTATGACTGGGTGAATATGCCGTACGATACTGTTTTAATACGGCGAGACATACATCTACTATTTTCTTATCGCTTCTAAATGAAACAACAGTGAAACAAAGAACTTCGCCCCCTAAAAATCTTATTCACTCCCGTACATATGTTCTAACCGGGGCTTCGTCCATATAAAAATGTTCTGCAGTAGTTACTAAGCTCTACATGGCAGGACTGAGTGTTACCGGCTATAGACCTCCTGTAGCTAGTTGGGTGCATGCCTAGGGTATCAGTTTTGTGGTTTCAGCGGTAACGGCTAGGTTCAAACAATATTTCCGTGTTCGTAGCATGCATTTTACGATATTCATAGAAATTATTGATCGAGGCTGATATCCTGTAAGTGGCTGTCTGTGTTTGTTGTATTTAGTAAAGTCAGTCAGTCAGTCAGCGCAGCAAACGCTGCACTACTAAAATTCATATTTTACAAGTAGAGCTCCTACTTTCTTTCAGCTCGTACTTATGACATAGCTGCAGCTGTAAACCTTACCTCACCCCGCAACACAGAAAAACAGAGACATTTTCTATGTATTAGACTAGAGTGCATTGCAACGATTGCATCCAGATGTAGCCTCGCAAGTCACTATCGTGTAATCAAACGTTTTAACCACACTGTAAAGTTAAGTGTTCAAGGATAGAACACCAATTAAACGCCTTTTTGTAACACTTTTTGAACGCGTCTAGCCGTTCAGAAATTTAACACTACGTGTTCAACCAACGTTCAATTTTTGAACACACGTGTGCAGATTTTGAACGCTACGTGTTCATCAGACATTATATTGAACACCATGGTGTTCCATATCTGAACACACGTTGCACATGAAATGTGTTCAAAAAATTGAACGCATTTACGCGTTCAAAGGGCTGTAACACTTTTTGAACGCATGGACGCCGTTCAACGATAAGTGTGTTAAAGGCTAGAACACATGATGCGCGCTTGTTGAACACCTTTAATTTGGGGCGTTCAGGGGCTGTTCAAGCCTTGAAATAACATTACACACCACTGATATTCAGTAAAATTATTTTATTCTAAAAACACACAAAACATTTCTGAAGTGCAATAATTTACTGTTAAATGGGCAAATAAACATTGTCACTTTGTCTGTAAAGTTTGTCAGAGGAAAATACCAACGGTGTTAACACCCTCCTATCAAAAACATAAGCAATAAAAAGTTACCATAAACAGTGTAGATCGTTTTAAAAATATGAACAAAGTAATGAAAACACAGGTTTTACTTAAATATTGTGGATTACGTTTTATATGTCCATACTTGTTTGAAACGTACAAAAAATCATCTGAAAAAGCTCAAAATTTGGCTTACTTATAGTGTTGAAAACACGTACAGGTATGAAATGCATACTCCATTTTTGTAAGATGGTTTCTTATAGACATTTCCTCTTGTATAAACAATTGTAAATTTTGAACAAAAACAAAGTTAGTCAAGGCTTCTCTAGTGCACATTGTATATAGTTGTCCACACTAAAATAAACACATGCCAATATGTCAAAGTGTCACAGTAAGGCACAAGATGCAGAAAGTGGTGAAAGTGGGTTCTTGGCAGGGTAAACTAGTTTCCTTTTCCAACCAAGTCCTTCATAAACAAAAAGGTCTGTTTGTTTGTAATATTTTTAAATAAACGCTGAAATAAATCGATGAAATTTCAAAAATATACTTCTCAGAAATTAAAAACATATTCGTAAAGACCTTTCAAATTTTGATGTTCCCTGATGTTAATTTTTATACCAATTTTTTTACCAAAAACGGTAAATCATAACTTGAATATATCACATCCTGGTAATCCCTCATATCTTAAAAATGTCTGAAATGTCTTTAATGTCTTAAAAATGCAAAACGACAAATTTCTGCATGATTTGAACAATCTGAAAGAGGCTATCAGTAGAGATCTATGTCCTAAATATCAAAGCTGTTCAATTAGCAGTTTTGAAGAAGAGTTTTTACAGATTTCTTGACAAAAAACGACAAACATTACCATGAAATATAAAAATTTGAATATTTCATCACAACTAGCACAAATTTGACTAAGGTCATTCTTAGGGATATGTTTACTAAATATTGAAGACGTCAGTAAAAGAGAAGAAGTTTTTTGCCAAAAAAGAAAAATTGGCCTCAAAAATATAAATTTGCATATTTTATCATAATTTAAATATATCTGATTAGGGTAATCCCTGGGGACCTGTTACCCAAATATTAAAGAATTCGTACAGGCTGTTTTGAAACCATGGGATGTATAAATTTGAGGACGATGCTACACAACAATCTATTTAGCTAACAGCAAAGCTAAAAACCAGTTGCTAAGAACAAGACACGTGTTGAGCTACAATACAAAATAATCTTAGGTTTGGTAGCAGGCTATGATCAACTAAATGTTACAGGGGCATAAGCTTTCAAAGACGTGAAGTCTCCTTCATCAGATGCAAGGGGAATGAAAAATTGAAGCAGAAAGTGACAGAAAATTCAGAGTGAAAATTTCAGAAAATTCTGTAATTCAGATTTGACATTTTTACTCTGAATTTTCTGTCGCGTTCAGCTTTAATTTTTCATTCCCCCCTTGCATCTGATAAGAGAGACTACACGTCTGTGAAAGCTTATTCTCCGGCAACATTTAGTTGATCATAGTATGCTACCAAAGCTCAGATTAATTCAGAAAAAAAATACAGGAACTTATCAAAATTCAGTTACTGACCCTTGGAAGTTTAAATCTACATTAGAGATGAACTGAGATTCTCAAGCTTGTTTCCAGACAGCTACCTGTACACTCATCTTCTTCAATTTCTGTACCTTCAGTTTCTGTAATAACTCTTCAATTACCAGGTAAATCCAACTTTTTATATCCTGAAAATAATGCAACAATAGGTAATATGGCGAGATGAGACTTTAACTGAATGACAAGGGGCTGATTAGGTTAAGGAAAAGGGGAGACTTTCATATACAGTGCCTTTTTTCAATACTGTTACAAAATATTGGCTTCTTCTTGTCATCAAGTGATTAAAATAAAAAAGCCAAACTCTCATACGCTGAAACAATACATTGTATACTCTACGATGTTTAATTGATGTTTTACATGCGATTGTCTCTACTAAAAGACATGTGTTAGCTGTGATTACGCAGCGGTACTATGCAAGACGTATCGATCGCGCTCAGGTCGAGGGTTATCGCTGCAGTTGTGTTTCGATGACCCTTGACCCGAGTGAGATCGATCGATAGGCCATGGCCAAAAGTACCACTGCGTATTCACAGCTAGTTGTTGGTATACCAGCCACTAAAAAAAGGGTTCTTCACGTAGTTAAGCTATTTCAAAGTACAATACACTTAATTTCGAAGGATAATAATACAGATGCTTCAAAATCTAATACCTTTTACTATTTTGGAGAGAAAACTTACCCTTTCTGGTCTTGAATCCGCACGATCACGACTTCAGGGTGCGCTTACAAGAAAAATGTCGCAACTTCCGTTTTGATGCATCATGGGATAGGAAAAGGAACCAAACTTGAACACCAAGTGTTTAGAAGTAGAACGCCTCTTGCACGCCGATGTTAAAATTAAAACGTTCATGGTGGTTTTCTTATTTTCTTTTCAAATTTTCAAAATTTCAACCCGTAGTAAACGTGTAAAATTATTTTGAATACTTCCTTTTTTAGAAAAAACATGCTTTCAGCAATTTTAGACCGGAAATATTTTTCACTTAGTGTGAAATTCGTTACATCAAAATCCGTGTACGTTTGCCGGACAGCGAGGCAGTAGTAAATTCAATATAGCCATTGTAAAGTAAAAAACACAAAAGATTGTTAATTGTTTCACAGTATTGTAAAATTTGTGTGATGCTGAGTTTTTGAACACTTGAAGGAGATGGTTGTTAACACTACGTGTTCAGGTTTAGAACACCATTGTTAATAATATGAACACTAGTGTTAACAATATGAACACTAGCCGTTCAAATTTGAACACCGACATGTACATTTTGAACGCGTAAAGACGCGTCTAGCGTCCACTATTTTTACAGTGCAGACAAGGATTTTCGTCAGAAGAAAATCGTAATGTAAATTTCTATCATTCTTGAGGTTGCTAATTCACAGTCTTCAAATATTCCCAGCAAATATTTACATCAAGCAGTGGAGAACGAATTCAATTTTTGAATACCCCAAGTGTAGGTTTAACTATACATCCGAATCAATAAATATAAAAATACAATTTGAAAGTCCCTTGATGACGCCGATTTTTTATGCCGGTGATTATGGGGGCCCGCGGGCCTCGACTGGAATGATGTTCAGGTTCAGTCGTAGATAAAGATTTTGATCCGAACTTTGATTAACTTGAATTTGTGGTGATTCGGACAGTATTTGCTGCACCAATGGGCGTAAAGTGTAAGACGAACGTAACGCTCATGACTGAAGTATTTACTAACTGGTCATTAAACCACAGTGACTTCACCATAATTTTGAATCCTATCTGCGGACGGTAGTGGATCAGTTATTCTGCTTATCTCCCTTGGCGAAAGGTTAGATCGTTTTTTGCCAAATAATGCGATCAAAACATCGCAAAATTTGTTGAAACCACGCTTGATGGACATTCATGGATTCATGGAGCATGAAAACGTGTCGAAAATATTTCCGGTAGTGATTCGCATCTTTTACAAAGCTCTCTTTTATGTTGTTAGCCTTTTCCATTCAAATTAGATAAACATTATGTTTATGCCAACATAAACGATAGAAGCCAGGACTACGTTCCCTTTTAAAGTTAGCTTAAAAACTGTAATTTGCCGGTCGTATACATTCTTTTTTGAAAAGCCCGAGACCCCCCCCCCCCAAGCTAAAAACACTGTGAGATTGACAGTTACTGAAGGAAGACAATTTTCACGAAAACAAGGATATCTCTCACTGCGAGTTGTGGTTGAAAGGCAACCAACGCCGATAAAGTAATCCCCATCCTATGTTAATGCAGACGTGCCTTCAAAATGACTCAGCTTAAAAAGTTTTGTGACCATTGATGAAATATATTTTAAAGGAATACATGCCACTTTGAAATTACAACATTTCATGACCAAAACTGTGACCCTGAAGTTCGAACTTCCAGTTTACATTAATGCGGGTATTTTAATTCTGTTGGTGTATCGTCGCCTCAGTCGATTTTCAATGATCTCTTCGTTTCTCCCGGTTTCTCTTCATCTCTTTGTCCCTCTATATTCTCTGTCTATCTCTACATACACAGTCGCTGTTACCATACGTCCATGCTGTCACACAGATAATCTATCTATCCACGGACATAACCAATACTACCTATTTGTCTGTCGTTGTATCTAATACTATTTTCTGATTTATGCAAATAGCAAACATTGGTAGACACGTGGAAAAACACTCCGAATGACAATCATTGGAAGAAACTGGATTACGAAATGTATTATTGCCCGGTCAACTTCCGGTTCGTCTAGTCTCGAGACAAAGACGACTCCGCTTGTGTGAAACACTGCCGTTCTGAAGTACACAACGTTTTATTCAGATGAGAAGGCATTCATGACCTACTAGGTTTAAATCTCCGCTGCTGCTAAACATCCGCATCTCATTGGCGTGCACACATGGTAAAATAATCGATCATTATTTCAAAGTTTCTCGAAAGAAGTTCAACATTATAATAAAGTGAAACTTGATCATGGCACACTACAATAATACCAAGAGATCATTCAGAAAACGGGTAATGATTGGATTAGGTGATCATAGCATGGCAGTTCCAGAAAATTATCTGATTACATCCACTTTCTCGTAATCCCATGGAAATTTGAAAAGTTGAAATAAGCCACCAATGAGTCGTTTGTGGGGCAAGGAAATGGTGAACAGCAAGCGACGAGCGTTCGCTCCATCGCTTGCAATCCTCAACGCTGCAAATAATCTGCCATGGCGTAACCGACGCTGAAGTAAAAACGTTGAAAAAACCGTGCCTATTGACCATTGATACCAGACAGATGTTTAAGTTTTTAAAAGCAGAGGGTATACAGTATCAAAATATTAGAAAATAATGTTACTTCACAAAATTGCAAGTCATTGATGCTGGGCTCGGAGAAGTGTTTTAGCATTAACAGCAGAAAAAGATCGATCGACGCTCTTTAGCAACAGTCAAATGCGCACATGCACACGTCAGTGGTATGAAAACCTAGCTTTTACTAATGTTTTACGGCTGGGAAATATGCCTTCACGATAAGTGAATGTATAATGTGATTTCAAACAAATGGAAAAAGTCGTGGAAACTTCTCCTGTTGTACTGTTTGATGCGGACTATCGCTGGTGCAGGCAGTCAAAATAAAGTCGTAGTCTTACACCATGGCGCTAGAAACGGATCTGGATTTATGTTTACACCGATACGTTGTACCACTGTATATGTCGCTGATTATCTATACACGTCTAGGTACACATTGTCAAGTGCCAATGTACTCTTGCATTGCAGGGCCAAAACCGGTATCGATTGATCACTGTGGCAGTCCCCCCTCCAAATAAGAGACGTCCTTTTCTAGCTTCATTGGTCAACCCATAGAGGTAAGGGTCGACCACAGTCCGTTTCGTGTTGAGGAATTGAGAGTGGGCATATCATGGTCCGCATTGCCATAATGTGGCCAGAAATTTGATCGTCAATAATCCCTTCATTACCGAATACTGTGTGCAAACTTTACACTTCGACGCAAAAAGCATACAGGTGGCGCTTTTCGCAACCAATAACAGGCGTTAATGGGTGTACATGTTAGCATCGGCGAAGTTGTAATGCTTTCTTTCTCTCTGTCTTTTTCCATTCCTAATCTTTCCTGTCTTTTTTCTTTCTATCTTTCTTCCATTTCTAATCCCATTTGTAATTTTTTCATTTTCTAATGCAAATTTCTTCACTCAAAATCTGCCAGCGTTTCACATTTTTTGAGTTCGAGGCAGACTATGGCACATAATCTGTAAAGAACACGATTGAAACTAATTTGAAATAATTGAATCTTCATCTATTTATTTAATTTATATTATCATTTGCTTATTTACATTAAATGAAGAATTTCTAAAATATCTCAGAGTCTGTATTTGTACAATATTTTCAAAATCGAAAGCTCTTCAGTTAAATACCTATTTATGAGCTTCATGTTTGTCCATCTTGCTTTATCCACAGCAAAAGTTGCCACAATGATCAAAAACATTAATAATCATGAAGCACTGATAAAATATCTGATATCCTACAATGATGTTACTCCAATGTAATACAATATTAATATTGAAAGCCTTAGTGACTGCATTATTAAACTGCTTCCGAAAAGGAACAACGTCTGCACATTCAAATAGAAAATGTTTGCAGTCGTCAGTTACTTTACGGTGGTTACATAAATAAGTGTCTAATACTTTCTATTTAAATAAATTACACTTATGAGGTATCTTTTTATACAGCAATAGGTAATTAAATTGTGCAATTTTTACAAGGCTTTGTATTCTTTACTTTCTTTTTCCGTAATTTCTTCCAGGTTATTTTCTGGTGACATATATTTTTCCAAATTGATGGGGCGTAGGATTTTGTGATTTTCTTTTCTAATAATGTCCAATAAAAATCTGAACAATTAAAGTTAAATAAATTTTTGTATATTCCATTTTTGTCTGATTTTACTATTACTGGTCTCAATTTGTTAACCATCAGTTATGTTTTATCATTCATCATTATTTTGGCCTACTCCTTTGGAATTGCTTCTTTTAATACTTTATACTGTACTACCCAGTTTCTCTTATTTCTTAGTTTATCTAGAATTGTCGTTCAGATATAAAATTTACATTAAGAAATAAATCAGCCACATGGATAATTCAAGACTCGATCCATTCTTGAAAATACAGTTTTTCTTTGTCTGAAATAAATTTGGTTTCCAATCTTATAGAGATTTACACCGGGATCATTACACACATTTATTTCATACTAATACATTGTAATTTCTCTATAAAAAGAGGGTACAGATACTACCAGTTGCTTTAAAACCCTTTTGTTCACATTAATAGAAATACAAGTTGAAAATTACCGATTTTATTAAACCAATAACACGGTAGTACTTTCCAAGAAGCAAATGTGTCGTCGCATAAGCCAGATACACAAGAACATTCCAAAGCTTTAATGTGTGAAGCCATATCAATCATTTCTAATCCTCCTTTGTAAAAACTGCTTATTACAATATCTCTTCTTACTTTTCCCATTTTTCAATCCCATAAAAACTATAAAAAATTGAATTGAATTTATTTATTATGTTATCAGGAGTATCAACACTGGCAGCAATATAAGAAATCTATGACAGTGCAAGACTTTTTATTACAGTTATTTTTCCGAAGAGTGACTTTCTTCTGCGTTTCCACGAATTCAGAATATAATCAATTTTTCAATTACAGTATCCCAATTTAATTTGTTTACTTCATTCTTACAGTTCCAAAAATATATTCCTAATGCTTTAATTGATTTATTCGGCCATGACATATGATGTAGATTCTTCTTTTTCAAACTACCTTATTTTAATCCTTCTGTTTTATTTCTATTTAGTCTTAGCCCAGAGAATTTACAATACCCATCGATTAGATTTAACAGTATCTTTAATGACTCTTCTTTTGTTATGTAAATTTGCATGTCATCTGCCAGTTGTGTTATCTTGATTTCTTTTTTTCTCATCAGCTGTTTTCCTTTAACACATGTATTTCTTTATCTTGCCTAATTTAGAAGCTATAATTTCCACAACCAATAAAAATAACAGTGCTGATAAAGGGCCTCCCTGTCGTACACCTCTTTCAATACAGATATTACTTGACATCCATCCATTATTTTTAACGAAACACTGCATTTACACGCAATAATACAGATAAATTCACACTAATGAGTTGACTGTATAAAAATAATACGCATGAATTCACATGAATCTACATGAATACAAGCTTGCTGAATACAAACAATGGATTATTGACTGTATTCATCTGTAAGCACTATTCAGCTAACATACAGGTAATAATCCATGCAAATACAGTAAGTATCATTGGGTTTTCATGCGGTGAAACCAATGGGATTATTATATATAGTTTTTATCCATCTAACAAAATAATTTCCAAATCCAAATTTTTGCATAATAGCGAATAAGAATGAGTGTTCTACCAAATAAAATGCTTTCAAGAAATCAAGAAACAGAATTGCACCACCAGGGTTTTTCTTATTTATATGTGTAATCACATCCTGTATTATACGTATATTTTTCCCGATAAATCTGCCTTTTATGTATATAACTTGATCTCTGTCTATTTTTAAGGGTATAATAGTTTTCAATCTCTTTGCTAGTACTGTGGATAGTATTTTATAGTCATGATTTAGAAGTGAAATTGGACGCCAATTGTGTAAGTCTAGTGGTGGACTCTTTTATACAGTAGGCATATTGCACTTTTATTTGTGAATCCGAAAGACATTCATCGTAGCTTTCATTAAATGATTTAACTATTATATCTTTAAGATCTTGCCAGAATGTTGGATAGATTTCAACAGGTAAACCGTCGAGTCCTGGAGACTTATTATTTTTCATCTTTTTAATAGCTTTAATGCATTCATCCTCTTAAATAGGTCCATTACACTTTTGTGCCTCTAAATTAATCTCGTTCAAATACGTGAATATTTGTGACTTTTCAATTTTTCGTGAGGCATATAGAGATTGATAAAATTGTCTTTCTGTTTGTATAATTTCTATCTGTTTGACTATAATTTTATCATCTACTTTCAATTTATTTATTCGCTTTCTTCTATAATTTTTCTTTTCTAACCCTAAAAAATACTATTTCTTTCACCTTCTTCATAATATCCCACCCTAGATCTTATTTTGGACCCTCGTAATTTTCTTACATAAATTTGGTCTAATTCTCTTTTTTAATTCAGTATATTTGAATTTTAAGGTGTTAATTAATTTAGTTCCATGCATTTCGCTAATTTGTGTTATACCTCTAAGATTTCGTTTTGAATAATTATTTTTTTGTTTTTGTTTTACTGATCTCATTCTTGCAAAATTAAATGTCTCTTCTCTAACACGAATTTTAATCAGGTCTAGAGTCTTATCACTATCCTTTAGATTTTGACATTCTTTAATCGTTTGTTCGATAACCTTTTTCTACACATAAGGTAGTCTTTTCCTTTAGCCACTCTGTATTTAATTTCAAATATCCGAGCCCTTTTAAACACTTGTAAAGGCAGAGTTTTAGGGACACGGCATTATGATCTGATCTGACAGCAGGGCGTATATCTGATGACGTTACGTCTGGCAGTAAGTCTTATGAAATAAAACAATAGTCAAGTCTACTTGCAATACCGCTAGATATTTGTCTCCATGTAAATCTTCGGATTAAATACAGAGTTGAAATCTCCTTCAATCAAAAGATTTTCTTCCGCTTCCACATTACGTCTCACCCGAGTTTTAAATTTAGCAAAAAAAATTTTCTCTGTTTTTCTCCTCGTTGGGTGACTAAACATTTACTGTTTTGAAAGGCATACCTTCATATTCAACATATAATAATAATGATTTCTGCCATCTTCACATTGTTTAACATTTAGCACCACAAGGTCGATATTTTTGCTGATCAAAATACTAACACCTTTGTTATGGTTTGTTCTGTATGAACAATACATTTGACCAAACCACTCTTTCCCCCCATGTTGTCTAAAAATTGTATCGTCCTAATAGGTTTCCTGTAGGACTACAATATCAGCTCTTTGATAATTACACCATTTAAAGATTTGTTGTCTTTTCTGTTGATTTCATAAACCTCTTACATTTAAGGATGATAAATACCTTTTAGACACTTTCAGATTTTTATTTTTTTCTCAATTGAAGAAGTCCCAAACCCCAATAAAGTATATATTTTCTGAAAGCCCTGATATAGAGCTATCCGACCAAGCACAATACACGTTCATTATTTGCATAAGAGTCACGTGACAAGCGTTTTACTGAACCTTCCAAAAACGGTTTTCCCTCCCTTTAGCGAGCACGCTGCAAGATTTCCGGTTGAAATTTCCTCATTGACAAGCCTTGACAATACCCTTCAAATCCGTGTCTGCGATTTTTTCTCGGCGTCTCCATTCAAATTATATGGCGTGACAATTACAATTCGTTAAAAAGCACTTGTACGCCCCTTTCACCACAATGAAAACATGGAGGCTCAACGTCAGGGATATATTGTCTTTAATGCGCATCGACCATCTAACACAATACGTCACGATACAGTACGATACGATTAACTGAAAAATACACAAAAGAAAAATCACTAAGTATGTGTACCTGACTGTTATACCAATATCATAGAAATACCCATCAAAAAGTAGCCTCTACAACAACCACACAGGGTGGTCCGCTTGAAGTACCTCATATCGAAATAAATCAAAACTTCAATTTACTTCATACACCAGTATGACATCATCCCCATAGTTTACTGTCTATGGCTTTCTTTGCATTGAAAATAGTAAAATACATTAAATCTGGTGCTTTCATAATGCGTTCTTACTGGGTCTACTCGTCCTCTGAACTGATTAAGCATGACCCTGTTTAACTTGTAAAGCAGTGTCCTCAGACTATACTATGAAACAGAGTGATATATGTATAACAAATGACATAAGAATAAACTAATTCTCACCGAAACAATTTCCCAACACCACCAATCAAAGGGACTAACATCTATACTCTGCCAAAGTATCTCGACCGTCTTATACACACTGGAAAAGTAAAATAATCAAAAAAGTGGCTTATAAATCAGATACACACTGGAAAAGTAAAATAATCAAAAAAGTGGCTTATAAATCAAATACACACAAGTAGTGTCAAGGCATTTACATACGGCAAATATACCATTTTTCAGCATGTGAAACTTTCAAGCAGAGCTGGGTAATACATACACAGTAACAAATTTGCCGCACATACTTGTACTAAAATGCCTGATGGGTTGCACAACGCGAAACCCATACTCAAATACGTAATTTTGAATGTCTTTTAGCGTAGAATGAAAACACATAAACCATCCGTGAAACTGCCATGAGCTGACCGGAGCTAGTCACATGGCCGGACCCAATACACAGAAAAAATCGCCCAGAGACAGTATCGTCACATGTACTCTCAAAAACACATCGTAGTAAACACCGTCGAATATTAGACTACTACATGCCATTACTGTATCTTGAAACCTTTAACTTGATGCATCAAACCATCCAGTTTACAAGTCGAAGAAACACATCTGTTTCACTTCACACAAAAACAAAGAAAAGCATGGCGCGCTGACCAGGGTCAAAGGTCAGCACAAACCAAAGAGCATTGAAAGTTATAGAGAAAAGAGGGCGCTATACTGCAAAACTTTACTTAGAAATTTGGCCTCAACACTCCCGCCCCTGAATTGCGACTCTAGCAATTCCAAATATACAAAGAGACCAAATTTTTGGCTGTCAATAGTCAGATGTTCAAATATATCACACAATCCGAAGGTATTTATTTCATCTCTGCCTCGACGAGAATGCACAATTTTGCGACTGGTCTTTCTAGAGTTGATGTCTTTGTCTTCACTCTGCATGACCTCACATCTCCTTTCTTGTCTTTGAAAGTCATCTCAACTACTCCCATCAGCCAACTATTTCGGGGCACGGACTTGTCAACAATGAGCACAATATCTCCAACTTCCACATTGCGTCTTTGTTTTTGCCACTTGGATCTCTGCTGTAGGGTAACCAAATACTCCTTTCTCCAGCGGAACCAAAATACATCGACCAAGTATTGAGCTTGACGCCAACGTTTCCTTGCATAAATGTCATTCTTCTCAAACACTCCCGGCGAACTAAGTACTTTCGCTTGTGGGTGTATTAACATGTTAGGTGTCAGCGGCAACAAATCATTAGGATCTGATGATGTTGTAGTCAATGGTCTATTGTTGATTATGTTCTCAGCCTCACAGAATACAGTACTGAGCGTCTCATCATCTACTATACGGGGCTGTTCTCTAAACAGACTGAACAAGATCTTCCTGGTCGTGCGGATCATCCTCTCCCACACTCCACCAAAGTGCGAGGCTGTAGGGGGGTTGAAATGCCACTCAACTCCTTCTACGCACAACACATCATTCATCTTAGACTGGTCTAACCTTTCAAGCATCTGTCTCAGCTCCTTCTCTGACCCTACTAAATTTGTGCCATTGTCAGAACGGATACTCCTGACAGGACCTCTTCTTGCCACAAATCTACAATTGGCATTAATGCATGCATCAGTCTCCAATGAATCTGCAACTTCTAAGTGTACAGCTCTTGAAGATAAGCAGGTAAATATAACACCATACTGCTTCACCTCAGATCTTCCTCTGCGCACCATCATAGGACCAAAATAGTCCATACCACAGAACATAAATGCTGATACCTCCGCCTCAACTCTATCTGCTGGCTAGTCGGCCATCATCTGTTCACAAGGCACTGCTTGATATCGCCAGCATGTGACACAATTCCTAACAACTCTCTTCGCCAACTGGCTCGCTCCATGAATCCTGTACCTCTCCCTCACTTTTGACAATATGGCATTTCTTCCCAAATGGCCAACAGTGGAATGGACATCTTTGACAATCATGACTGATACCTTTGCGTACTTTGGTAATACTATAATGGATGCTTTGTTTCATAGGGTAGGTCTGCTTAATTAAGTCTGCCACCAACATGGATAAGACCCTCATCAGTCAACATTGGATGGTATTTGAAAAGCTGACTTCTTTTACAGACTGTCTTGCCCTTGGACAAAGCTTCCATCTCTTCAGTATATGCCTCATTTTGAATGGCCTTCACTATTGCTACATTACTCTCATTTAACATCTTTAGAGTCAGGCTCAGAACAGATTCTTCCACTTTCTTTTCTAATCTTCCAACTTCAAAAACTTTCCTTAGCCAAGATGACCCAGGACACCACTCTCTTTAACTTCCACCAACCAGAGATTCTTGTCACCAAAGAATCAATGACTGAAGTATCATCAGACTGAATGGTCACACAGCTAGTCTTCACTTCTGGATCATTCTCCTCCATCTGCATGGAAATCACTTGCTCCGGCCATTCATCTTCCTTCTGTCACAGAAAGTCTGGTCCGCAAAGCCAATCACTGTCATTCAGCTCTCTGGTCGTCTTAACACCTCTTGATGCCAAGTCCGCAGGATTCACCTTGGTATCCACGTAGTGCCACTGCTCAGGAACTGAAGCTTCTCTGATGATCTGCACACGGTTTGCAACAAAGGTGTGGTATCTTGCTTTATCATTCATGATATATTTCAGAACTGCTGTGCTGTCTGTCCAGTACAGAGTCTTGTCAATCTTAAAGTCTAACTCTCTTTGAACTATAGCGACCGTTCTCACCGCTAATGTCGCAGCCGTAAGTTCCAATCGTGGTATAGTGACCTTCTTCAAAGGAGTCACTCTTGCCTTGGCAAAGACAAATGAACAATGTATGTCTCCATTTGCATTGACCTGTCTTAAGTAGATAACACAACCATATCCGATTTCGCTGGCATCAGCAAAGGCATGCAACTCCCTGTGTGTCACCTTTCCGAATTCTGCTGGCACATAGCATCGAGGAATCTTTACTTCTTCCAAGTCTTGGATGCTCGTTTTCCAGGTCTGCCACTTTCTAAATATATCATCACTTGGTTCGTCATCCCATCCAGCTTCTTGTTTGCACATCTCTTGAAGTACAGTCTTTGCAGGAATGAGAAGGGGTGCTATAAACCCCAAAGGATCATAGATCGAGCTTAATACAGACAGCATGGCCCTTCTTGTCCCCTCTGTCTTCTTTATTTGGCACCTAAATTGGAACTCATCCGTCTCTGCATTCCATAACACCCCAAGTGTTCTCTCTATAGGAAGCTGCGATGATTCCAGGTCTAGGTCCATCAGCTCTTTAGCTCGATCCATCACTGGGATTTCCTTCAACACCTCTCTCTCATTACTCGACCACTTGGTTAGGTTAAAGCCGCCTTCCTTGCACAAAGTCTTCAGTTCACTTACCAAGTGAATGGCTCTTTCAACATCTGCAACTGACTTAAGTCCATCATCCATGTAGAAATTATTATGTAGAGTGTTGACTGCCTCTTGACTGGCATTACATTTGTTGTCTGTACCAGTTCTTCTGAGGCTATAATTACAGCATGATGGTGCAGATACCGCTCCAAACAGATGCACACCCATACGGTACACCTTAGGCTTCTGACTCATATCGCCCTTTGGCCACCACAAAAATCTCAGCAGGTCTCGTTGACTCTCAGGCACTTTCACTTGATAGAACATGCACTCAATGTCACTCGAGAAGGCTACTGGATACTCTCTAAACCTCATCAGCACTCCCTGAAAATCATTCATCAGATTTGGACCAGGAAGCAGAACATCATTCAGGGATATCCCACCGCACTTTGCCGCACAATCAAACACCACTCTGATCTTATCTGGCTTTCTTGGGTGGTACACCCCATGATGTGGTATATACCACTCTCTTCCCTACGTTGGTTTCTCTCCATCTGATACTTCTTCTGCATATCCACTGGCAATTACTTTCTCCATGAAGTCTATATAATCTACTTTGAATTGGGGATTCTTACCCATTTTCACTTGCAGACCTTTCAAGCGTTGTTCTGCCTTCTGTCGGTTATTGGGTAATCTCACATTTTGATCTCTGAGAGGAAGATCCACCTGGTGATGACCATTAACCATCTTGCAAGAACTATCCATCACCTCCATAAAACGCTTGTCCGCCCAGGACATCTCTCTTCTATCATCTACTCTTCTCTCTGGGAAGTCATAGTTCAGACTTTGTTTATACAACTTCTCCAGACTACTGTCAGCAATGACAAAATTGCTACAATTCTTCCCCTTTCCAGTCTTCTTAACACCCCATGCAACCCATCCTAGAGGAGTCTTTGTAGCATAAGGACTTCCTGGTGGGCCTGTCTTCATATCTATAGGTGCATAGGCTGCTGGAACATTGTTGCCAATAAGCAGATCAATACTGCTGTTGATCTTCAGTCTAGGGAGGTCAATATTGCTGAGGTGTTCCCAGGCAGAAATATCCCTCTGTGAAGGTATGTGCCACTCCTCAACAGGTAAACTTGCCTTTGTAAATATAGGAGGCAGTTGCACTGGAACCCCTTCACCATTGATGGCCTCTATCTTCATACCAGATATCACTCGTGTCGGAATTTCACATGGAGCACCCAATGTCCTCATGGTAAGAGTCATCCTGTTACCAGCTGCCTGCAACTTCTGCGCTAAACCTTCAGTGCAGAACGATACATTACTCCCAGGATCTAAAAATGCATTACATCTTTCTGTCTTAGACCCTAAAATCACCTTCACTGGAACAATTGGCATAGTACAACCAGCACCACTTGCAGCATGAGCACTCATTGGCTGATCAGCAGTCATTGCACTTTTGGTAGGTTGGTTGTCACTCTTCTGCTCCTTTTGTTGATTGAAGTCATGTAAAACTTTGTGGTGATTACCATTACACACATCACAAGTTATCTTTGATTTGCATCTAGTTGCAACATGTCCCTTTCTGAAACACTTGAAACACACTTTCAATTTTCTCACCAGGTCTCTCCTGTCTTTCAGGGTCATCGTCTCAAGTTTTGAACAGCTGGCTAGGCAATGTGGTCCATCACAACACCAACACTTCAGACCACCATTCTCAACATTTGTTGCAGCAACAACCTTGCGCTGTGTGCGGTCCCTTTTCTGTCTTTTGTCCGAAACCAAGTTATCTCTCCCATAAATTGGATCATTAAGCTTGGTTGCTTCTAACTGGAAGAACTTTACAAGGTCATTGAAACCAATTCTCTTTTGCTTCTCACGGAGACTGTGGACAACACTTCTCCACCGATCATGCATGTGGATAGGCAATTTTGAACAATGTGCTTCAAGTTCTCTGAATAGTCAAGCACACCAAAACTACCAACACAACGGGTAGCAGCTTCACATTCTTTCAAAAACACTGTAAACTCATCAAGGGCTTTTGGATCGTCTGCTCGAATAGGTGGCCAGGATAACACCTTCTTCACATATGAATTAGCAATTACCTCAGGATCACCATATCTTCTATTCAGCTCTTTCATTGCAGCTGGGTAGCCGATATCAGCATCAAGGTATGAGAAACCAACCACAATACAATGAGCTTCACCTGTAGTGAATTGCTCTAGATAAGCTATCTTCTAATCATTCGAGCATAGTCCCTCTATCCTAAATTTAAATTGACGCATGAACTTGTTGTAGGTTAAACAGTCACCATCAAACTTTGTTATTTCAAGTTTCGGCTTCTGTATTTCAATCAAAACATCGCTGAGCACCTTGTCAGGGACCTTTGATTTCTTAGGCATCACTTCAACCTTTGACATTGTCTTATTTTCCATACGGTCATTCTGATGACGCTGGTTTGAAGGCTCATGCTTTTCACTTGTAACATTGTTCTCACTGTTTTCACTGCCAACAGACTGGCTGTCAATATCACTTTCAATTTCGTCTAGCAGCTGACTTTTAGCTCTAGACACTGCTAACTTTGTCTGAACCTCATGTGACTCTGCTTGGTGCTGTAGTTCTATTTCCAACAATTTCAACTTCTTTTCAAGAGCTTGCTTATCTTTTATTAATTTCTCTATTTCTTGTAACTCCAATTCTTTAGCCTTTTCTGCTAATTTCACTGAAGACATCTTGCTTTTCATTGATGTTTTAGAATTTGCCAAAGATCCTGCCTTGGTGACTGAGGACCCTGCTGGTCTGATAGCTTGTTGCTCCTCTGACTTACTTGAAAACCAGTTCTCTATTTTGGATTTCACATTTGTTATCCAAACATCCTTTTCTTCATACCAACGTTCAAAGTGTTCAGCACGAGCATCTTCTGCAATAACGCACAATACTTATCATTGGCATTCAAAAATTGCTCATATTTATCCATCCACTTAGTGTAAGAGTCCTTGGCACTTTCTATCGGCGGATTTTCTGCTATCAGAGATTTTATCTCCTCTGATACAGACTTCAGACTTCTCCATGCTTCTCCAAGAGCCTTGTACTTTACCTCTTTGGCATACTCTTGCCCCTTGGGAGTTAGCGTCCTAGATCTTTTCTCCTCTTCCATTTTGAAGAATATCCCTCCAACAGAATTGTTTCATTAATGAAGATGAAGATGTACGCCCCTTTCACCACAATGAAAACATGGAAGCTCAAACTTCAGGGATACATTGTCTTTGATGCACATTGACCAAATAACACAATACGTCACAATACAGTACGATAAGATTTACTGAAAAAAATACACAAAGGAAAATTACTAAGTATGTGTACCTGACTGTTATGCCAATATCAAAGAAATACCCATCAAAATGAATCCTCTACAACAACCACACAGGGTGGTCCGCTTGAAGTACCTCATATCGAAATAAATCAAAACTTCAATTTACTTCATACACCAGTATGACATCATCCCCATAGTTTACTGTCTATGGCTTTCTTTGCATTGAAAATAGTAAAATACATTAAATCTGGTGCTTTCATAATGCGTTCTTACTGGGTCGTCTTCTGAACTGATTAAGCATGACCCTGTTTAACTTGTAAAGCAGCGTCCTGAGACTATACTATGAAACAGAGTGATATATGTATAACAAATGACATAAGAATAAACTAATTCTCACCGAAACAATTCCCAACACCACCAATCAAAGGGACTAACATCTATACTCTGCCAAAGTATCTTGACCGTCTTATACACACTGGAAAAGTAAAATAATCAAAAAGTGGCTTATAAATCAGATACACACTGGAAAAGTAAAATAATAAAAAAGTGGCTTATAAATCAGATACACACAAGTAGTGTCAAGGCATTTACATATGGCAAATATACCATTTTTCAGCATGTGAAACTTTCAAGCAGAGCTGGGTAATACATACACAGTAACAAATTTGCCGCACATACTTGTACTAAAATGCCTGATGGGTTGCACAACGCGAAACCCATACTCAAATACGTAATTTTGAATGTCTTTTTAGCGTAGAATGTAAACACATAAACCATCCGTGAAACTGCCATGAGCTGACCGGAGCTAGTCACATGGCCGGACCCAATACACAGAAAAAATCGCCCAGAATTACTCAGTATCGTCAGATGTACTCTCAAAAACACATCGTAGTAAACATCGTCGATATTAGACTACTACATACCATTACTGTATCTTGAAACCTTTAACTTGATGCATCAAACCATCAAGTTTACAAGTCGAAGAAACAAATCTGTTTCACTTCACACAAAAACAAAGAAAAGCATGGCGTGCTGACCAGGGGTCAAAGGTCAGCACAAACCAAAGAGCATTGAAAGTTATAGAGAAAAGAGGGCGCTATACTACAAAACTTTACTTAGAAATTTGGCCTCAACAAGCACCCTAGTCTAACACCTTCAAGAGACCATAACAAAAAACAAAGGCATATAAAGGAAATCCCAGACATGGATTTTGAGTTCATTATGTTTCCGATCGACTGTGTGAATTTCAAGCAGCTGGTGAATTGACGAGGTGCCAAAGAAGGCTACCTCATTCACACATTGAATTCGAGAAAAACGCAAAAAACCTGTTTTGTTACTTCGACGCCACGGCATTTGATAATTAAACGTGCATTAACCTAAACGCAGGCATATTTTGTTACCTAGTGATAATTTCGATCGGGAATGACAGTTGTTCAAAGAAAACTTCCGAGGAAAATAAAATAAATCGCGGAAAACTACCGATTTTTGGAGCCTTCGTTTCGGCACGTCGCCACAGCGAATGGCTTCACCGGGCAAAAACAATGACGTCAGCAGTCATTACTGATATCGGGCGTGTCCTAAATTCATATGTAAATAAGCTTGCCTGCGTTCCCCAGATAAAGACTGCAACGCTATAGACATGATACTATCGGACTAATTGTTTATTGTTCACAAGTTGTGAGAAGTAATCTAATAAATGACTAAAAAGACGTCAAGCACCGCAAGGCGGCTAGTTCATCCTCCAACCATAACTATGGGTATTTTCGAGATATAGCGTAAGCTTACTTGTATAATTAGGGTTATCATACGAAGTTTGGTGGGTACCGAAAAATGTTTCCGTATTTTGACGAGTAGCGGAGTAACTTTATCCTGCCATCAACAAACAGTTCATTATACATGTAAATTTAAATTATGTAGCGATAGCTGTCCCAGCCACACAACCTAACTTTTCGGCCATGTAATTTCCAGGCTGTAGACAGGCCAAAAATTTGTCTCACCAGAGGTGTCATTTATTCATGCATGTAAATCTCTACGCACCTTCGCATCAAAGGAAAGCTTGTGACCCACTTTGTTGAAGGGTCACATCTCCGAACCACTTTCAAGCAAACAGTCTGAACCTAACGGTGCCGTTAAAAACATGAGTCGGTAATATTCTCCGATTTTTCTGGCTTTGTAAGTGTGTTCTGAGCCAGACAACGATCACTGACCGTGGCCTTGTCTGGAGCAGCAGGATGAAAGCCATTTTGTTGTGTGGCTCGCGTAAATTTATCTGTCTGTTTTTGGCTCGTAAAATTTATTCGCCGACATTTCGCATTTGGTCAAACAACAATTTGATCGCGAGCCTCGGAAAGTTACGAAGGCAACTTGTTCTGAAAGTTGATTGGGAATCCGTGACCACGGGGATATTAACAGAATGCATTATTCTTAAAAACCCACAACGTTAGTTTTTGTACAAATAATGAAATACGGGTCGTGTACTTCGGTTCAACACTAAATAAAATATCGCCATGATGTTGAAACCAAAAATGGCATCGTTCGTTCTTGACTGCTGCCCGTTGCGTTGAGGTACGGAATAACGAGAGCAGTCACTAGAGAGGTTTAGTTACACGTAATTACGTGTACGTCTGACGGCGCGCGATGACGTACGCGTATCCGTGCTCACGTGTGAATTTTTTAGTTTAGTTGTGCCTTCCCGATAGTTTTGCTGTATTTTTTTTCAGAAACATGCTAAATTCGTGTAAGTTTTAAGAAACGTTAATTTCTCTACAAGAGTAATATTTTAGCTCGTTGTATCCTCAAATTAAAGCGGCCAATTCTCTTTGATTTAGTTATTTATGTGGTTTATCGAAATCTTTGTGGCGGCGTTAGATAAAAAGTGGAATGAGACTTCAACAGTTCGTTAACGTCAGGAAATCAAAGCAAGTACTTCTTGTGCTGGTGCAAACTCTTCAAAATATTATGATGTCAAAGATGTTTGCCAATTTGCAATAATACTTTACAAGGTTTCTTGTCTAAATTAGCGAAATCATCAAGAATATCTAAAAAAATACTACACGTACTCATGACTACGTGTAGAAGTGTCGTTTGACGTTCTGAACGTCTGTTCTACACGTACGCGACGTCTGGTTGTCACGTGATAAAGACGCTACGCGTACTGATCGAACGTAATTTCGTGTAACTAAACCTCCCTAGTGGATAGGCCAGCGTCACTTCTCAGCGTGGTCTGGTTTTTGAATTGCTCTGAGCTCCGGTCAGTGGGTGGAGATTCCAAACCAAAGCAAGGTCATTCGAACGTAATGTAGAAAAAAATCGACGTGTGTTACCCGGGCAACGTTTGCCGATCGGGTCCGAGCAGAGGTCGGCATATTTTTTCGCGCACAATTCGGGGGAATTCAAAAGAGTTCGTGGGGGATGTCGCCCGATATACTGTCAAATTGTATGACATCGCACCACTTCAGAAATAGCACGACACTGAAACCTTGGTGAGGTACGTG
This sequence comes from Ptychodera flava, assembly GCF_041260155.1. Classification (NCBI taxonomy): domain Eukaryota; kingdom Metazoa; phylum Hemichordata; class Enteropneusta; family Ptychoderidae; genus Ptychodera; species Ptychodera flava. The sequence continues at coordinate 15,432,492 of NC_091930.1, read as the reverse complement.
GACGTAATCTTTATTCACTGTGATTACGTTCAGATGCATTGAGGAAGGTGCATAATAAGCTTACAACGCGAACTTTACCGAGTTTGACCATGGTTGACCGATGTGTAAAACACAATCACTGCATCAGAAAACAGAATGTTCGTTTTTTCGGCTCCAATTAATAGTTCGGAGCAGGTACAATTTTGGATGTCGGACTTTAGCAGGTATGCAAAATAAAATCAGAAACGGGCATAATAATTTGGTGTTCGGCATCATAGGTTGGGATTCTGGGAACAGTTTTTGAATGTCAGACATTGTATTGACCGACATTATATACCAGAAAAAGTCTCATTCAGAGCAGGATCGAAGAATTTTGAGTGTTGAACTTTGTGGCGTGTCGACTCACATGTAAAATGTTAACAGAATTGGACGTATTTTTGGGTTTGAGGTCGTAATAGTAAGTTGGATGGAGAACAGTTTTGGTTGTCTTATTTCTATTGGGTATGGATAAGCTTAGACGTGAAACATACTGGTAAAACACATAGGTTTGAGCCGTAGGGTTTAGCGGAATACTTCTGTATGCGAAAACACTTCTGTATGTCGAAAACTGACTTATTGGGCTAGGCTTCAACAAACATTATTGTTACGGTTTATTGTTGACAGGCGGGAGTAATCCTGGATTTTGGAGCAGCCCAACAACCTCACTATGTAAATTACGCAACGCTGTGTCACTCAAGGGGAATTATGCAAATAGCAATGCAAATGTGTCCACAATGTTTACAAAAGCTCCCCGATTTGACCGGGATAGCCACGTGCATTTGTTTTGATTTTTAAAAATCGTGAATTACACGGAAACCATTACTTATTATGAATTAGCGACACATCTCAATGATGGGCCTGATTCAAGGCGTATTCTCAGAGAATTTTGAAAATTTGACAGAAAAAAGAACAATTTGGTATTTATCTACCTTAAGTTAAGAAGGTGAAGAACTGTCATTTAGTACATAGTAAATGTTAAAGGCAGACAACCAAAATTGTTTAAAACTTACTTAATGTGATACAATATTTTATTGGATTTCCCTCTTCCTTACAGATTTCTTAACTCTACTATAAGAAAATTGGCAATGTAATTAGGTCGTCTTTTCTGAGCGAATTAAATGTGTCCTGATCAAGGTCTTCTATAGATTCCCTTGGCTTGAATTCTGCCTTGATGAAAAATTGCTTAGTTCAAAATGCACTGAGGCAATAAATTTACAGTAATTTGGTTTAGTCTAGCAAAATAATTTCAAACCAAACGAAATTGCTCAGGAAATGTTCATTCGAGGATGAGCCCATAATTTCTTTTACGACAGAATACGCGATGAAGTCAGCGATTTTCTAAAAAAAAAGACTTATTAAAACTAATAGCTAAATTTAGGGTGTAATTCAAATGCAAATTACAATGCAGAGCACTAACTAGTTTTCTCAGCTTGTACGGCACAAAACTCCTAAATTAGTATCAAGAGAGCTGAGTGCAAAAACAACCTTAAAAGGTTCCGGATTAATTTCAGAATTTCTATTGCGTTTCGAAAAAGTACATTTCTCTGACTGTTCAAGTTTACATACATTTTCTCCTCACTGTGGACATATAAAAGAAGACCTAAACTTTCAAATGACACTTTCAGTTTAAAGATTAGGTCAGATTAAAATTCGCTGTTTGGCAAATAACTTTGCCAAATTTTTGTTGTTTTCAAATTCATGTCACGATATTTGTACATGTCTCAATAAATTGGATAATATAATTAGTCAGCAATATATAAGCATACCTATTTCAGTCTTTACCAATATATTAAACAATAATTTGGAAAAAGACTTTATATTTGAAAATATTTTGAAAGTTCAACAATGTGTTAGACAAACTATTTTCAGATTACAAATTTTTATTCAAATATAATTTTCTTACACAGATGTATCAGCCAATTTGGTGTTCCCATTCAATATCTGTACCATTTTAAAACACATTTCCTGTGCCAATGTTTGCTACGGTACCGTATTTCAACAGTGGGTTTTCTGGATTGCGTACACAACTCGCGGAAATCCTATTTCATAAATTCCTTGTTATTCTGCCATTTGTTTTTTATCAAAATATTATCTGCTTTGCAGTGTTGCACATCATGCAGCAGAAAAAACGTGGGTCTTCTCTGGCTGCAGGCTTGATATAGGTCTCAACCCTGCAGAGTCCACAGAGAAAATCCAGCGTGAGTGTGAAGGTCTTGAAAAATCCCAAATGTCTTCAAGTAAACACTGACGTGAACCCTGACAGTTTAACTATAATCTGTGCCGTCCTGTATTTATACTAGAGCGATTCTATCCAGAAAACTATGAGAACAATGTATAATTTATATCATGTGTTAATTACTGTTCTAAAATATCTTCACTTGTTGTAAACATGACCTTCTAGAAGCTTCTAAGCAGGCTAATTAAATAAACAGTCATCGAGGAAATTGACCTATATAACATAGTGATATCTATCAGAAAATCTGTTATAATGCTGCTTTTAATACTTTTATGCACTTCGGCAGTCAAGTGCTTCAAAAAACGAAACCTGGGGAAGCCGGACCCCACGGGGGAGTTAGAGCAGAATCCAATTTACTTGATTACAAAGACATTTGACTTACTGCAGTGATACTTTAATTTTCTATGTCTGTATAGTATGGATGCTAGAGATCTACAAACAATGTCAGTCTTTTGCTACCAATTTTCAGAACACATTCTCTTTATTTCATTTACTAAGGATTGAAAGTACCGTAAACAAGATGAACGATATTTTAAAAGAATCGGTTCTGGGTTCAAACCACCTATCACTATCAACACATCCTTAAGATTAAAAAGGGGCAAACGTTACTTTTTATAATTACTTTTTATTAACTTATAATATTTTGGGGAAAGATCTACACCATTGCTCGAATTCCGCATTTGAATTACAATACAAATGAAAAAACCTTTCTGATATAAATCAAGGCAAAGTGATCTCATTACTGACGATATATCAAAGTGGTTTTTGTTTAATTAGTTGGGACACAAGTATATGTAGTAACAGAGCATATGGTCTACAAGAGGGCAAGTTCTGGTCTTGTTGATATTAAATCTGTTAATATGAATCGAATATTAAATAAAGTCGATGGAAATGGACGTGGCAGCCAACGAGGTATACCTGATGACGCAATAAAAGAGGTCGGAATAGGTGTAGATGGGTATACTGGAACGGCTACAAGGAGATGGAGAAATTTACATTGCCGAGGAAGGAAGAATGCAGCCATAAAAAGCAAAAAAAGGAGCAGAAAATAGTATTCACAAAGAAACTTACGTAAAGTGTGACGATGGTAGTGTAGTAATGCTACCCTTTGCAGCAGCGAGACAATTGCATTTATCAGATGACCCTCTGAAATCAATATTAATTCAGGCTTTGCTTGGGACCCACTGGCGAACTGGCAAAACCTAATTTCGCAGGCTATTATGCGTCCTCATACAGGTAGAAATAATTGGAACTAATTATTTATTTATCAAAGAATATATTTTAAATATTCTGGACAATTATGATATTTTTGGCTTTTGTTCATCATATTAAAAGGATATTTGGTCGTTTGTTCAATTGTATTAATTGATATTAATATCCAAACATTCCAACTTTTCCCCACACAGAAACTGGGCAGTTTGGATTATTCATACCTATCTTAATCCTACTGTTCGTAATGCTTATGTCGTAAACACATCTATCGCACACTTTAAACACCTTTCCCGGGTTCTTGAACCCGGTTGGTCAAAATTGGCTGTTCTGGCCTTTTAGATCACCCCTCTTAAAATGCTTGGATAGTGACTTGGAAAACAATTAACATTAAAAGTTTCATTAGCAATTAAGCCAAACACCGGAGACATCATGAGACCACAGGCGACCCAATAGGTTCTGAGTTTTTCACACTGTTTTCTCTGTCATTTTCTCTCCTTTCTTCATGCTCTGAATGATCGGAATAAATAAAATAAATGGTTTATATACCTAACCTAGCCTCTGTGACTCTTTATTTATTTTACACCCCATTACAAGGACGTATATCTCTCATACACACATGCTGTAATTAATTAGTCAACACAACTAATTATGCTAATCCGTGGACTTATCAGAGGTTGGTCAACATCGGAAAGATAGTGATGTTAATGAAAAAGGGGAAGGTATGAAGATCTTGGGAAACATGTCCCGAGGACGTCCGTAAACCTAGTGGACGCTATATATTCATGATATGCGCAAACAAACACTGCTCATTATTCAAAAATAAACGGGAAGTTAGATTGAAAGGAACGCTGGAAACGCGCATGCTTTTCGTTGCCAAGCGCCAAATTCTAACATAACTAATTATGGTCCTGCTCCATGTAACAAATGCCACCCAGAAAGTATCGACCGACCAAGCAGAAAAAGATCACCGGAGTGGCCGTTTCATGAGTTTTTCAACAAAATTATATAGATGTATGTTTCACGTCGTCGTTTTCTGGGAGTGTATATACCAAGTATAATTTACAAACCGCGTCGTGATTCAAGGCACAATGGTGACACATTAGCAACAGCACGCACTGGAGAATTTTTGCCAGCACTGTGAATTTTTTAAACCAGTCACCTTCATTTCTCTGCACTCGCTATTAAGTCCATGTCTACCGGTAACATCGTTATTTTCTGTCTCAAAGTACGTACCAGCAACAGGCCTTTGACGTCAAAGTCGGTTGTTTTCTGGTATACGGTAGCAACCAAGCTCATGACTAGAATGACTCTACGGCGTCAAAGAGTTAATCTCGCCGGTTACTTTTTTCGCCTAATAAAAGAGAGTCGGTCGCTACATGGAGCTAGTTTCTAGCTCCATGGTCGCTACTAGTCTAAGGAATTCATCGATTTTCAATCGCGCCTTATGCTGTTAGTGCACAAAATTCCCGAAAGAAGCGGCGCACGGGATATAAAACTTCGTTTGTACTGTTAGGCTAGCTTTGGGTCCATAGCTGTGGTGTTTTCGGAAGGGATTTACGGCTGGTTTTGACTTTAACGTCACCACCACAGCCATGGGAACGTCCATGTTCTGCCCGACAGCACGCTTGTCGCAACTTTGTTTGTCGATATTTCGAAAATTTTCCACCCAAATTAAATACTGCCAACACTCATCGACAACATGGTTATTAGGGGCCTGCCACTATCAGAAATCCGCTCAAAAATCACCAAACTATCGCCGTTTCCAGCTTTTTCCGACATGACTACTCGCAGACCGTTCTTTTTCTGGCGTACAAGCGATTGACGAGGCTCAGTGCAGCCCGTCACTAAAGTCACGTCAGCGGTGACCTCGCAACATCGAAACACAAACTGACATCACCGATGATGTCGGCCACTACGTTAAGAAGCCTGTGAGAATTTTTAGCAGCACTGTGAATTTTTTAAACCAGTCACCGTCATTTCTATTCACTCGCTATTATCTCCATGTCTGCCGGTAACATATCGTTATGGAGAAGTTTAGTTACACGTAATTACGTTCCATCATCAGCTGATCAGTGATAAACATACGTCGCGTACGTGTAGAACATACGTTCGGAACGGCAAACAACACCTCTACACATACAAAATGTGGTCACAATTACGTGTAGTATTTTTTAGATATTCTTGATTATTTCCGCGAATTTAGACAAGAAACCTTGTAAACTATCATGGAAAACATCTTTGATATCATAATATTTCGTAGAGTTTGCACCAGCGTAAGAAGTACTTGCTATATGATTTCCTTACATGGACGAAATGTTGTTGTCTCATTCCACTTGTTATCTGACGCCGCCCAAAAGAGTTCTCCAAACCATATAAAAAACTGTATCAAAGAAAATCGGCTGATTTAATTCGAGGATACGAGCTAGAATATTCCTCATATAAAAATTAATGTTTCTTAAAACCATGTTAAAACTTAAACGAATTTCCAATGTTTGTGAGAAAAAATACAGCAAAATTATTATTACGGGCAGACCACCGTCCCTCCACCCACGGACGGTGGGCAGACAAAACCTTAGCAACACCACCCGATTGAGAGAACCACGTACACGAACTTTGACCCTATTCAAAATCAGACTTGTCCCTGGGAAATATGTTTACAAGTTTGCCCCACATATAAACAACGTAAAGGTCAAAGGTTTCAACTTCCGACTTCCTGCTTTACGGACGTCCTCATGCCATGAACTGCAGGCAAGGCACTGGCAGGGTTTGCACTGTTCGCGACCATTTAAACGTTTGAAATTAGAGTAGCTGACTCTCCTCGGCCATCGAAATACATTGGCTGCAGTAGATTGTGGATAAATGGTCATGACTGGCCGCAATTTGGTAATTTCTGGACTCATTTCAGGAGAGCTTCTTCCCTTTCCGTTTAGTAACCATTCCTATCTTTCGCGATGTTGACCAATCCGTAAAATCCCTGATAAGTCCACGGATTAGCATAATTAGTTGTGTTGACTAGTTAATTACAGCATGTGTGTATGAGAGATATATATCCTTGTAATGGAGTGTAAAATAAATAAAGAGTCACAGAGGCTAGGTTAGGTTATATAAACCATTTATTTTATTTATTCCGATCATTCAGAGCATGAAGAAAGAAGAGAAAATGATAGAGAAAACAGTGTGAAAAACTCAGAACCTATTGGGTCGCCTGTGATGAGACACGAACAATCGCAACAACACCAATTCAAAGAAAGTCAAATTGGACTCCACGAACAGCAAAATACAAAAACCTGAAAGCTATCTGAAGCTGCTAAACTCGCACTTCTAGAGATACCCTTTCAAACAAGGAAACAAAACATGTCCCGTGCCCAAAGAATCGCGATAAACCAGCTTGCAAACAGTAGACCAATTACCATAAAAACCCTTCGACAAGGGTCGGGTTTTGTCTTTTTCAACACAAAAGATTACGTACACGAATGCGAAAGGCAATTACGCAACACTAAGTATTATACACAACTAGCCAGTGACGACACAGAACAAACAGTAAACAAAGTACACGAACTATTAAACAAAATGTACGAGAACAAACACATCGATCATGATACTTGTAAGTATCTTGATCCAGAAAACATAAAATCCGTACCCCGCAGTGGTACTTATTGCCTAAAAATACACAAACCTCGGCAAAATTCTAAAAGACACACTATTCAAAACAAAATTTACTGAAGTAAAGAAACATAGAACAAACAAACTCAACCACCAAACGGACTCACAACGACACCCAAATATTAATATACTTGCCTCGCTACTCGAAGAGCAAGACCACTAAAATGCATTAAAATAATTTTTCACAAACACAAACTAAGGAAAGAATCTACACTGCGACTGATGAGAAACCACACTCGGGTTTCGAAACGCAAGCGTCAAAGGGCCACTCTATCAACTCTGTAACACAATAGGCCCGGCTGCGTCTCACCATAAGCTTTCCCAACAAACGAAACATTACCGTACACACTGATCCAAACTTCCCTACAAATATCCGAGGCGAAACAAACATTTTTTTAACACAAACAATCGGATAAGAATGTAGGAACACATTTTTGAAACGAATCAAACACAACTCGACACAAAAACATTTTGGATAGTTAGGTGGGAGCCTCTTTCACACTTTTTACATTCATTGCTCTTGTGTGGGGGGTTGTCAACCTGATGTAATCGCAAATCCTCAGATTTCCATCTAATATAAGTATGTACGTACACAAAAAAGTAAACTCATGAATTTTAATAGACGGGGTGGCTGAGACCAATTTCAATCAAGATTGGTCTCAGCCACCCCGTCTAAGTCTGTGTGGGGAAAAGTTGTCATGAAATGTGTATAATGTCTTATGTCTCCCCATCGAATGATGTCCACCCCGGAAGAGAAAAGGATCGACAAAATAAACTAGCTTTCTCAGAGTCAACATAATATAACCCCGTTTTATCTATTTTGATACAAATATTCCGACCAATAGAAAAGTGAAAGCTCGAGATTCCCCAATGATGGATGTGTCGAATTATGAAAATAAGCTACCAATCTCTCAGTTTCTAACAATACTTAAATCTGAGATGGGAACGATGGAAAAGTGATTGATTATAACGCTAGTGCATAAAATGATGAACGGAAACTACCTATTTTAGTAGTATTTTCATTGTTATTGCGCGAAAGAGTTATAAATACAGCTTAATTAAGAACTACGTGTGGATAAAACAAGAAATAGGACGTACAATTTTTTTACAATTTTTTTTCGATATGTCTTAGAGGTTAAGGGGGGAGTCCTTATCAGCATTCAAAACATGGACTGCCTACCACGAAACACTGAAGTATTTTGTAGACGTGGAAAAGAAGTTTCAAAATTACATCAGAATAATGACGAGTTTATATCTCATTTTTTACAGATTCTATGGAAAAATCGAGCCAACATTATCAAAAAATATGAAAAAGGTAAAACAAGTACACTTAATATTTTGTTCGAACCTTGTACCTGTATGATTTTGCTGTTGCAGAACAGATCAATCTCAGACGACACTTAGGGCTGGTCTTGGAAACGATTGTCAGAAACGCGTTAGCAAGGGCCACACAACATTAACACTTGAAACTTTGCCTATTGAAATAACGATCTTCTAGTGGATAATTCCTTTCAAAGATCAATTCACCCGATAATCGAAACTCGCGTTAACAATATATAGTGACCTTGCTTTCTTAACGCAGTCCTCCAATAACATTAATTGATTATTGTTAGTCCATTTATAGTTTGTTCAATTGTCATTTAAATTTCAATCATATCATTAAGTTTTTGATTCAATGCTTTTGTAGACATTCAAAACTTTCTTTCAACATTATCACAACCTTTTTTGGAGGAAATCATTATTATAATAATCTTCCCCGCGCGTTCCTCTTACTCTAAATGCAAGTGGTTTTTCTTAGAGCAGCATCTCATTTTAATGACTTTCAAGAAACGCGAACACTAGTCATTATACTGCAATGTAGTAAAGAGGTTAATAGGTAAACCTGTATTTTGTTAATCATAACCTCATACAAATGTAGCTGACAGGTCTCGAATGACAGTTTTCTCCTATTTGAATAACCTTTAAAATGTAAAGCAACAAAATTTGGTAATGAAAGGAAATGTTTAGAAAGCAAATTCATTTGAAATTCACAGGAAGTGATTACTTCGAGAAGTTGACTGTCGGAAACCGTAACAGCAATTATTATCAGCGCAAATTCTATTGGGAATACTCACAGACTGTCACATAAAAGCTGAAGATGGCTATTGTGCAAAGATGTAATTTGCCTTCGCAAATTATTCTTTAGAGATGCAGTTATTTGTCAAAACCGCAGTTTGAATTCTGTTCATTGTAAATCACGAAACGAAAATCTTATTTACATTAGTTAAATTTCCTACTAATACATCTGAATGTAAAGTTGGTGGTATTACGGTCTAACGGGATGCCAATCACAAGAAGCAGTGGTATACCGCTGTTCATAATCGGTCAGCAAATAAAATGAACTCATGTCAAGGATATAATTTGCATTAATTATTAAAAACTGCGAAATAAAACATTGAAATTGAACATGCATTATCCCTTCAAAATTTAGAACTTGAGGATATGCAACAACACTAGAAAAAAGAATTCAAGACCAAAAACATAGTGACAAAGTTGTTAAACGACGAATAATCCTAGAGGAAAATGAGCTGTGAAAGGACCAATTAAAACACATGAGAGGGGAAAGTAATGCCCAGTTACTCGAAATAGTGAAACGAATCGAAGAACAAAAGATACAGTTGCTCGACAACATTATACAAATGAGGGAAGAAAAGAAGCAATGGAACGAGCAAGAAAAGCAACTGAAAAATGGAAACAAGAAGTTATACAAACAAAATAAAGAACTCAAAACGGAAAAAGAAATTAAAAGACCAATTACAACAAGCTGAAGGCAAAAAAGAGCAATTAAAAGACAAAGTTATAAATAGATTGATAAATACAATATCTCTCTTCGACAAATGATCGCTGATGGCATCAGTGACATTGGGCATTAGTTAGTGACCTCTACCTATCTGACTTACAGACTGATATATGCCACATGTGGGGCAGGATGAGCTTACTCTTTTCGAAACACCTGATATCACTTCTTGGTTTTTTGGCCAGAGGTCGATATATCTTTCTTTCATGAGTTTGACTGTTTGTGTACCGTCTATTTACTGTCTGTTCTGTGCTGTTTTGTGTCTATGTTTACAACTATTGTCTTACGAATTCTGACCTAGTGTTATTGGATTATGGATTGGTATGATTGCGATTATTTTATAGACATGGACGTTAAACAAGTTCAGTTCTACAAGCAATTAAAACAAATTGAAGAAGAAAATACGCTGTTGAAAGAAAAAGAAATAAGTAAGGAAAAGGAGCTCGGTCAACTAGTGAAAGATAGTAGTGAGGAAATAAACATCCAAGTAAAACTACTGAAAGAAGAAAATAAGTGTTTCATCAACCGTATAAATCAACTGGAAGACAAAGAGAGAAATTGATCAACAAATTTATACAAGTGAAAACGAAAAAACCAACGCATGAAAGACCAAGCAAGTGAAAACTGATTTGTTTAAAGATTCAAAGCCAGGTGCACAAAACTATTTTTCTGCTCTCAAGTTCGTTGTCGAAGCCTTAGAAGATTCAGAGCGGAAAGAGTTGGTATTAAGTGTGGCAAAACTCCTTAGTAGCCTTCAAAAGAGTAAAAGGTGAGTACACGGTGTTCAATGCAACAGTACAAACTCGTGAAAATGTCTCTGAGGGGCACTTGAGAATGCGACTCTGGTTCATTGGCATGTATTTTTAGTCCGCATTTTCACATAGAAGTCTATACGAGGTCACACGCCCGACATGTGGTACTTCTTTATCAGCTCGGTCACCAAAGAGTTAAGAGAATTTGTTAGTTTTCCTAAACAGTGTGCATACGGTTGTATTACTCAGAAACACGTGGTTTTTTTTTAGTTTTTTACTCACGAAATACAAATCTACAATCGACCTTGGTGATCTGTTTACGGTAATCGAGAGCTAGGTATACTGGGCGAAAAAAACATGACTTTGATTTTTAAAATTCGCTTTTGTTTTGGCACAATGAGCCTTCAAAGTGTCAACTTGACGATTTTGCGTAAATTATCGTCCTTTGTTCACATTTGTCGAGATATCTTCACTTCCAGGTCTTATACTGGAAATCTGAAAATTTGACTTTCATTTATATTATTTAACTATCCAGGGGTGAAAAATAGGGCAAACCTGTACATGTGCCGCGGACTTATACTTATTTTAATAAAGTACACTCTGCCAATTGGAGCTGAAAAAATCGACTATTTGTGTAAACAACCCATTTGTCACACATCATAGGGAAGAAGTCCAACTCTCGCACTGTTTTCTGCAAATTTCATAGCACCAGTGCTAAGTTGAAAAAATAAGCATCAGTTGTGTGAATTTAGAACATATTTCGAATCACAGATCGTGTGAAAATAGAAAGATATTGCACAGTGAAACCAGCTGTAGATTGTATTTGATCTACAAACACAGAAGAGTAATTCACTGTTCAATCCATTTGTCGAAAGCTAAACTGGGGTTACCAGAGTTCAAGCTGATGATGAAAGTGTCGAAACTTTCACAGGATCAAAAGCCAAATTTAACATTCTTTATGCAATTGCATAAATTTGCATAAAGTTGGTCAGCTCCTTTACGCACCTTTATGCAGTGCATAAAGGTGTGTAAACATGGTGTCAGTGGTGGTGCCTATATGCATCTTTATGCACTTGTATAAAAGGGTTTAATGGCTCACTAAAATTATGCACCTTTATGCAATCCAATAAAGTTGCATAATTTTACGTGTGAGGTAAAGATTGTAAAACAACACTGAGGATGACAATTTACAGTCTCTACAAATTGGAAAGGACTATATGTGTTAAAGAATAGCTGGATGTATAGTGAGAAACATCTAGTCACTTCCCTGAGCTCACATTTCTAACGTTCACTCTACCCATCTGGAAACCATCTTGAAGGGCTTAGGGTTTGCACTTTGGAGTCCCCGCACTGTAGAAGACACATCCCCTCCTTTAATTCTTATCATTTTGCAACTGTCTCTTTATCTTTCAACTGAAATAAAGATTGCGTTTTGTATACCACAGTATATGTTGTTGCAGTCATGACGAAAATAGTGATAGTTCAGGCAATGGCAAGTCACGCACGGCTCTGATTCATTGCTCCATTGTCTCAAGGTGTAAATAGCCATATGTCATTAACATATCAGAAAGGTTGCCATCGATATCGCCACAGCAGTTACACATGGGATTCTTCCCTTTTCGTCATTGTTCATTCAAATGAAAATGTGTGGAGTCAGTAGATGACTGCCTATCTTGTGATAGTATTTGGTAGCCAGTATCAGACAGTTTGTGTTCGTGTCGGCTGCACAGATGATCTGCCCTCTTGCGAGTTCGACTTTGTGAAAAAAAAGATATGACCTGCTACCAAAATTGCTTATTTGACACATAACCAGGAGACCTGCATTACATTTTGCACGGTATATCATGAAGAAAATAGTGATAGGTCAGGCAATGGCAAGTCATGCAGGGCTCTGATTCATTGCTCCATTGTCTCAAGGTGTAAATAGCCATATGTCATTAACAACAATCAGGAGGAACCCCTTGGATGTATAAACAAAAGCGGTTTTTTTGCTTCAGTCACTGTTGCTAGAAAGTTTAACTGAAAATAGACTTTGTTCAAGTCTGCAATTTACATCAAATTCTTGTAAACTTGTTTTCTTTTAAAAGTTGATTGAACGCATTGTCATGGAGTTGCACCCGAAATCACATTTGCAGGATCGCTGTCAGCCCTACTGCACTATGGATTGAAAAAAGGAATGTCATAAATTTGAAAGATATTTGTGATGCATAGAAAATTATCAGTGAAGTTTGTGTGTGTGTGTGTGTGTCCCATGACGTACCACAGATACGTCCATGGAGTGTCTTGGCCGTCCTGATAATGGCAGCCATGACACAGCTGAAAAGGCCAGCGTCGACAAAGATAAAATAATAGGTGTGAAAGGGATTATCAGGCCGTCCTGTACCCTTACATCCATGACCGCACAGACTCCACTTCTAGTGCATTCTACAACTTTTAAGAACGTCTACACTCAAAAAAGTAACTTGAGTAGTTTTGCGTGAAATAAAGATGACCGTGATAGCCGTGATTGAAACAGCCTTTGTTTGCTGTCTTACTCGACCTCAGCCGACTACCATGGCAAAAGTCGGAGACTGCAGAAGATGGGAAGACCATTATCAAATTTGAAATTTGTGAATGTATCGGTCATTTTATCTAGATGATTCAGTCCTTTCGATATTAAGTGTTCGAACCAAGGCCCCGGTATGCACTCTGTGGTCACAATGCATATGCAGTACAGTCAGGGTGAAGTGTGCAACACAGACAAGGGGAATTATTTGTTCGTGTGTGCAAGAAGCATTGTCAGGGCAGGGACTTCCCTAATTACCGTGGTCAATGTCGGAATGTGGAGAGGTTGCCTGATGTCCTCCCACATTAAGTGTATGGCATAATGTTATGAACACTCTGGTGCACGAATGCTTCAAACGTCGTTTTGTGTGCAGAGGGTCTGTGCCTTGACGAAAACTCTATGATACAACTTCTCATTTGCATCGAGGGGTTTCGCATAGTTACTATCAAATCGCCCATGCCCTGGCGAGTGCATAGCAATTATCTGGCGAATCGACTATGTTTCAAAATCGAACAAGGAATATTTTAAAATGATGAGTAAAATTAAATGCTGAACACAGAATCGACAATACTGAAAATACTTTGCTGTAGCTGATGGCACAAGTAATTTGAAATACTCTCAAAGCGAACCTACTTATCCATATGAGTAAATCGCTACAGCCAGCCATCGGTAAGCATGAATGTGAAAAGATACATCAATGCTGTTAAGGTCAAATTATTTTGCTCTGGTAGGTAATTAAGACGATACTAGAATGAAATGCCGTCGTTCCATGGGAAGCCGTTGGGGACTTTAATATCGATACTAGACGATACTATGATGACTAGCCTTGTACCTCGGCACACCGGATCTGTGAAATCTCCGATATTTACCAGATATTTATCGGCGACTGGGGACTCTAATATCGATACTAGACGATACTAGAATGACTTGCCTCGTGCCCCGGCACGCCGGATCTGTGAAATCTCCGATATTTACCCGATATTTATCGGCGATTTGGGGACTCTAATATCGATACTAGACGATACTAGAATACTTGCCTTGTACCTCGGCACGCCGGATCTGTGAAATCTCCGATATTTACCCGATATTTATCGGCGATATGGGGACTCTAATATCAATATATCAATATATTTGAGTCTGTCAAATCGCAAGTAAATATCCGATATATCTCGGAGATTTCACAACCTCACCGTTCTGGCCAAGCCCGACTTCCGAGGACTGACTCTAGCATCGATACTAGACGATACTAGAGTCTGTCAAATCGCAAGTAACTATCCGATATATATCGGAGATTTCACAACCTCACCGTTCTGGCCAAGCCCGACTTCCAGGGACTGACTCTAGCATCGATACTAGACGATACTAGAGTCTGTCAAATCGCAAGTAAATATCCGATATATATCGGAGATTTCACAACCTCAGAGTTCTGGCCAAGCCCGACTTCCAAGGACTGACTCTAGCATCGATACTAGACGATACTAGAGTCTGTCAAATCGCAAGTAAATATCCGATATATATCGGAGATTTCACAACCTCACCGTTCTGGCCAAGCCCGACTTCCATGGACTGACTCTAGCATCGATACTAGACGATACTAGAGTCTGTCAAATCGCAAGTAAATATCCGATATATATCGGAGATTTCACAACCTCACCGTTCTGGCCAAGCCCGACTTCCAGGGACTGACTCTGGCATCGATACTAGACGATAATAGAGTCTGTCAAATCGCAAGTAAATATCCGATATATATCGGAGATTTCACAACCTCAGAGTTCTGGCCAAGCCCGACTTCCATGGACTGACTCTAACATCGATACTAGACGATACTATCGTCTGTCAAGTCGCAAGTAAATATCCGATATATATCGGAGATTCACAACCTCACCGTTCTGGCCAAGCCCGACTTCCAGGGACTGACTCTGGCATCGATACTAGACGATACTAGAGTCTGTCAAATCGCAAGTAAATATCCGATATATATCGGAGATTTCACAACCTCACCGTTCTGGCCAAGCCCGACTTCCATGGAATGACTCTAACATCGATACTAGACGATACTAGAGTCTGTCAAGTCGCAAGTAAATATCCGATATATATCGGAGATTTCACAACCTCACCGTTCTGGCCAAGCCCGACTTCCAAGGACTGACTCTAGCATCGATACTAGACGATACTAGAGTCTGTCAAATCGCAAGTAAATATCCGATATATATCGGGGATTTCACAGCCTCACCGTTCTAGCCAAGTAAAGATTTCACCACCTCATCGTTCAATCTAAGTTCGATATTGTAGAGTCTAGTAGCCGTTAATATCGGATATCATATAAAAGTGCAATGTCGCGGTGTCCTCCCTAATTGGGCATTCAAAAACATAGTGACCCCTCTTTCACCATAGTCAAAAACAGGGTGACCCTCATGAATCCACTGGCCCCCCCCGCCGAATAAACTGACCAGTCCCTTATTATGAATATTGTACAACTTTAGCAGCTATGACTTCCAAAGAATTCCTAAGACAGACACGTTTTATAACAACTTGGTAGCCTTACAATCCATCATAATCTTTCGCAAAATGTGCTCGTTCTTCAGACCGTGCTTCAACCACATCAAAAATCGACTCGGGGCGAGTCAAGGCTGTTTACCGGCATTGCTACTGTTGCTAGCTTCAATTTTGCGACCGTGACCCGATGATATACGATGATGGATTTCATAAAAAGTGCTAGAATTTCGCTTTCCAGGCCCGTCAGTACAGGTTGGTAGTTATTGTATGAGACCGATTTCAAACCATGTTCAGAATTGATGAAATAAACAGATATGATCTCAAAAACCGTTTTTATTCAATTGATCTATCACCTTTTTTCGTAGACCTCGCTGTGTGTATCCACATTATCGTTCGGAAAGATACCGGTATATCTCCTATATACGTAAGCTGACATGGAGAACATCGTCAGAACTACAATATTTCTGCAAAGTCGCAAAACATATTGCACCACCTTGGTCACGTGAATGATACACGTCCTTGCATGTTCGTCAGAAACTAATTTCAGTAGGTTATAGGATACGACATCGGTCAAATGAGGATGAAATATTGTACTGCAGTTCTTTCTTTCAATTTATTTTTCTTTCATGTGCTGTATTATTCTCAATTCCCTCCATACTACTTTTGAGCATAGCCGGCGTGTACATTGTTGGTGTTGACATGAATCCAAATCTGGCTATTGCAACAGTAGGAATGTTGTATGTAGGCCCTACAATAAAGAAATTGTTTACATTACAAGATGCACGATTGGCTGTATCTGCAGATGCAGTATCAATTTTAATATCAATGTTATACTAGCCACTTTGCACAGTTCAACCCGTCTAACATACACGCGCAAACACATATCTACCAAGCAAGATCATAGAAGAGATATCGTTTATTTAAAATAGTTAAATAGGAAATCACATGCAACAAAAAATGAATGAATTCTTCAAAACCGTCCTCAAAATACAAGCAATAGCATTAGGCCTCAGGCCTACTTCATATGCCTCACACACGATTATTTCCCAAAGTTTTAATTAGGCTAAATAGCTGCAATTTTTTACCATCTTGAAAAAGATCTCGCCAAATATCCGGCTCAGTGCACTGGTTATATAACACGGAATATTCATGAAGATAAAAAATGCGTAAGCTCCTTTGTACATGCAGAGAGGCTGGACTGCAGCCTGATGCTAGGGGGTCAATGTGTACAATGATGTACCTTTATCTGGCGAAACACGAAAATATGGTTCTGTTAGCAATATTTTTGTCTAACGAGAGCAAAAAAATAACATTTTCTTCAAGATTGAGTAAAAATGATAGTTATAATCAAATTCTTTGCAAAGTTCATTTCGTGAATATTTGAGCACTTAAGGAGTCATACACAGAAGATGCCATTGTTACGATAATGGGTGGCGTGGCGTCGCTCACATATATCTGTACATCGTACCATTCCTACCCCGTGATCGTGCCGTCAAGAATCTTCAGTTGTCGATATTTTAGCTTCTACTGACATGTCCCGTCGGTGTTTAGGAATGTCTGCTAAAGAGTCTACCCTTGAATTCCTGGACCATCTCGACGACTATGCGGTACGTTTGAATCTAGTGCCAGTGTGTCATCGACCCGCGGCACACAGTCCATGTAGCCGACAACCGTGTCATGCAGTTACGACATGGTCCGACAAGCGGCTAGACGAAACTCGCCAAAACGGAAGAGAGTACCTCTTTTCCGCACCAGCGACAGGTCGACACACACTTCAAGCCCTCGATCGTCGCTGAGTCGGCTCTATACCAGGTAAGCTTATGTATAGCTGCTGTCTTATTTTTAACCAGCCCAATTGTGTCTAACTTCAACTCTAAGATACGTCTACTCCTTCTTTTATAAACGTGTTCAGCAATGTCTGTATCCGGCAAAGTATTTAACGTTTGTTTTGTTTTAAATCATCGATATTCCTGATAATTTCAATGAACATCGAATTTCAAGGTCACTTTATGCTAAATGTGACTTTTAGTGGTACATGTATGCACCCCGGGATGACTGTTGATTCATGTCAGGGACCGGACAAAAATTAAGGGCGGGGGGGGGGGTTGGGTTGGTTGGTGTTTTTAAAGGCCTGTGTTGGCACCAGATTGTCTCAACAGAAAATTTACACACCAGATTACAATTTCAATGGAAAACAACAAGCTATCACCCCTCCATAGTCCTCTTACATACTAGAACAAAGGTAATTCCAGGGATCAGCAAAAGTGCCATTTTAAATCCATGGAAAATAATGACCCTTCAAAAAGTGTTAGCAAGAAAAAGATTATCCCTCCCGAATTTTGTATGACCAGTGAGTCACAGTCTGTATTAATGATCAGGCTTGACAATTCCTATCGCCTTATGCCCGGGACAAGTGAAATTTCCATTCGGGCAAGTCAAAAATAAAATCTGGTTGCCCGCCGGACAAGTTGTTTAAACAACTTCTGCCGCAATCAACGCGAACCTAAGTTGCGGTTTGTGTACGTGTCGCCCAATTTGTGTTGTCGTTCACACAAAATAAATGTCAATCACTGACTTATTTTAGATACAATTGTGACGTTCTTCTGGGATTCACTTGCCGACTCACACAATGTTGCAATTTTTTGATGATCAACTTGAAATTGTTTTATCGTCCAATTAAAAAAGTCGCTTAAAATTTGGCGTAAACAGTATTTCTTTGTTGAATGCTGACTGCTCCGCCCCAACAAATTAGGTAAAAGATTGCAAAACCTAATCACATTGCTTATCGGCGATCGACCCTGCAGTACTTCAAAATCATTTATGCGGCCTCACGAGGTAGATGAACATTGTAGGCAGATAGTTTGTGGAGTGATCGCTGTAAATATGAGTATTTTACGGTAATATTTCCACTAACGCAAACAAGGCATTGTGCATTTTCACGAGCCAGAGCGTAATTTCCGCTCCGCAGACCTACGCAAAAATCAAGCAAGGCTTTTGCCGTAAAGAGGTACGTAGTTTACGACGATGGGCATTGTGTAACTCTGAGAAACAACGTTGTGATGATTTACCATGGTGCCACGTGGGCCAGCGTGAGTGGGATCGTCTGAGAATTGACGACTCGATGTGATGAATAGAACGATGTTTCTGACAAAAGATCTAAACATAAGCGTTATGCTGAGGAAAAAGCCGTAGATGTTATCTCCCGAAATGGAAAGCACAGTGGCCTTGGTTGTAATATGACGGTTCCAAATGTTCTGTACGTCGTGTCTCAAATACCCACCATTGCCAAACCATGGAGGTAGGAAGAGACTACCTCCATGGCCAAATGTTTCCCGTTGAATCCATAAGGTCCCACGAGTTTAGTCAACCACATTTGGACTGTTTGGAGCATCGCAGATGAGATCGTGACGGGGACATTGATTGTGGAAATTTTGTGGGTCCCGCTGAGCCCGATACGGTTTCACTTGACAACACCCCGATCGCATGCACTCGCAATGCGTGAACCGAATGACGACGACCAGCGACAGACACTGACCAATCTTTTTACGATGACATTTATGCTTGCCAGACACGGGAAGCCGATGTATGATATGAACCTTCAAATTCAATGTTAGCCCTGCGTACAGGTCTGTGTGTTCCCTGGCTGTGCATGAAGGTTAATACAACCCTTTTCAGAATTAGAGCACGAAGCCACTGCAGTGAACTGCAATAAAACTGCTCACACTAATTAGTTTCAGCTGTAGCCAGCTGGCAAAGTCGACAACATTGTATGTCCCATGCAGACAGTTTGTCTGGGGAAGTTGAAATAAAAAAGATTTGTACATGGACCAGTGCATGGTAATGTACATTGTATCTTAATCTTGAACACAGGGTGCCAATCGTAAACTCTCATTTAGTTTACATCACTCGAGCCTCAGACAGTGCTAGTTTTGCCTTTGTACAAGCAGACTTTTGGTCTTTATCAAGTAGCCTTGTTCAACACCAAAGTGGCCACGGCTACAGCTGAAACTAATTAGTGTAAGCAGTTTTATTGCAGTTCACTGCAGTGGCTTCGCGCTCTAATTCTGAAAAGGTTGTAATAAGATTATGAAGTGTTGCTATACTTTTTTTTGAAATTGCAATAAGTTGAATATGTTGGTAGATTTTTGAATTCAATCCCACAAGTCTCCTAACTCTTTTCACTCAAATTTATGTATGTTCTATGGCTCAATGACAGAAAATAGAATATCAAGGGGCTGCCCCTTGATATTTTTTTATCTTTTTTTACTATAGAGGCATTATATCCATGTTGTCAATTTATTTCCTCTGTCACAATAATATTATTAATTTAGAAGGTTATAAATAGTGCAAAGTAACATGACATAGCATGTGAGTTAATGCCCACTAGCTGTAACTTGTGAAATTTGTTGACCTCAGAATATGTTCCCATTTGTCGTGGTTTTCTCTGAATTCTACCCTCTGAAGGGATATTGGCTTTTACTGCATTAGGAATATTCCTCTGAGAAACATTTAAACAGTAAACTCAAATTTTAACAGCCATTTTGATTATCGCCCCTTTTCAAAAATTGGTAATATTAACAAGGAGAGAGAACATACAATGTCACAGTTGAAAACATTCACCTCTAGGGTGAACATTCAATCTTGGATGTCAAAACAGGGGGGCAATCATGAATGTGGGCCCGTACTCCTGTCCCAAGGGGAACCCTTGAATTTTCGGTGGAAAATACTATAGTCTATCAATATGCGACCTAAATAAAGTAATCAATATATCGAATTTTATTAAAACCCTTTTCCTGCCAGACAGTATCACTTCCCCATCAGCCAAGTCAGTAAAAAATGGTATTGAGCCAAAACATGACATATTTTCACCCACTTGGCTTGAGTCCAAAAGAATCAAGTTTACAGTTTTGAACAGCTTTCAAATGTACAGTATTATGTTAAAATACACCATTTGAAATATGTTGTGTTTCATTAATTTTAACCATCTTGACCTGGTGGTGAAATATGGACTTGCCAGGAAAAGGGTTAAACATACGGGTAACTTGTATGTATTAGGAAATTTATGATCATTTGTTCTGACCAAAAGGTTTTGCTCTTGAAAATCAGAAAATGATGCTGTTCAAAACGAGCATAACTGACCTGCATGGATGCTTTCCTTGCAGTGTTCAACGTTTGTATGGACTGTGACATTGTAGACTCTTCAATTTGAGGGCATACCCAACATTTACATTCATCGGCAATGCCACATGCATACAGCTCCAATGCACTGTTGACTTTACATCAGTCCTTTCTACCCAAATTCCTTTGCAGCACCTTATATCCACCAAAATTTAATCAGCTGTGTACAGGTTTATATTTATGTCATAAAAGCATTTATCATTACTTTTTGCACAGAAACAGTGATTTGTTGAAGTTATCCATGAAAATAAATATCAAAATCAGGCAATATGGAGACCATTTTAGCCTCCACAAAGCATGCCGGGAGAAATGCCCAGATGATGATGTAAAGTTTTCGGGTTTTGGTGCATTGACTAGGGGGTCTGATCTAGGGAGTCTCATAAACAGCTTAGATATTATGCCTGCCTGTAAGTATTACAGATGTACTAATAATCGTGCGCGAGATTTCAATAAGGCATTCTGCATGATTCGAAACCTGAAGTGAAAACACCGCCTCTAAAAATACATGTTGCTGGTAAAGATTGGCACGACTTGAGTTTTCAAAATTGTAAGTACAGTGTGTGTTTTTATGTATGCAAAGACCGTTTCCAAGAATTTTTCCCGACATTTTTCCCAATGACTAGTTGTGAGGTTGTGGCTTTCAGATTTTAACCATTCTCAATTATTTTCCCAAGACTGCACAATTGACAGCAGAAAACGGCTGCTTGGATTTGCAATCTCTTCCTACTTCCATTGCGGTTTCTAATTACCGGTAACTCACGATTAGAGTTCAAAGTGAGTTGCGAGAACAGGAAAATTGTAGTGTGTAGTTTATGACTGTACTTTGAAATGATAACTTGAAATTTCATTTAGTGCCCTAGAACATGAAAGTGTGTTTGAAGTTTAATTTAGTGCCCCTCAGAACATGAAAGTGTGTATGCACAACTATTGTTTGTTGGATGAAGGACACTCCATTTAGAGTCAGGTTCAAAGTTATAAGGTTGAAGGCAAAGTGTGTCCATTGGGCAGTAGCTCAATACAAACACACAGTAGCAGCTTGAGCGGAGATACCCCTATTTGCATATTTATATTGGAATTTCGTTCAAATGGAAGTGATGAGGGCGCTGTTCTACTTGACCGTTAGTGTGATTTTTCCTGTTTTTTGGGGGCAATTTCAGCCCATTTTTCCCAACAAACGATGTCAGAGACGTTTCTATGGTCATATAAAGCAGTTAAGTTTGTGCCTATGAATTTTTATCAACTTCTACGGCTTACTTTTGGTGCTATGTGTGTATTGTCGATCTATGGCTCGCTAAAAATAGGCCTACTTTTGGGCTGCCGCAAGTACATGCACAGCTGATTCTTGTGAATATTTTTACATAGTTAGACAGTCTAATCATTATTGAAGCCCCCTAACTTAGTTTTATTCTTGTTCATGCCCTGCAAATCACTGCTTTGGCCTCGTAGGTCGCACACCGTCCCGCCATCAGAAGACAAGATGGCCGCTTAAAGTGAGGAACGTGTTGCACTCCGCTGACGCCTTGCTCACGTTTACAAATTGTTTAGGCCCAAAGATTGCACAATATCACATATTTTACTGTTGTCAATCCAACTTATGTTATATTTATATTTGATGCTTGGGTTACAATTTCGCGGTAGTCCTCGTAGGCATTGGCTACCAATATTCCATTGGGTAACCGGAGAGAAGTCGGGCAGTTGCGAACTCGGCCATCGCCAGCGCCGATGGTGCCGACCAACTCGGCCAGTGCAGTGGGACTCGGCCAGGAGAAGTCTGCCACTCGCAACAAAGCAATATGATTGCATACGCATTCTCTTCACAGTTGAATATGCCAAACAATTTTAACTTTTTACTACCATAGTTTTTGTTATTTTGTCGGTTTAATACTACCGGGTACTACGAACATTCAGAAAACAACTCAAAGTCGAAGAGCTCCCACGTCCACCCTGCAAAACATGTACGGTCTGCCTCCGTGTTTCTGCAGATCGCGTGCGTACCGTATTAAAGTTCAGGCAAACATTATGCCATTTCTTCAGTAAAATTCATGGCTTGATGACTCTTAACTACGTTGCTTCGCCATCTCCTATGACTTTTTAACGAACTTCAAGTGTAACTATGACGAAGACTGCAAAACTCGCTACCACGATCGCGATACACCGCCATCTTTAATTTTACCCAATGTGTTTATATCATACGTGCGTTGAACTGTGATCTGTGAAGTTTGCAAACATTACGCTCATCTTATGAATGACATTTAGATCGCTTTCGTATATAACTTAAGTGAGACTTCAAAAAAAGAAACACTAATATGGAGCATATATTCTAATAGGGTGCATACTGTACTGGCCGACTTCTCTTGTATTCGGTCATTGTCAACTGTCAGTGTCTGTCTGTTTGGAGTCGATGCAGGATGTGGTGGTCGGACATTCCCACGCCTGATTTTACTGACCCCTCAGCCTTTCAAGATAATAATATCATTGTAAGAGTGGATTTGAGTGACCGTGATTTGTCACAGTTTTCCTTTTCACTGGTAACGGGTAGTATATCACTGTTCAGTTACCATGTTTCAACTCGTCAATGTTGACTGAAGTCCGATAGCATAAAGGCGAGTTTCAGTGCCATAGCGTTGTACGCCGTACACGCGTACACTGGGCTGTACGATCGGCCTTGTACGGTAACACTAACGGCGCATACATGGCATCATGAAATCATGCCGCAAATATAGGCGCACTGTCAGAAATTCACGAAACTTGTCACAAGCGTTGTTCAATAGCAAGTGGTTTGACACAACAAGTATTATTTTTGTTCAAGACCTGTATCAGTGTGTTTCGGGTCACAGTCTAAAAATAGCACACAGCTGAGAGGTATAAACCATCATTGCAACGTACGAATTCAGTTGTCAATTATCATTAGTATTTATTTCTATCATGCATAGATACGATGAAATTACTCTCAAAAGTGTACATTACCTCATAGCATGTTCAATTTCGCATTAAATAATCATATTTGTGAGCTTTCGAGCCCATTTTCACGACCAAGTCGCTCGAACGACGTGTATTCCGACATATTGCTTGTTTACATTCAGAACGAGGCTCTGCAGCCTATTGAATTATGCAAATTTCTATACGTCCGCTCAAGCTGGTAGAGCAGACCCCTAGTGATACCCCTAACTTCCTCAACCAAACACGAAAACTTAACGTCATCTTAGGTCAAGCCTCTCTGAGGAATTCCGATAAGTGGCGCTTCCATATGGCGAAAATGGCATCATACACATCAATTAATAAAACATTAATTTCCAGGAGAATCATTAGCACATATCTCATCTCTTCATTATGAATGTTACAAAAATAATATACTTCAACTTTTAAAGGCAGGTTGATAATTTGGTGGGCTATCCCTTTAACATTTCACACTATGACTGAGGTGAGGTTATGACCTTTGAGGAGCCCAACTTCACTGCGCGAATGAATGAACTACATGCATTTGCGTGAACTCTGTGTGACCAAACCATTCAGAGAATGTTGCGTCCTGAGTGATGCATCAAACAGTGAAGTAAGGGCCATTCAATATCTTATAGCACGAATTGCACAATGCTCTGTGCAGTTTATGTGATGATTTCAGTGCAGATATGCACATTATCCAGGGTTTTTGCTCGTATGCACGGTGGGATTTAATGTTTGGGCAAATATTTAATCACATCGCAATCTTTATCTTGGCCAAAGTTGCATGTACAGTCCCAGTGGGTAGTTAATAATAAGTGTATACATCACCAAAATCAGTGCATTCTCACAAACTTATTTCGGCTTGAATATAAAATAAAAAAAAAAACAATGCTAGAAGATACAGCTAGTCGGGGCTTTAAGTGAACATGAGATTAATTCTAATCTTACCTAAACATGATATGTCATTTTATTTCGCATCATTTCAATTCATTTTTAACTTTCTAAATTATTTCTATTTATGCTGAAATAGAAATGTGGTGTTATTTTCAACATGCTATGATGCACATTTTGGATATTTATATGACCATCGATGTAAAAAAGAGTCAATTTTTCATCAATGGTCTGACAGTCTACAAGCTCTGAGATACTGCAGGAATGCATAGTGCATGTGAATCCAATTATGTTGAGCCTTTTCAGGCCATGAAAATGCTTGATATATTTCTGATTCAAATATGTGTCGATGGACTGTCAGATTAATATGGTTATTCATCGTCATTATCGTGACTTGAAATGTGATTCATCATCTGTGTTTGAGACAATTTGATTTTTCTCAGTAGGATTTTTAACTCTTTTTTTTTATATTTCTGCAAGTTGCAGGTCCCCTGGAGGTACATGTATTTATTAGGCGTTGAACAAATAGGGAAAGTGTAGTGCCCAAAGGAATGACAGTCACACAAAAAGGCATGCCAACAACTGGGAACAATATGAGAGGTATGTACTACAAAGTCTGCACTGATAAGTTTTTAGTCTAAAGTAATGAACTTTGAAGGGCAAGTTAACCAAAGCACCAGTGTTGGTGAATTATAGTACATGAACATGGTTAAGCAGAACCATCATGACACATGTACGACAATTTTACTTAGCTGAACTTTGATATTTGGTTATATTTGCAGGTCACCTAACAGCCATAAGCGACAAAATCTGCCTTTATAATCTTCTTTTGAAGATACAAATGTAATAGATAGTGATGCAGCTTAGCCCATGTCAAATTTTGAAATCACAATAAAAATATGAAAACCCTGGAAATTATTATAGAAGAGCATAGTGTTGAAACAACTTCAGGGGCTCTTCCATGAGTTCCAAAACACAAATGTACATGACATACAATAATTGCATAGTCAAACCAAGGAAATGTTCTTTTTAACACTGTCTCCCGACACTGGCCAAAATACTTGAATGAATCCATGAAGTGTAATTTATGAACCTTGTCTGGGAAACAAAACTTTGAAACAATATCACAAGACAAACTGAGGTTGCAGAGTCTGTTGCAAATTGTGTAATGAAAGATGAAACAAGCTTCTGTTCTGATAACATGTTCCAGACATGCTCAAAAACCATATTTTATCTTTTACTAAAATTGAACGAAACTTTTTTCCGAACAACATACAGTGTGCAAGAAAACCATTGCTTTTTTCAAAAATTGTAGCATAATATATATTTTTGCGCAATTGTACTGTCCCAAATACACAAACATGACCCCCAACAGATCACTAGCATGTGATTTCCAAACATTTAACAAATTCACCGCTCTCCCCTGTAATGAATCTAGCAAGAGTATGTTATTGTTATTCAATCACCGTAATTCAAATGACATAATCCAGCGGGGACTCCATGTATGTCATCAGTGATGACTTCTAGATCAAGTACCGAAAGATTAACTTTTAATCCATACTATTACTGGCACACATACACAGTCACTTCAATCTTTGATCTGGGTGATTCCCCAGCATAACATGCCCTTTTTAGTTCAATATATGTATATGTTACAAGGCTCTGTAGGTCAAGGCTGCATGATACAAAAATATTTCTATCTTCAATATTCCATCCTAAATTGACAGATGTAATATTCTAAACCTATAGATCCTACTGTATTAGTTCTCGGCCAACGTACAAAGACTTGTCCATTTGCTAAAGCGCATTATTGACCATTCGCTAAAGCGCATAATTGATGACATGTTTTGCAAAATTATTATTGGAAGCACGACCATACTCCATGTGTCTGGGAGGTACAATGATTTTACAGTCTCTCTTAACAAAAACAGGAATATTTAGTCAATAACATAGGCAATGAATCAGTGAAAAAACATTTTGGTCTTCATATTTGTATATTTAGGCATAAACATGTCAGTTTGATGTACAACAGTACATAGATGACCAGTTTATTCAATAAGGGAGCATTCAGTTATTACAGCCGGGGGTAAGCCAGCACAATTTGAAGGGGGATGCGGTTCACCTTAAATTAAAATTGCAAAGGGGAGGTCATGTATTTTTCAAACAGCATTGGGGTCAGTCAATTTTTTATTATAAGTAGTTGTCCTGTTAAAAAGAAGTTTTAGTGTTCAAAAATATTCTGGGAGATAAAATGATTCGCATGATTTCACTCTTGGTAGTCATTTAACTGTAAATCTAAACAAAGTATAATTATCTGTCACATGAACATCTTGCTGTTGAAACTCTGAGACTTGTCTTATTGTAAATCGAGCTCATGGAGGGCAATGAACAATTTCTATTACTTACGTATTAGAGATATAGCAACTTTTGTCAGGGAAATATTTAAGTGACCTGTAGACCACTAGTACCATGAAAAGTGAAATAGGTTTAGTTGAAATTCAAATATCAAAAGTGTTGTCCACATCTGAACCTTCAAACACCGTAATTTAATCAAATACATTTGTATCAATTGTCAAACACCTCAGAAAGCATCGATTGTGTTAAGACTAAAAGATTCCGTCGTGTGCGGGCGCTCCGGCGCACTGCGACCTGCGACCCTTTACCAGGTAGGTCGCAATGCACCGGAACGCTCGCATGCAACGGAATCTTTCAGTCTAATTGTGTTTGTGAATTATTCATAGTTTTCTCATAGACTCCAATGTATAGTGAATCAACATTTCAGTGAAATTCAGAAATCAAATTTCTTGCATACATATCAACTTTTAACCATTCTTGTCTAGTGAAGTACTTTAAAATGAATCATCAAATGTCTATAAATACACGGATTTAAACAAAACAAACAAAATTGATGATGTACAGTCCTGATGATTTATTCTGTGTATCATTATTTTCAGGAACTGAAATACATACAATCTGGGCTATCCAAGGACTAGCATCAAGCTGAAGACATTTTGATAGTTGTGTGTGTTTCTTCTGAGGATAGCGAACATGACAGAAGTTGCAACGGTGGTGCCTTTATTCGGAGACTCTTGCCATGGGATAGAGAAAGAAGTGAAACTGCATATGGAAAAACACATGCATCAAAGGAAATGCATATTGAGGCTACCTTGCATTTAGGGCCTGGTATCAATCAGATCAGAGCCTGACAGACACATGACAATACCAGCAGCATTGACAACTCAATACAGGACAATGTTTAATGTACATGTATAAGCATATTTTATACATTTTCTTGATTCTGCCAAAGGCTTAGTGATGTATTTTTAGTTTCGAACAAAGACCACTCAACTTTTGAATTTTGTTAACCAGACAGAGGCTGTACTCATGAAAGTCCAACTGGGAACACTTTCCATATGTTATTACACCAACTGAGTTATAATCAGTGATTTAAGCTGAATACCCAAAGCTGTACATGTGTGAATATGTGGACTGTACTCGACCGATTACTGGCTGAGTTAAAAGACCAATAATTCTGTCTTAGTCTCTTCAGTGGCCATATTTGATATTTCATGAACAATGTGTTAAAAATGAGGTGCATCTTTGCAAACAAATTTTACAGATTAAGTACACCAACTTACAACTACAATTATTTTTGGCAACACTGTAGCTTTATGTACATGCAATGTGCTTGAATCTTAGCTCGAGTCTAGGTTGTAATCAAAATATTTGTATGGCAATTTTCAATGATATGGCAGAACTCATTATCATGTGTGATCTGTAATAGATACTAGCAATGCAACACAAAACATAGCTAAATGTGGAGTCTCTTTTCTACTTAGACATCAAAACACCCGGTACATCCAATTTTATTTTAAATCTTAGAGAACAATAGATTTATTATTTATTTGTTATAACTAAAGCCATAATTGCTGTGTAAAGTGAGTCAAGTTAAATCAGTTCTCAGATACTTGGTTGACACTTCAATATTGCATCTGAGAAAAAAACAATAAGTGTATTTTTTGTTTTTCACATGAAGTATATTGTATTTTTGAGGAAGTTTTGAGGAATTTATTCTGTATTTTTTGTCCCATGTGATTTCCTATTTAACTATTTTAAATAAACAATTAAAACCGATACCTCTTCTATGATCTTGCTTTGGTAGATATGTGTGTATGTTAGATGGGTTAAATGTGCAAAGTAGTTAATACAACAATGATATTAATGTAGTTAATGAGTGCAGAACTACAGTACAATAGGTGCAAAAACAGAACAATCAGGTTCATATTTGGACCTACAAGATCCAAATTACAGAAGATTGAATATGTTTCTTTATGTTGTGCATAAAGATGTATCAGGTTGATGCATAAATGTGAATCTTTATGCATCTGTAATGTCCTGCATAAAGGTGATTAAATTTAGTCAGCCACTAAACGCTTTTATGCACAAGCATAAAGGTGCATAAAGTTCCATCTTTATGCTGCATAAAAATGATTACAGATTATCTTTATGCAACTTTATGTCACCTTTATGCTGCGCATAAATCTAGATTTTCATCTTGTCAGTAAATATAATAATTGTAATTGTAAAATGGGCAGTGTATAAGTATAATACCTACAAGTATTCTTTTCCATCCACAATAGTGTCAAAAATGAACTTTTTACAGAGAGCTGGAGCGCAAAACGTCAAGGTTTTTAATACGTGATGTGTTACGGATACGCCTCTGGGACAGATATTCAGACTCTCAAACTTTTCCAATACTTTTCTGATCTATCATTTGTGTCGACTCATTTTGAAGCCCTTAGTCTATTGAAAATACAAAATTAATTTTTCTCCATTGAGTAAACGTAGGGATGGCGACAATTTTTAATTTAAATTTTATCGGTACATTTAATTCGCTGCCTGAGTACCAAAATTTACACGCTTTCCCCCATATTTTTATTCTTGGTTTTGAAAGAGAATGCTTGAAAGATTCATTGAGGAAAATTTTAGCAACAGTTTAAATCTTTCACTTTTGAGATGCATGCTACCTAAGTTGCATAATTTATTTCATACATGGTACGTTAAAATTTGTATGTTACTTCTTTGATCTGAAACAAAGATATTATCACATAAACATGTAAATAAAAAAAACAACTTTGGTGAATGCAATGTAGAAGTTAAATCGCCACTATTTTTTTCAGGTCTCGATGAAGTGGAATTGCTGTGACATCATGAACATTGTTGTGATCTACATGCCTCCTCACGCTTTTCCCATGTACTTTTTAAAATTTGGGACGACTAAGATCATCGTTATTTTTAACTCCGTCCCGCGATCCAGTTCGGAAAGAAATGTCCTAACAACATAAGTTGAAGATGAAAATTGTTTGCCGCCAATTAGCAAAACTCTTGAAAACAGCTGAAACCTTCCAAAGTCGCTCATTACGCCCGAGACTTTGTTCATGTAGCCTGTTGACCAAGAACATTATCTTTCTCGACAGCTAATGATGAGAGAAAATTGCCCGCCTGGCCAATTTACTGCTAGTTGATGGAAAATGTACATCCGCCGAAAAAAAATTTATCACGAAGAGCTTCTGCAGGAAAAGATTTGCTGTTTGCTCCTGATAGACACTTCAGGAGAAATCAGTCCCCTACATACCCCTGATGTATTTTACCTTAAACAGACATTTAAATGCAGAAAACATTATGTTTTAATTCATTTTGTAAATAAATAAATTTTCTTCCCCTTCTCCCTTAACTTTGTCAAAAATAAAATAAACCGCTGCAAAATAAAAATTCGTTGCCTTTGAAGTACAACGCACTTTCAACAATATGCCGTGTTGCAGTTGAAAAGTGTATTCAAATCTGGGCTGAAATTCCATTTTTGCCAATACCATATCACTATACAGACATACAGGTTTTGTCCAACACTAGGCATCTCGATGTTGTTCCGAAGTAGAGCAAGAAGCTGTGTTTTACAAACAGGCTGGAACACCAATGACGTACATTTGTTGAAGTACCCGTCTAGCTAGGTATTGACCTATACAAATGCAAAGCAGAAGTATTTATCACTGTGATATTGACGACAACGCAAACATACGCAGTCTCATGACCTCACATGACCTGTAGCACTCAGTCCATGGTACTGATAACACAGGCATTAAACTGTAGCCAAGAATTCCTCTCTCACTAAACAACAGAGTTATGATGATACCAGGGCCTATAATTTGCATATAACCATTCACGGCTGATGTTTGTTTTCTATGTTTCCTCCCCGGGTCTCCTCATTTCGACGAGTTATGCCAACTTGTGTCGACGGGCATAATTCAAACTGCTTCTGAATAATTTAGATATTTATGGGCGAAAATGCCTCTTATAATCCATATTAATCATAAGATCGTTGGGTTCCTCGACTTTGTCGTCATTAACCTATGTCGGCACAGCGCGGACACGAAAATTGCTGTCCACCAAACCTATACTTGAGTCAATGATTCACAGTGCTCGTATTTCGCACTGACATATGTAGCTGTAATAATGATAGGCTGTCCACGGGCTGAGCGCCGGCTTTTTCTGACGTGCTGGCTTAGTGCAGCGCCGGCCTGTAGACACGGGACGGCGCTGCACAGCCAAAACGTCAGAAATAGCCGGCCGACGCACAGCCCATTGGCTACAATTGTTGCAGCTAGCACTGGCACTGCAATTGCTACCCTTTTCATCACTGGCAATAATCCAAAAACACTTTTTACGAGTTTTGCAGTGTGTTGACTCTATTTTCTAATTCACTTCTAGTCTGAGTTTATCGTTTGGAGCACCATTCTCCGGTATTTGTACAAGAATTACGACAGGTCACCAATCCCACTCCTGACCAACACAGTTATGACTGCTGCTGGTTGAAGCTGTATAACGCGACCATGCAACACTCACATAACATCAAAGTGAATACATGCTTGGAGCACCAAAACACTCATTTGTACAAAGTGTTAATAACTTTAAAGGGTGCCAAGAATCATCGCCTAACGTAGCCCTGCGTACGATACTGTGTGTTCACGGCGTGACACAGCATCGTAAGCAGGGCTACGCCAAACGTAACAGTAGAAAAAAGGACTGTGTATGTAAATTTCTCAATTACTTTATAAAAGTCTGCGCTTGTATATCGAATTTGCTTCGATATATATTTGCTGTGATATCTTTATGGAGTTTTAAATAAACAAATGAATTGGCCAGCGCAAATTCACCAGTGTCAAGGTTTAAATGCAGTAAACATGATATTGTCACATCATTACTCTGTTTATGAATTGATATTCGAAAATTTTCCATGTGGTTCAAGGCAATGCATATGTTGCCAATTAATTCTAATTTGAAAATATTGCAGCTTAACAAGCTTCTTTTTTGAAATACGTTGTTCACTGTCTTTCTGAAATGTATATTGAAATATAATTATTCATTATGCAAAGTCTACATTAAGGAAAAACAATATTCCAGTCAATTTTTCGATTTCCGTACTCCCAAAAGTATTTAATAAATCCTGGCTTGAATCGCATAAACGTCCCGAGCAGAGCGCAAAAAGGCTCATGGGAGCTACTGTGTGACGTCATCGGCGATATGGCACGACTGCTACTGCGTACAGGTTGCCTGTATATGTTGTGAAAACATCACGCTTCCAAGGCAAAACTTATGGAGACTTCCGACTGTGATATTTCTGATAGGTAATAGAAAATTTTCAAAGACAAATTAAAAGTTTGGTAAAACGCCGATTACATAAAATCAAAACAAATTCAGCAGCAACAACAAAAGCAGTCACAATCACTATCATCATCATCA
Source organism: Ptychodera flava (assembly GCF_041260155.1). Lineage (NCBI taxonomy): Eukaryota > Metazoa > Hemichordata > Enteropneusta > Ptychoderidae > Ptychodera > Ptychodera flava. The sequence continues at coordinate 15,399,928 of NC_091930.1, read as the reverse complement.
ATCGTCAACATGGCCAGGTGGTACCGCGAAATGGGTGTGAGTCTACGAAATCATCATTATTGCGTTTCTGAAAGTATACTTTTAATACTGCATTGATAATTTAATTTCACATCAATGACGGGAACAAGCCAAATGAGATAGTTCGACGCTCTGACGCATAACATGGTCCTTTGAAAAGTTGCATTTTAGTGAGTCATAAATTTTGTATAAATATTAACTTCAAACGAGTTAGTGACATCCGCCAACGTATGTACAGCCCAGAACACTGACGCCGGGACAAGCACTCGCGTGTTGCGTTCTCCAGAGAATTTATCAGAATTCACGAGCATCATGTTAAGTACACAACGTCATAGTCAAAGGGGAGGCGATGACGATGGCCGTGAGTACAGTGAACGTGATCGTAGGCGAATTGCGGCTGCCACCGACGCCGCCATTGCGCGTGTTAACGCCATGGGGCCGTCTGCATTTGCCACAGGTCACCCGCAGGACGACAAGGGCACTGAAGCCAAGCCAGAAAAACAATGTGAGGATACCAGCCCTCCTTCAAGTCCATGTACATCGAAACGAAAACGAAGGAAGACAGAAGAGGAACAAAAGCCAAAGTAAGCCAATTTAAATGTTGAGGACATCAACGACACGCGAGAGATCAAATCGAGAGTTTTATCATGACTACATAGGAATGTTTTCAATGTTGATAGTAATCATTGTGTCAAAATACGAAATATTTGGGTGTTTCTATACCTTCAAGCTATGCAGATGTTTTTCGAGTATTTCTTATGCTATGTAGCCGTAAACTAGAATGATTCTTTCTGGCAGAATCACAATGTTTTTTTCGGAAATTGACACTGAATTAATAATGCGCCCTGAGGTATATTGTCCGACAAGTCTGGTCAGTTTATGTTTACGGCCGTAATTTCTTTGTAGGGGCAAAGTCCCTTTATTGACCTCTTTGTGGTAGTGCATAACTGCAAAAGGGTCAAATATTACACAATTGGTGAATGCAGACGGTTGATTTTGTTTGTAATCTCTAAACAAAACGGATTTTCTATTTCCTACTTGCCTTCCTATGAAAAATTAACATAGCCGCAATATAAATAAGCTGATATTCTTATCTACATGAAAAGCACTGCCAATTAAGATTTTATTACAAAACCTTGCATAAAGTCCAAACGTTTGTAACAGTGTATGTTCTGCGGTGCATGGTCGTGGCAGTTTCGCACGAAACTTGAATTTTTAGTAGAGACCGTAAAATAAATCTTAATGTTAAATTTGTCCGGCTGCAAGCAAAGTTGAGGTTGTGCGCAGTTGACCATTATTTTAGCGTGTTTCGAGAAGTCAAAAAACAGAAACTGTTTTTCGATATAAAACAACATCACAAAAAGGCTAAAAAAGAGTGACTTTGTCCCTTCAGGAAGTAGGTGCTTTAATCCCGGCTTGAAAGTAAAATTTCCCATTATTGCAAAAAATAAGTTTGCCCTTCCGAGTCAACAGCTTCAAAGGAGCCCCGCAAGCGGTAGAAAAAGCATTGAAAGGTTTTAAAGTTCAAATATGTTCTCGAGGCGCAACAGAATATACGATTTTTCGACGAATGGGTGAGGAGAGAGAGAGAGAGAGAGAGAGAGAGAGAGAGAGAGAGAGAGAGAGAGAGAGAGAGAGAGAGAGAGAGAGAGAGAGAGAGAGACAGACAGACAGACAGACAGACAGACAGAGATGTTATATGCCTCAATAATTGTGGTTGACTTGCAGCGATTTAGGGACCACTAAATGTGACACCATTTTTACTTGTAACGGTGTTTTTAGAAGCCAACGTAATCCCTTTCGAATAAGCTATCAAAATACCGCGTAGTTTTATGTTTATTCCACACGTTGACGTATAAAATATTAGTTAGAAAATACGTAATATGTAAGATGACCTCTCTTCCACACTGCAGCTATAAAATCACTTAAAATCTTTAAGAAAAATTATAGTAGCTAGTAATATTGTGTATTTGTATACTCATCAGGCTTGTATGCGCACGTTGTGTTCATATGACCATCCATTCGTATTTCAAGTGACACATACTACAAACATACAACTACTTAAAGTACTCTTACCAGTGGAAACCAAACTTATCATTATCTTTTAAAACCGCATTGCAAAGTTTTATACTCATACTGGGGATTTATCATTTTCGACATATACCATTGCGGATTCTCCACCATTGTACTCCCTTAAGACACAATCCTCATCGCCAATTGCAAGTCACTATCTACGGGAATTATTTAAGGTTCTGCCTAAACAATTAAATATTTAACTAGCCTCGAACACTGAATACTTGCAATGCAATATCCCTCACTTTAGGACTTCCACATATGTCAAAGCAGTAGACGTTTGATCACATGAAAAATGTTCTGCTCACTTCTTGGATTTCCGTCGGATAGTTTTAAAGATACTCAGTATTTACGTATCTTTTTTATGTTAAATCCTCACTAGCTGTATTTTTTAGCATTTTTATTTATGATTTAACTTTCAAAATGAAATAAGTGTGTGGGGATTCAATTGCGCTTTGCATACTGAAAATCCATGGCAGGTTATGAAACTTAGTAAGAACAAAAATGTTAACATAATAGAGTAAAATGTGTTGATAATACTACCATTTTGGAGCTGTACATTTTCAAATTCATTTGGATGCTTTGTTTTATAAACGAACCATCTATAATCGTAGATGCACGGAATAATATGCTACCATTCATCTACATTGACTGTTATTAAAATAAACAACCGCTCACACTGTACCTATGGCTTGTATATTGCCCAGAACAGACTTTTGTGTCAGAAGATCTCCCGAACATTAATATGGTTTGTTTACCATTAGTCACTTTACTAGTCGTGTCAATGTCATCAAAAATGTTAAGTACAAACATTTGTGTTCTTTCTTGCCCTCCTACAGGAAGCATATGGGAAACAAGGCCTTGATCCTCAGTCATACTTGGGAGGTCCAATCCAGGGAGGAGTAACAGATACTGTTCATCTATTAATCCGTCTTCTCCGTGAATTAGGGTTGTCCGTCTATTGCACCGCTCTCACAGCTACAGAAGCAGAAATCAAGGAAGCCAAAGAATATGGTGTTGAGTTCATAGCACCATCACCAATACCAAAGTTCAAGTCAAGAGGTGAAATACCGAATGCTGATTGGCTGTATCGCCATGAAGATTACTTTCCTAATTTGAAAGAGTTGGCAAATGTTAGATTCGTTTTCGGGTTTGGAATGATCAATTCCGACGCCGCATTCAAAATTGAAAAGGATGTCTTTCCGAGAGCAGCATTCTACTTGATAAATCTATATGATAAAGATCTCATTACCCCAGTGATTGCAAGTTGCGTCATCCCAGAGCTTGAGGTTCGCCGCAAAAACATACCAAAAGAAAGCAAAGCGGCAACCTCCGTCTTTTCTGTTGGGAGTAGCATTTTCGAACAGTATGAGACAATGTATCGAAAACCTCCGAAGATAACACACTACAGATTAACTCAAATGGTAGATGATGAATTTTTCGACATTCCTTCTCCAAGGCCTGTCAAGAAAGGTACAACATTGCAAATCCTGTCGTTATTTCAAGAAGATGAACTCGAAAATCTGAAAAGTGACAGTGCTATCGTCCAGGCCATGAACTCTGTTGCAGATCTGTTCTACAAGGATGGGAAATCACCTCCTAAATGGAAAATTTTTGGAGTACCGAAGCGCGGTGATTCCGATCTTATAAAGACTCTGAATCCTCATTCGAAGTTGAAGGTCATACTGCGTCGAATGCCATCAGCTGAAGAATTGAACGATGAGCTTGGACAATCCCATTTGGTCCTTGTTCCTCCATCTTCTGTACATTATGTCAACCTAACACTGGCCGCTATGTGTGCTGGCGTTCCTATTATAGTGCCTCGCGACTCCCAAAGTCATGAACTGATCAAGGGACATTTACCTGACCGTGAAGAACGGCTTGTCGTGGATATGAACCATGCCGATGTTTTGGAGAAGCGTATCATGGAATTCCTGTGCAACTTTCAGATCGCCCTTAATCAGGCCGAGGACATCAAGAAGGAAATGAAGAACAAGGTGCAACAAGAGCTGGAAGATATTAACAACGTCTTTTTGAAGGTGGTCCAAAGTGACGCACAGCAGAAATACAAAGTTGCCTTACAGAGACAGTCCCCTCTTACCAAAACAAAAGGTATTGTGCAAAAAATTGTTCACTTTAAGTTGAAAATTTTACAATGGTCGTTATGTTACATGTATAATCGAGAACACATCAGTTCCTATCAAATTATGTTTAGTTATTGTTGCGTGAAGTTCAGACCCTTTGGAAAGTCCGACAAGCTATGCATATTACAAAATTATTAAAATATCTCAGCTCAGAGCAACCTGCACCGACGTTAAAAACCCGCCGCACATTACTTTAATATATATCAGACATTTTTCAGCACGCCCTTCCTGTGCATGACTTTAATATAAGAGAAATATATATCAGAGGTATCAGGATGTTTCATATTTTTCTCCGCTCCCTTCGGGCGCCATACTGTAATAAATCAGAGATATATGCCAGAGATATCTTGATTTTTGCTAAGTGAAAGTGTACCGTTATGAAATCTGCATTTCATATGAAAAGCATGACAAATTCCTGATACTTTTCTGTTCTCTGTATGAGAATTCAGTATGAGAAAGCAACATGCACAAATATTTCACAATATATATTTGATAAAGTGACTTATTTTAGAGATAGAAAAATGACAAGATATCTTTCATTGTCATTGATGCAACTGTTTTCCTTTGTGTCTCAGGTTTTCTGTTGAATGATGCTTTTTTATGACTAAAATAACAGTTAAAAGGCAGATTGTCATTATTAGCTTTGCTTTTATGGTTTCAATGTTACAAGAAAAGGTCATCTCAGACACTGCACACATCAGATTTAGCTAAAATGCCTCTCTATGGCTCCTCAGGAGATTTAATTGGATGGCTGGCAAGTCTTAACACCCATCAAAATTTTTGATTTACTCAGTGCTTTTTCCTCTTTGATATTAATGATTGACATCCATTTCTATCAGGACATCTGGTTAAGCATAGAAAATGTGAAATACATTCACAACTCATTAAAAATGTACTGTATTCAAAGTTCAAGATTGACACTTTGAAATTCCTATCTTACAACTGACATGTCAACAATTTCATTAAAACCCAGAATGACTGTTAAAATATAAATGTATGTAAAATATAATATATATATATATATATATATATATATATATATATATATATATATATATATATATATATATATATATATATATATATGTTTTCGAAATTTGGAATAGTAAGGGTCACCCTCTTTTCATTCGGAATAGGGGGTCAGCCACTTTTTGACGTGGGCAAAAAATAATCCACCGCCCCCCAGGCCGAAGAAACTGACCACTCCCTTATATACTAGCTTTTTTGAAGTCTTGGTGTAGCACATTATGATCGCTTTCTTATTTTCCTAGTAAAAAGGAAAAATTTGTTTTATATATTTAGCTATTTATTTATTTACATGTTATCAAGATGGTGAAACCAGCCATAATCAAGACTCTCACAAAATATCCAGAAATAGCAAATCACAGGAACGTGAACCAGGTTTGTATGGTCTCCATTAATCTGTTTACAAATAACATTGTCTATTGTAAACTGCATCAAATTTTCATACAATGCAGGGCGTTGATATTACTTAAGAGTCAGCTTCCGTGAATACTGTCGGTTTCCCTTTTCGCATTGAAATTCATCAGTGTTGGTAGCTGATTGTCAATTGATTTTTTGATATCAACGCGCTAGATTTTTGTCCAGTGTGTTGAGATCAGAAGTTCAATTGACTTCTGTTTCCATTAGTGTTTAGATGTATTTTGGGTCACAAGAGCTGAAACAAATTGTGCCCTTGGCTGTTGTAGGAGACATAAAGGTTACGGTTCGAGTAAGCGAAGTCGTTCCTGAGCAAGGAAGAACAGTTAATGAAGTTGAAAGAGGTTTCTATGAAAGTGATGAAGTCAAGGAGAAGACTGAAGAAGCTGGTCAGTCGCTTGATGGGCAACACGATGAGATCAAAGTGAAGGGTTCTGGTCAGGGAAGTATTTCCTTTACAATGTCTTGTCAGTCATTAGATGCCCTGGAATGCCTAATGAGAAAATATGAGAATGGTACACTCCAGGACATAATGGAAAGAAAATTCCTGTCTGATGAACTCCTTGATAAAATAGGGGCATTTTATCTGGCAATTGATGTAACCATTGACTATGAAGAGTATTTCTTGTGTAGACAGGAACTGATCCAAAAATATGGTAAATATGCACATTATGCAATATCTGTTGCATTCTTTACACTTTTTTTTGTGTAGGTTGTGGTGTTATTTAATACCTCGACGTATTTTTACATTTTGTATTGCTGTGACTGCTGTATGCATTCAAATCTTCACGTTGTTTGGGGTAATATGGAGTAACATGAAATTTCTTATTATTCTGAAATAAAACGTATGGTGACTGTTTGATGTCAAATATGGAGCTAAAGCTATGGTAGATAATGAAACCACAATACAGTGCACATCAATTTTACCCATGATAAACTCTGCAGCAACTGAAAAGAAACTATTTCATGATTCAACAAGTCTGTCTTTTGGTTTATGTTTGCCAAACCTAGCATGCCTTTAAGTACTGCTGTTGTCTGAATATCGAAATGTCTATTTTACATCTACCAACATTAATTTGCCTAAATCTTTATCAATCTGACCCCGCACTGAGTACATTATACTTTCCTCTATCTGTACATGTAGGACTAGCTTCGCAGGATACTCAGCAAAAACGAGATACTGATCAAGCGCAGGACATAGAGACAGAGGAGACAGAGAGCTCACCGACAAGAGTGAATAAGGCCAGATATCTCCTGCAATCTTTCAGAAGAGAGGGAGACACAGTAACTGAGGCCCAGATAGCCATGCTCGACAAGCTTTTGAAAAAAAAGGAAGACAGGCGACAGATCGAACACCAAAGGCACGTACAGGAGTCGGCGACAGGTATATTACCCCACAATTGGAACAACAAATATATTTATTACACCTCACCTATAGTACTGATCTTGTGATTGGCTAAAATTCCGCCACATGACATTCCAAAAAAGAGATATTAATGGTTCGATTTGCTATTGCCTTCGACCCTTGCCCGCTACGCGCTAGCCGTTAAGAGGCAAGTTCGAGGCGAGCACACGCATCGTACAGTCGCCAGGAACTCTTGCACGATATATTTTCATAGTGTAAAGATACTTTTTTGTGGCTCGGGCATCATCGATATTTCGGTCAGGATCAGCATCGCAAATTATGGTAGTGCCTTCACTTACATGTGCCAGTATTTAAATAACCAGCATTTGTCGGCTTTATACTGATGTGCATCCACCAATTCATCGATCCTGTGCATACCATACACATTTCCATATTTTTTCATTCGCTTTTTAACGTAGTTAGCACATTGGGTGAAAGATGAAGTCTGTAAACATCACCATCATGAATAATATAGCAATTTATTGTTTTCAAATCGTTGTTTTTAACAGATCCTATCAGGATGCTTCAGCAGATCAGACCAGCAGATGACTCTGAATTCACACAAGTGGAAAATGTAAATCTATTGTCAGATGACGAGATAACAGAGAAGAACGAAGACCTGGAGGCAAAGGTCAACAAACTTACGATAAGTGGTTGGATGACAAGATCACAGAATAGAGACAAGGGTCGAAGAAGGAAAAATTTACAAACGGTGATAGTTGAGGGAGACAGAGTAGAGGAACTTAAATTAAATACTATCTTCAGTAAGTTTGTAGGTGTGAAGACGGAGGCCCGAAACTTGGAAATCAATCATCCTGAAATGGTGAAGAAAACTGACAAGTTATCAGCGTATGCAGATAATATCGTCCGTGAAGCAGAAATCCCCGAAGAAACAAAAGAAGTGTACCTGGATGTGAGACGAGTTGAGGAAGGTTAGTTCAATTTAGCTAGTTAGGTTAGTTCAGTTAAGCTTATGCTACGATAAACCCATTCTTCAACTTACCAACTCTGCCATAGTTGCAGGTGATATCATGTGAAATATGAGTATGATGATTTTTATGCAAATCGAATTCAGCATTAACGATATCGTAATTTGTCGGTTTGTGAGTGTTTCAACAAACTTCAAAATGCTAACAGAATGAATCATCATTTCACCGCTGGTATTCTGCTGTGAAAATGCACAATCTAATCTCGGTTGGCAATAGACAGCAATAATCGAGCTTAAATATCGAAGGATATAGGTTGATGGATAAAGCTTATAATGTTTTGAAATTTCAAGCAGCCGAAATTCTCTCATTCCGATGCAAACTTTGCTTGACTGATCAAAATAATACGCGAATCAATGCTAGAGCAAAGTATAATACAGAAACGAATTTACATACAACAGTTGAAGAAACAATAAATTCAATGTTTGTAGTACTCGTAGCGTGCATGCACCTGGTTTTCAATGTTTCTTTAAAGCCAGCGGATATTACCTCGCCTGGTCATAATCTTCCAAATTGCCGCAAAGAAACATAATATTTTGCACTCTCGCAATTCCTCTCAACTTGGACTCTAACAATACTGGCGCTATGAAATACCTGTACGGTATCGACAACATTGTCTTACTAGTTTGCACATTTAAAATTCACTCAGCAACTTATCTTTGTCATGGATGTATTCTGTGTACTATCACAATGTTCTATTGTATTTCAACCAATCATAATATTGAGCCGTTTGAAACAAAAGAATTTTGTAGCATGCCATGCACGGGCAAGTGATAAGTTGTACTTTTCTATCTTTTTTAACGTCGGGAGAGAAATCAAAAGTATTGTATATCATCTTATTGCATTCTTTATGGCGACGGTATCCGACATAACCACGATTATAAATGGACGCAGACACAAAAGACCAACTTGGACCATGGTCACTCCTTTGTTGAGTGACCAAGACTCAACACAGGAGACAGGAATAATTCAGGCAGAGACACTAACAAAGCAACCGGCAGACTCATGTATAAGCGGCTGGGCCGTTAGGCCAAGCAATGCTTCCGTATTCAATTAATAAGTTCCATCACTCGCGGTCAGTTCCAGCTTCTTTCCAATGATACGACAGGATTATCGTTATGGATATGAACTTGAAAATTAATAGTTCGGTGAGATCAATCATATAGAGTAAAGTATTCAGTCATTTTTACTCTAATATTCACTTGGATCAACAATTGCTTAGTGGTACCTAAAATCATGAGAGGCACTGTTGCTCAAAATCCCCTGAAATTTTACTCAGTGATACTTGACATACTTCTGCAATGAAACATAGTGTACCCGCTCTCCACTGGTTTACAGTGTTGCATTTCTCAAAACTCTCTGTCACTGAAGAGCTTTATTTCCTTATATTTTGTATGAAATGATACGCTCTTATTAGATTCTAGCAAAGGTGGCTCCATACAGTAAATGTATGAGTAAGCATCGGTTAAACTTCCAGGAAGGGGGTGCATTTTAGAGATATTGTATTTGTTGAAAACCAGTCATATATGCCAAGAAAATGCAGTATGTTTGCCATTTTGGCACTAGGGACTTCAAATGTTCTTGGCTGTGAAAGTAAATACACTCATGTTTATTGGAAACTGCACAGGGCCATTTCTATCAATATACAGGGTAACTTGCTCTGGTCAAATACCATTTATACGCACTTCCACCAATGACTAGTGTTACGTATTTTATATCAACAGATATCCAATTTAATTAACCATAAAATGGATTATCAATTAAAATTTCAACGTTTTATTGCATTACGAAGGTGTCATTTTAACCAAAAAAATGAAAAAAAGCAGTAAGTATATCACATGAGCATACCTGTTACTATCAGGAATATGTTGTAAACCTTTACTGTTATTCACATTATATGTTATTAGAGGCCCAAGCCTACCGGCGTGGGCCCCTATTGGTTTTACTGGAGTTCAATATTCTTCTTCTTCCTCATCTTCTTCTTCTACTGTCCCTTTTTTGTCACTGTTGATCTCAGAGACAGAAAGTTCTCAAACTTGCAGTGCTAATAGCTACTTATGGGTTCTCGTGCATATTATCCTTAAAATTTTGATTGGTCATGTGACCTGGCGGCCATATTGGATTTTCCGAAAACCTAAAAATGGCATTTCCTGCTGACCTAGGGGTCTAGTCAGTTGGAAATTTTTTATATAGCAAGCATAACCTAAGGTCTAAAGAATTGGCAAATAAAATTGCATGCGGTCACGTGACCTTGGCCGCCATATTGGATTTTCGAAAAATACCATATTAATCTTTAAAAATCTTCTTCTCCAGAACCAACACACCGATTGAGCTGAAATTTTGCTCATGTCATCCTTAGAGGGATCTCTTTCAAGTTTGCGAAAGACATCTGGATCGGTCACGTGATTTGGCCGCCATCTTGGATTTTGCGAAAATCGCAATTTAATCTTCAAAAATCTTCTTCTCCAGAACCAAAACACCGATTGAGCTGAAATTTTACTCATGTCATCCTTAGAGTGATCTCTTTCAAGTTTGCAAAAGACATTTGGATCGGTCACGTGATTTGGCCGCCATCTTGGATTTTCGAAAAATACCAATTTAATCTTTAAAAAATCTTCTTCTCCAGAATAAAAACAGCGATTGAACTGAAATTTTGCTCATGTCATCCTCAGAGTGATCCCTTTCAAGTTTGCAAAAGACATTTGGATCGGTCACGTGATTTGGCCGCCATATTGGATTTTCGAAAAATACCAATTTACTCATTAAAAATCTTCTTCTCAAAACTTAAAACACCGATTGAGCTGAAACTTTGCTCATGTCATCCTTAAGCTGATATCTTTCAAGTTTGCGAAAGATATTTGGATCCGTCACGTGATTTGGCCGCCATATTGGATTTTCGAAAAATACCAATTTACTCTTTAAAAAGTTTCTTCTCCAGAAGTAAAACACCAGTTCAGCTGAAATGTTACTTGTGTCATCCTTAGGCTTATGTCTTTCAAGTTTGTAAAAGACATTTCGATAGGTCAAATGATTAACCGCTTGGGCCCCGCCAACGCTGCTTGCAGCTTTAATGCCTTATATTGTCATTAGAGTATCTATGGAATCTGTGACAAATTAACAAGAAAATTGTATGTGATATGATTGTGACATTTCTTCAGCATGGACTTCGCATCAGGGCTATACTACCGGTAGTACACATCATCTGTTTTCAGTAGAAGTGATAGTTCTGTTCTGCATTTTCACTGATTTTATAGAATCAAAGACATAAGATAAACTTTGAATGTCGACAATGGATCAAACAGATATGTTTCAGTGATATGTTATCAGAGTTTGTGTGTTTCTTGAGACGACAAGCAATTTCCAGGGTTTATGTTTCAGAAACCAATTATATCTTAGGGATTATGGTGGGGCCGAAACAAAAGCAAAAGCCCCAACTGGCTCATACATTTTGGGGAAACTTTACATTCCTTGGAAACATTTTTCCTCTTTCAGTGGAATTATATTCATGCATGGACCTTGAGCGATTACTAATTTTTCACAAAGATTTGGGAATGTTATGCCCTACTTTACCTGATATTGTTATATTATCATAATGCTGCCCATTACATTGGCATAATGATTGTTTCAACAATCTGGGAAGTTTTGAAAAACAGATAGGTTGTGTTCAATTTACAGAATTAATTTCCAGCTTATTCTGGTACCATCTTACAGCAAACATGATGATCATACATTTATGCCAGCACAAAACCCTATAATTTCACCATAGCCAGAATTCAACACGTAAAATTCAAGACCATATCATCTTCTAGTGACTTGTCTCCTAAATTAACATCACCATATTCGTGAGCACCAACAAAGTAGTCTCTAAAACATCATATTCACAGTGATAAGGGAACGAGCACAATTAACGGAGGGGGGGGGGCTGGAAGAGAAAATATGTGGTGCATATATTTTTACAGGCACCCCCATCACCGGCAACAAAATTTTTGTGGCCCCCCCTCCCCAAAAAAGAAAGATTACATAGGTACAAAGTTTACACACACACATACACACACACACACACACACACACACACACACACACACACACATATATATATATATATATATATATATATATAATCCTTTTAACTTTTAATATATGCATTAGTGAAAACAACATTCTTGCATTCTTGAAAAAATAATAAACAAATAAATATATAAATAATAAACAAACAAAATAACATATATTCAAGATTTCCTACTTGTAACACCTACAGCAACTTTTCAGTATTGTGTTTGTGCTATTTTAATCTCAAAGAATGATGAATTACCAAAAACCTTATAAACAATCTACAAGTTCATTCAGTGCTGTTATAGTTGAAGCATTGATTTAGACATGAATTATTTTTAATGATGACAGTGTTCACTGCACATCTCCAAGTTAGTCTAACAGCTCAATATTGTGCATTTCATCATACTCTGAGTAAAATAAGAACTTCAAGTGAAACACACAGATCACAAAATACTAAAAAATAGCCAAATTATGTACAGTTACTGACCCTCAATACCTTTCCAAATGATGCATACTCCAAGGCAGATCAAAATAGAACACACTTTGAACAAAAACAGCAACAATTGTCACTAAAGCAAATATAAACATGAATGATCTGGAAGATGTACGAAGCATAAAAGCAGATACCAAGTACAAAGATGTTGGCGAAAAGTGTATAACATGACCATTGTGATTTCAATGCACTTTCCACAACCCAGTGTCTACCTTTCTATGACTACCCAAGATATTCAATGTTACTCCACTGTAATGACAGTCTGCCATTGGAATAGTCCTTCATGGGCTAACTATAAAAGATCCATTAATGCCATTTTTGGACACCGTGGTGCGAAGCACCAAAGGTGTCCTATGTCGCCACAATGTCTGTGTGTGTGTCCGTCCGTCCGTCCGTCCGTCCGTCCGTAGACAGATTTTGTTCCACTCATAACTTAAGAACCCTTAGGTCCAATGTCATGCAATTTGGTATTTGGTATTATCATGATGAGACTTAGATCTGATTAGATTTTGGTGGGTGTGGCTTATTAATTAATTGCTCATTTGCATATTTTATGACTTTTTTCGTTCACGCAGATATCTCAGAGACGCCTGGAGCGATTTCGTTCAAACTTGGTAAAAGGATAGTACTCTACCTCATACAGATGCACGTTGATTTGTTTCACAATGTGATCAAATTTGGCCGTGTTAGAGGACTTTTTAGTTTTCGCCTCCATAGACTCCATGTATAAGGCAATCCATAGACTCCCATGTATAAGGCAATCCATAGACTCCCATGTATAAGGCAATCCATAGACTCCCATGTTTAAGGCAGTCCATAGACTCCCATGTATAAGGCAGTCCATAGACTCCCATGTATAAGGCAGTCCATAGACTCCCATGTATAAGGCAATCCATAGACTCCCATGTATAAGGCAATCCATAGACTCCCATGTATAAGGCCACGAAAAATAAAAATTTAGTTTCTCATCGTATTCATATTGCAAAAAGGATGCAGTGACACAGTTTTTAGTCCCCACAGATAAAGTCCGGGGGCTCATAGATTGGGTCATGTCAGTCCGTCAGTCCATCCATGTGAGTCCATCCGTTCACGCAGACATCTCAGACGCTTTGACAAAATGTCACGTGACCTTTGACCTCAAATATACATATTTGTCCATAACTCGGTAACCACAAGTGCTAAACCTTTCATATATGGTATGATGGGACACCCTATGATGCCACATATTGTACCTCATTAATTATGTGCATATCTAATTTTGAGCAAGCCAATAGAGCTAGAGGTCTGATTTTTGGTATATATGGATAACTTAGCAATACAATTTTTTTGACAAAATGTCATGTGACCTTGGTGACCTTTGACCTCAAATATACATATTTGTCCATAACTCAGTAATCACTAATGCTACACCCTTCATATTTGGTATGATGGGACACCTTATGACGCCACATATTGTTCCTCATTAATTATGTGCATATCTAATTTTGAGCGAGCCAATAGAGCCAGAGGTCTGATTTTTGGTATGTACGGATAACTTAGCAATGCTATTTTTTTGACAAAATGTCACGTGACCTCAATTACCTTTGACCTCAAATATACATATTTGTGCATAACTCAGTAACCACAAGTGCTACACTCTTCATATTTGGTATGATGGGACACCTTATGACGCCACATATTGTACCTCATTAATTATGCACATATCTAATTTTGAGCGAGCCAATAGAGCTAGAGGTCTGATTTTTGGTATATAGGGATAACTTAGCAATACAATTATTTTGACAAAATGTCACGTGACCTCGGGACCTTTGACCTCAAATATACATATTTGTCCAAACTCAGTAACCACAAGTGCTACACCCTTCATATTTGGTATGATGGGACACCTTATGACGCCACATATTGTTCCTCATTAATTATGCACATATCTAATTTCGAGCGAGCTAATAGAGCAAGAGGTCTGATTTTTGGTATGTAGGGATAACTTAGCTATACAATTTTTTTGAAAAATGTCACGTGACCTCAATGACCTTTGACCTCAAATATACATATTTGTCCATAACTCAGGAACCACAAGTGCTACACCCTTCATATTTGGTATGATGGGAAACCTTATGACGCCACATATTATACCTCATTAACTATGTGCATATCTAATTTTGAGCAAGCCAATAGAGGTAAATGCATGATTTTTAGTATATAGGGACAGACTATAGGATAGAAAGTTTTTGACAAAATGTCATGTGACCTCAATAACCTTTTATGTAAAATACACGATTATGTCAATAAATAAGTAACCACAAGTGCTATGTCCTTTATATTTAGTAGGATGGGAGACCTTATGACAATACATGCTTTACCTCGTTAATTATGCCCATATATAATTGTGGGCAAGCCATAGAGCTAGAGGTCTGGATTTTGGCATATATGGATTAATTAGCAATACAATGTTTTTTTTTTCAAAATGTCACGTGACCTTGATGACCTTTGACCTTGAATATGCATATATATGCATAACTCAGTAACCACAAGTTCTTTACACTTCAATTTTGATAGGATAGTAGACCTTAAGATGTCACATCTTGTACCTCATTTATTATGCACATATGTATTTCTTGGCTGGCCAATACAGCTAGAGGTCTGATCTTTTTTCCCCGATTTAGAACCATAACTTAGACATGCCTCTTGTTTCAAAATGGGAACAATGACATCGACCTATGTGTCCATAGATCTGAACATATACACTCCAGTGATACTTCTTAATGACCTCATTTCCCTGCCCCATCAAGACTAATACTCCTATTACAAGTGGGGACTATGTCAATGTCAATGACTTGTTACTTCTATACAGAATATTATCTCACATAGTGAGTGTCTGAATATTATTCTGAATTGTATTCCAAAGCACATTCTGAAAGGACTCTTCTGGAATATACAGAATATTATCTCACATAGTGAGTGTCTGAATGTTATTCTGAATTGTATTCCTAAGCACATTCTGAAAGTAACTCTTCTGAAAATTTCACATTCTTTGCCACTGCACCATCTTAGTCCAGTCAATCTAAGCCAAAAAAGGGTAAACCTAGGACTAATTGCAACAGAAATTATTTCTTCACCATGCATTTTGGAAAGGTCCTAGAAATAACATACTAAAAGTATAATAAAATCTAAGGGTGCAACAGTGCCTAATTTGCATAAATGTAAAGGGGCTCATGGGTATAAAATTGTCGCTTATAGACGGTTTCTACTTAAAATATGTGGCTAAACATGCTTTTGATTTGGGTTTTTTGGCTTATTTGCCTCCTTTTTGTTCTAGGCAATGTTGTTGAAAATATTTTGTCGTCATACAAATATTCCTCATTTGCATAAATCCAATATGGCCGCCACAACACTTCACTTTTCTTAGTTTTTCTCGAATTAATAACTATTTTTAAGCTACTACTGACAGCAATAGAATAATTTTTTCACATTGTATTTAAACAAGTTCTAGAATAACATACTAAAAGCCTAGTACAATCTAGAATTGTAAACAGTGCCTAATTTGCATAGATGTAAAAAGATTATGGGTACAAACTATAAGTGCTGATAGAATGTTTCTGCTAAAAATAATTGGCTAAACATGATATGTTATGCAGGTTTTTGGTTTATTTGCCTTGTTTTTGGTTTAGGTAATGTTGATGGAAATATCTAGTCTTCATAGAAATATTCCTAATTTGCATAAATCCAATATGGCCGCCACAACCTTCACTTTTCTTTGTATTTTTCCCAATTAATAACTATTTTTATGCTACTTCTGACAGCAATAGAATTATTTATCCACTGTGTATTTCAGAGAAGCCCTACAATGACATACTAAAAGCCTCGTACAATCTAGAAATGTAAACAATGCCTAATTTGCATATATGTAAAAAGATTATGGTTACAAACTAGGTGCTGATAGAATGTTGCTACTAAAAATATTTGGCTAAACATGATATATGCGGGTTTTGGGCTTATTTGCCTTGTTTTTGGTTCAGCAATGTTGATTAAAATATTTTGTCGTCATAGAATATTCGTTATTTGCATAAATCCAATATGGCCGCCACAACACTTCGTTTTTCTTTGTATGTCCCTAATTAATAACTATATAAGCTACTTCTGACTGCAATAGAATTAAATTTTCTTTGTGTATTTTAGAGAGGTCCTAGAATGACATACTAAAAGTCCAATACAATCTAAGATTTATAACATTACCTTATTTGTATAGATATAAACGGAATATGGGAGCAATACATTCACTGATAAAGAAATATGCATATTGAATTGAGAAAAATGCGACATTATGTTCAAGTAATGTATGCATTTATCTTAATTTTTGTCCAGGCAATATTTTTGAATACATTTTATCGCCCGAGAAATATTCCTAATTTGCCTAAATCAAGTATGGCTACCACTGCATTTCACTTAAAAATTATGTTTAATCTATACAACAAGTAGTTTTTGTTTCCACTCTGTATTGAATGTATAGAATGACAAACAAAATGACTGTTAAATTGGGAGACAGTGCATAATTTGAATAAATATAAACCTTAGAAAAGGGAACAAAATCGTTGCTGTTAATAGATTTCTTAAAAATATATTCAGCAAATTGATATTTAATTCAAGCAATTTCATTATTTAATGTACTTTTTGTGTTTCTAGGCAATGCATAAAATCATTTAAGATTCCTCATTTTACATAACTGCAATGTGCCCCTCCTACCACTTTACTTTTCCCTTTTTTGACCTAAAGTAAATGACTATATATAATGTTAAAAAACAACGGAGATCATTAGAACTAAATTTTAGTAGGGTCATGGAAGTTACATATCGCAAGTTTAAAGGCCTGTGTTGGCACCAGATTTTCTCATCAGAAAATTTACCCACAAGATTACAATTTCAAAGGAAAACAAAAGGCTCTTACACCTCAATCATTCTCTTACAGACTAGAACAAAGGCGATCCCAGGGATCGCAAAAAGTGCATTTAATGAAGTTGTGCATAAGACAGCTAATTTATCCAAATGCTAAATGGGTCATAGATGCTATACAAACCTGGTGCTGATAATCTATTTACGAAAGTGATTTAAGAGATAAGCTGATATTGTAATGACTACGTAACATCATTTTCTTGTTTTTAGTTCAGGGAATGTTTTCAAATATATCTTACAGCGATAAAAAAATTCTTATTTGCATTTGTCCAATAAGTCAACCATGTCACTTCCTTTTTCTAATTGGAACTTGAATTATTTCTTCACCTTAAATACCAAGGTCCAAGAATTTTATATTCAAAGCCTAATACAATCTACATTGTGCAAAGGACTAATTTTAAAAGATTTTATAGGAAATGCCTACACTGTACTAAATGTAATAATTGAAACTTGAAAGGTTTTACAATATCGTAAAGAGAGATTGGAAGTTTTTACTAACATTGCTAAATATATTTTACCTAATTTTGAGCGATTCCTCATGTGCATAAATCATATATGATGATCATTAAAATAATTTTCTTTAATTTTTCAAATTGACGTCAACTTATTTTAATTAATTATGTTATCAGTAAAATGAGAAGTTACATTAAGAGACTCTACTTGTTTAAGTTATTTAATAATTTAAATTCTTCCTATCGAAAGATGTCTATTTTATAACTTGAATGAACATTTTGCTCAGTACAAAGAAATTGACATGGTTATTTATTTTCTGTGTATTTTAACTCATTTTAATGATTATGTACTAATAGGGCCTACAGAATGAAAAGCCCTGTAAAAATAACAATGATTGATTCGTATAGTTCGTTTCAATTATCTAGAGAATTTGCATAATGTCAATAACATTGGGAACTTACCGGAAGATTTGGATTTTCTTAATGCATACCAAAATGCTTGGCCAAATAACCAACACTTTGTACTAAGGGAGGCTGAAGAAAATTTGTGTTTCAGCTCTATTTTCTTTTATTTTCACCCTTACCCGTATTATTAATATAGATTAAGTGTGGATAAAATGTAATTAAAGACCAGATTGTGTGGTCACTGGTAAATCAGATATACTTTGACTGTGTGCAACTTGCCTGTTCATGCCACATACAGAAATTTATGATAATAATGATAAATAAATTATAATGATCATGATAATATAGAGGTACAATTGTTATACTATACTGCCAATTATCATGAAATATGGATTAGGAAAGCTGTTCCTTTATCAGCTGAAAGACATTACAATCGTCAAAGGACACTGCATTTCTCAAAATTTTGAAATTTCTTGAAGACAACAATTGAAAATTAATATAAAGTCATATAGTGGACTGAAGAGAGAGATTTCCTGTTAAATCTTACCGTACACAGCCATAGCATTTGAGGAAAAACTGAAAAAAAATCTGTTGACTGAATCATGATAATCTAAATCACTGGTAAAAGCAAATCTAGATACTTTTCATAATGTTACATGGTCTAGCTGCTCTTTCAAATTTTCATGACCGTGAAACAAGAAAACCAAAATGTGAAGGGATTTGCATCACAGAAGCTGCCGTTAACGAGTTTGTCAATTAGGATACCAAATTTTGACATCAAATTATCATAAAATTGGTTATCCTGTATTTTGAACCTTATGGAAGTCTCACCTCAGATTGGCCAGATTCTCGATTCCTTGAGTGATCGATCTTATTGGTAATAATACAAAAGTTTAATAATCTGCAAATGGGAAGTCCATTACATAACAGCCCAATGAGTGATACTTGCACATCTAAGATCTGATATGATACGCAGTACAATTATATCATCCTATGCTTCACATCTTTTCATTGAGTTATCCTTCCCCATACTTATGGGTTCTACAATGAACTGCAGCAGCATGAATAACCCCGACAGAAAGCAAAATCTAGACTTTCTGTTGTCAACGAAAGGATTCTGGCTGTAAACAAATGAACCACCTAGAGGATGATGTAAACAGAGAGGAAGAGGAAGAAATTTTGATATGATAATGACCATCATAATAATTGTCATCACCACTACCATCATGGTGATTCAAATGATGTTCGTATTTATACTAATGATAGTTTAATAATGAGAAGGATGATTCACAGGCACAACTGTTAAGTGTGGTGATCCATTTATTAGTAACTGAATATTTCCATCGTCATTGAAGATAATGACCAAAAGCATAAAATATTCCTTCAAAAATTTTACTGCAATCGAACATGTTGTAGGAGAAAATGACTTAAAATGACAATTGATGTCAAAAACTTGAGCACGTCCAATGATTTTTTATGAATAACCTTATCGTCGTAAAAAAAGAAGAATATCCAAAGAAAGAATTCAGATTCCTTTTATTTAAACAGTAATTCTCTGAAACTCTTCTCTTTATTCATTGCATTTCTGAATAACCAGAAAATGTCAATGGAAGCTATTGTAGGCTTATTGTATACAGAAGACCGTTTGTGTCAATTATGCAAATTAGGCATTTTGTATTGAATATGCAAATAATGCATACAAATTAGGTCAACCTCTTTTGTTTTAGGTAATTCTTGCAAAACCTGAACAATTTCATAGAGAAAAAAAATGTTTAAATATGAACTTAAATATGAACTTAAACATGAAAAACTGTGAATATATGCAAATTACTTAATTTGCATATTCTTTATTGTTCAAGACATTTAGAAAATAACTTATTGAACCTTACTAAATTGTGTTGCAATGAAAAAAGTCACTTGAATTCAGTTTACATGCCCAAAATGTGAGTATAGCAGTCATTTTAAAGGCGATATATAGCTAATTTGAATATATGCAAATTTAACCAATTTGCACCCCTTATATTTTTCTATACTTTTAATATGTCATTAGTGAGACCTTTCCAAAGGTCATGGTGAAGAAATAATTTCTGTTGCAATTAGTCCTAGGTTAAACCCTAAATTGACTGGACTAATCTCCCTAATACATACTGATGACCCACGGTGTCCACTCAAGTCTCACTTTGATTTCTCCTTTTTTTCAGTATTTTTTCCTGTCTGTCCACTACGTATTCTAGTTCTTCCTATAGCATGATGAAATAACCAGTTTCAACCTAGCTTCTGTATCATTACCAACCATTATTATTGTTGACAAATGAAGTCAATTTTCAATAATAATATTTCTAATTTTACACATAACAACTGCATTGTGAGGTTTAAGACTTGGTATTTCATCATGCTACAAGAAGTTTAACAAGGAACTCCAGCTTCAACAAGGAACAAAATGCTGAAAAATATTCTCTGTCTGTCATGGTGTAAACAATTTTGGTGGCCCACCCCTTACCTTCCCTGAATTTTCATGGCCCACCCATACACTAATTTTTTTTCGTTGCCCCCTCCTTTTCTCTTCCGGCCCCCCTGCCGTTAATTCTGCTTGGTCCCTAAGAGTTGAATAATTTATACTGCACCAAATATTCAAACTGCATATGAATTGCATATTTCTGTACATTATTGCAAATTAATTGACACACACTATTGGTACTTCTGTTGGACTAAATCAATGGTTACTGTGACAGAGTCACAATCAGGGTCACAAATAGCTCTTTCAAACAATTCAACTTCATCTCTGATATTCAGTCTGTAAGTGTGTGTAAATTCAATTTGACCCAGCAACAAGTGCCACTGATTTTGGCTGCAGTGTTTTGTAATTACCAGATGCAGTGATTTTTGACTCACAACAATTATTTGTCAATTAGCTGAATTACCGAAGAACTACTTTGTCACTTTAGTTCAATCTTGACAGGTGTAGCATGCTAGCAGGGTATTCTTATACCCATTCAGGACACCTGGTACCACCACTTTTCATGTGGTTTGAGATTGCGTTATTGCTTTTGTCAGTGTTTTTATTGTTTCTCGGACCTGTTGATTCACTTTCCTTGAATGATGATAATTGCTGGAAATGATTTGATCTCATAATGACTAGAAAAAGAGTGTTACTGGTACATGATTGTCAGTATGGAAACATTATGCACCTCAATAAACGTTGGCAAGACAACTACATAAACTTTTTGATTTTGTGTGCATCATATATCACATGCATATAAAGTCATGACTAAACTATTTCTTTCAGACTAACCATTTCTGTCTAAAATTGTGATTTGAACATTGAAATAGAACCAACGTAGCTTTGCAGGGCAAACAAAGTGATCAATCAGTTAAAGGTATACTGTCCCTGTTCCAATTTTGCCACAGTTACCATGGAAAGAGAAAATCTAACCAACAACAGATTTCAAGCAGGTGGCGGCTTTTAAAAAACAGCGCCCTCACATGAGCAATTTGAATACTGAGGAATGCCCCTTTGACTATATATTGGCAAATTCAAATTACAGGTGACTGTATACCTTTAACATGTGCTGACCAATCTGTGAACATTTATTGAGCAATCAGTGAACATGTCCTGACCAGTCATTAACATGCAACGACCAATCAGTACTAATAAGAGAACATTTACTGATAATCAGTGTACATGCATTAACTAATCAGTGGATATACACGTACTGACCAATCAGTCAACATGTACTGATAATCAGTGTACATGCATTAACTAATCAGTGGATATACACGTACTGACCAATCAGTCAACATGTACTGATAATCAGTGTACATGCATTAACTAATCAGTGAACATTCACTGACCAATTAGTGGACATACACTGGCTAATCAGTGATATGTCCTGACTAATCAGTGAATACTCAATGAAAATCAGTGTGCATTCACTGACATATCAGTGGACATTCACAAACAAATCAGAGAACATATACTGACAAATCAGTGAATATTCATTTATAACAACTTTATATACATTAACCAATCAGTGAACATGCATTGACCAATCAATGTATATGGACTGACCAATCAGTGTACATGCACTGCCCAATCAGTGTACATGCGCTCACCAATCAGTGAACATCCATTGACCAATCAGTGTACACGCACTGACAAATCAGTGTACATGCACTGACCAATCAGTGAACATGCACTGGTCAATCAGTCAACATGCACTGACCAATCAGTGTACATGCACTGACCAATCAGTGTACATGCACTGACCAATCAGTGTACATGCACTGACCAATCAGAGTACATGGACTGACCAATCAGTGTACATTGACTCACCAATCAGTAGACAATAATACTGACCAATCAGTGAACATGTCCTTGACCAGTCAGTGTACATGCACTGACCAATCAGTGTACATGCACTGACCAATCAGTGTACATACACTGATCAATGATTGTACGTGCACCGACTGAACAGAGAACACACACTGACCAATCAGTGAACATGCACTGACCAATCAGTGAACATGCACTGACCAATCAGCGAACATGCACTGACCAATCTGTGTACATGCACTAACCAATCAGTAGACATACACTGACCAATAAGTGAACATGTCCTGATCAATCAGTGTCAATGCACTGACCAATCAGTAGACATGCGCTGACCAAACATTCAGGTGCCGCCAACTAAGCTGTTCGTGCAAAAAGGTGTTCGTGCTCAGTTTTTCAGTGGGCGGGCAAATTTCAAAATTATCAGCGGGCGGGGAGAAAAAATCGATATTTACTGAGGGAGGGGGAGAAATAACATTATTTTCAGTGGGTGGGGAGAACAATTTTGACAGTAGGTACCGGATAATACGTAGAGGGAGGGGAAAGCCGTGGTTGATAGAACTAACTTAGAGGGGAGCAATGTTCCAAGGTATATTGCTAACTGCTCGCAAGGTTTTGCGTTAATGTAGGTTGCCTAGTTGGCATCTAGTGGGTGATGGTGAATATCAGTAGTGGGGAGAGGTCAGTTGGGAGCTTGAATTGTTGTGGGGAGTGGGAGCGGGCAGACCGTAAATACTGGAGGGCAGTGGGCATCAAAATTCAGTGGGAGGGCATATTTTCCGTGTATGCCGGCGGGAGGGCAGTTACGAAGAGCTCTACTTTCCCCTCCAAATTTTAGGACAAAGTCAAAAATAAGTAAAATTGGTATATCAGACTTCAAAAAATGTTTTGTGATGATTTGGCGAAAATTGATGAAATTTACCAGTTGGCGGCACCTGAACATTGAACACACACTGACCAAACATTGAACATGCACTGACCAATCAGTGTGCATGCACTGACCAATCAGTTTACGTGCAGTGACTGATCAGTGTACATGCACTGACCAATTAGTGTACACATCCTAACAAATCAGTGTACATGCACTGACCAATCAGTGTACATGCACTGACCATTCAATGTACATGTTCTGACCATTCAATGTACATGCACTGACCAATCAGTGTACATATATGTCCTGACCAATCAGTGCATATGCTTTGTCCAATCAGTGTACATGTACATGTCCTCACCATAAGTCATTAATGTAGCTGCACTAACCAATTAGTGAACATACACTATCTTCATGATTTACCAAGAAGGGAATACATAAGAATTGGGCCCTACCTATCTGTACAATGGACTTTTAACAAGTGCTATGGAAAGAAAGACAACATTTCATCCATGTGCCTGTACTGACTGCTTTCATAAAATTGCCTTCATACAGTAGTATGGGATTCCATTTTATATTTTCAGTCAAGTCTTCTCTCATACAGTTGTCTCTATACATATTATAGCTTTCAGGTCTGTCCAGTAACCCTTCATCAGCATGACTGCATGCTGACTGAACAATTGGCATCAGCCATGTGGTACAGTGGTCAGTTGGAAATTACTTGACTAAGAACTGCTGTACATGCTAAAGGTAGGGCGTGCAGACCATGGTCATGATTCAGTTAAGGTTGGAGCTGGCGATGTGTTTAGCTGTTTTGACTCCATGTCGCAATCAAAACCAATTGAATTCATGGGTCAGAACAGATCAAAACATTATTGTCACCAAACATATATATGCTTGGTCATCCTCATGTGGAGACCAGGTGAAGAGTCCCTCTTGTGTTCGTAAATCTGTTTCTGTGCAGCTGTCTCACAGTTTCATCTATGTAGTGGGTGGGGCACTCATTACATTGTCTCTATATCACACAAGATTTATCCAAACTTTGGTTTTGTCCTTAGAAGCCACTTACTTGTACAGAATTTCTAGTTCATTGCTTCTTTATCCCCCACTCCTTAGGGTAATGTGAAAGGCCCTTATAAGGTGTTTCCCTGTTGTGGCTGGATTGGGTTTTGTCTCAAGATATATTATATATAATATCATACCAGTATATTGATGGCACAAATGCAGCAATCTGATTGGTCAAGATGTGAAATGAATAATGGTATATTCGCAATATACCATATATAGTTAGCACAAGTGCAAATTCTCAGCATGCGCAAAACTTTTTTTGATGTTTCATCCTAGAATGTCAAAATACTGTTATGATAGAATAGCAATAAAGCACACCCAGCGACAATATACCACGTGATTATGACCAGTCCACTTCTGTGCATTCACTATCGCTAGTGCATATATGTTGTGAACAGGTCAATCTTGTGGTATACCACTCTATTTTGAAAAGTCCATTTTATATATATACTTGCTATCACTCGTGCATACATGTCGTGAACTGGTCAAAATCTTGTGGTATACCATCGCTGAGGGTGCTTTCTGACATATTTTCTATGCAGTCTTACAAAAATATTCAAATGTGAATTTCTAGAATTAACCTGAAATAGATGCAGTCTACCTACCTGTTATCTCTTTAATGTTGCTTCTTAAACTCTGTAATATTCTTCCTGGCCTTTGTTTTCATCCAAATTTGATCCATACATGTACAAATGAGGCAGGTTTTACTAGTGCACTACATGTTTTCTCTATGGAACTGAAGAATAATGCAGAAAAAATCAAAATTCCATGTTGTCTGTATCATGAGATTAACAAAATAGTACCGATAGCTATTAGATGAATTCAAAGTTGTAGTGCTAAACACTAATATCACAACAATTTAGCAAATTTGCTCATTTTAATAGTTCAGTAAATATTTTGACATCATTGGTACCGGTATGAATGCATGATTAAGTTAGCCAGGATGGTCAAGAAGGTTGTAGAGATAATGTTTGTAGTGTATACTGCATGATTCCTGATGGTGTCAAAATGTTTCCTGTACTCTTCAAAGTAACTTACGTGACACCGTTAAACTCATCTTATCCACTGTAGACCTCAGTGGCCTTTGAAGCAACAAACATGTTCATATTTTCACTTCTATGCTGTGACAACCGTGGTCTGGAAACGTTATCAGCATTACAATTAATATCTACTATATGGTTCAGCATGGTGAAGCTGGTTCATTTTGCTGAGTCAGTCTTTATCAATATGGATTGGTTTTAGAGGAATCTTTTCTAGAAATAATGAAATGCAGGACAGGAGTGTTTAATTGAGTTGCTGCTTTGCCTTGCAGAGCTCAACAAGTCAATATGTTACTTGTCATTAGAACAGTCAGCGTTTGGAAGAATCACAGTCACCCAACTCAGCATGCATTATCATTGGTGTTTGAAAATAGTGAAGGTGAAATTGCACTGTC
The DNA here is from genome assembly GCF_041260155.1 of Ptychodera flava. Taxonomy (NCBI): domain Eukaryota; kingdom Metazoa; phylum Hemichordata; class Enteropneusta; family Ptychoderidae; genus Ptychodera; species Ptychodera flava. The sequence continues at coordinate 15,373,809 of NC_091930.1, read as the reverse complement.
TACAAACATTGGTCATTTCAGCATGTCCAGTGCACAATTAAAATGATGCTTGATGCTGCACATTCTCATAATGCTTACACATGGATGCAACACAGCAGAAAATGTAAAACTGTACTTGCTTTCATCCATCTGTAAATGCAAAATCGCCTATAGTTTAAGTAGAGAGTGACTGTCTCTCTGACATGGAAGAGAGGCGTTCATAGTGTACCTAACCACAGGTGACTGAGTAATACGGCTAGTTTCAATCGGGTTCGAACTCACAACATATGGCATCAGTCGCCTAGCAGAGAGGCAACAGACAGAACTGCTTGGCTAAATTCCACTCTCATAAAAGAGTGGTTCAATAACCGGCTAAGTTGTTACATTTTTCTGACTGCGACCGCTCCACATATTGTAGAGTTCTTGAAGCACTTATGCACATACGCTCACTATCACACATCGTGACTGTGTAAATATAATTAACATTGTTTGAGTTTATTATGTTGGTGTGTCATGTCCATGTTTTTAAGGCAAATATTAAAGAACAGAAATGTTGCGTGACAAAAAGAATGTTTGTTTTGTCAATAACGTTGCCAATCAACATTTGTATTGTGTCAAACATGTTGTCTGAGTGCACTCAGGACATGAAGAAAGTAATTTTGAATGTAACCATTGCCATGTTGTGATTTCAGACAGTGCATGGGAAATGTTTACTGTAGTCTGATACCAATGATAATGCATGCTGAGTTGGGTTACTATAACAGCATCAAGTGTTACTGTTCTGACAATCTAACATGTAGACTTGTCAAGCTCTGCAAAGCAAAATGGACACTTGAAGAAATCCTTCTGTAATTAGTGTATCTATGATATCATCAATATACTATTATCAACTCTACTTATAAGTCACACTTGGACAATAAATAATGCATATCCAGACAAAGCATACAATAACTTACAGGGCCTTCACTCAAAACTTTGTGTACTTGCAGACTTCTTATAAAGGGCCAGGGGTGTAGGTAATTTTCAGGACTTTTGGACAAATTGTTCCAACAACCCGTCCCTTCTTAAATAATGACAGCTCTCTTACCTTCATTTATCACCAACCTTTGTCTTTGTCAGAAACTTCTCTGTGACTCAGTTTGCAAAAAGTCTGATGCATTTAAAAACAAGTCATCGTTGATGACACAGTCCCCACTTGTTAATGGGTGCTTTGATTACAGGTCCTCAGAGAGGATAGAGTCCTCTTCATTAGGTCTGTGATAAAAATACTTTTGAATAAATTCGCTTGATACATGTCTGAGTTGTAGTTCAGGACATGACAAAATCGTAATAAAATGGCCACATGGTGGCCATAATGGATCGAATCACAAAACAAATCAATGTGCATATGTATGACATACGATAGGTCAATGTCCTTGTACCAACTTTGATTAAAATTGGTTGAAATATGCCTGAGTTATGGCTTTGTACATGAGAAAATAACAAAATGGCCGCACAGCAGCCATATTGGATCGTATCACAAAACAAATTAACATGCATATGTATGACATTGGTCAATCTCCTTGTACCAACTTTGAACAAATTTGCTTGATACATGTCTGAGTTATGGTTCTGGACATGAAAAAACGTAATAAAATGGCCACACGGCGGCCATATTGGATCGTATCACAAAACAAGTCAATGTGCATGTGTATGACATAGGTTGATGTCCTTGTACCAACTTTGAATAAAATCGGTTGAGATATGCCTGAGTTATGGCTCTGTACATGAAAAAATCGTAACAAAATGGCCGCACGGCGGCCATATTGGATCGTATCACAAAAAAAATTGATGTGCATAGCTATGACATTGGTCAATGTCCTTGTACCAACTTTGAATAAAATCTGTAGAAACATGCCTGAGTTATGGCTCTGTACATGAAAAAATCGTAATAAAATGGCCGCCTGGCGGCCATATTGGATCGTATCACAAAACAAATTGATGTGCATATGTATGACATAGGTCAATGTCCTTGTACCAAGTTTGAATATAATCGGTTGAGATATGCCTGAGTTATGGCTCTGTACATGAAAAAATCGTAACAAAATGGCCGCACGGCGGCCATATTGGATCGTATCACAAAAAGAATTGACGTGCATAGCTATGACATAGGTCAATGTCCTTGTACCAACTTTGAATAAAATCAGTTGAAACATGCCTGAATTATGGCTCTGTACATGAAAAAATCGTAATAAAATGGCCGCCTGGCAGCCATATTGGATCGTATCACAAAACAAATCAACGTGCATCTGTATGACATATGAAGCAATCCTTGTACCAAGTTTGAATGAAATCGCTTCCGGCATCTCTGAGATATCTGCGTGAACGGACGGACGCACGCACAGACGGACGCACGCACACACGCACGGACACGACCAAACCTATAAGTCCCCCCGGACGGTGTCCGTGGGGACTAATAAGATAATCCAGACCAATATGTATGCATAATCCATAAGCAAAGTGTAAAACAATACCATGAAATGTCTGAAAATGAAAAGAAAAACAGAAAAATGTGACTTTGGAACACAATATGTATTTGAATTAGATTTTTGACTTAAGGACAAATTTCCAAAATGTGCTTTAGCTTATGATTCATGACAGACTTTTTGGCATCTCTTGGATACAGCAATACACCACTGGCCACTCATGATTAAACTGTCCTCAATAATTGTTGTGTTATACCGGCATACATGGTATTTTTCATACCAAAAACAGCAAAACAAACTGCTGATCCTCTCCTGTCTGTATGTCCCTTTGTAACTGTTTACGGTTCATGCAGTTCATGACTCTAAATTCCTGATTGTACTGTACTCTTTGCATGGTGGAGTAAGAGTAGATCACAAGACCACACACTCTGCATGTTGACAATAACTGCTAGCGTATGTACATTTTAGATATTTATCTGAACATGGTGAATCATCCTCCTTTAACTCATTTTGACCGGCAAAGTTTTTGACATTTTGAGTGACTTTCCAAAAATGTAACAAATTTATTGAAAACGTTAATGGAGTCCATACCAATTCATGTGTGGCTTGGACTGAAAGATTCTGTCATACTATGGGTGCTCCATGATCTCCAACCACAACTGAAGGTGTAGTGTGAAATATCTGTTCTCAAATCACATCTTGTTGGAACCAATCAAATCATAAGTTTATTGACAGCATATTAGGGTATGATGACCCCTTATATATTTACTTCCAGAGTGAAAGATAACACTCTTAATTACTATGTAAGCAGACTTAATAACCATTGGAATTTTGCTGTACTCCATTGTGTGCAAGTAGGCCTGCTGTGTGTGTTTTGGGCAGTAAATGATATTTTTGAGTTCACAATGTTTACCTGTACTGCACCTTCAGTCATAGTTAGGATTGGAGTTAGTAGAGTACCCTTGTATACACAACTGAATCTTTCAGTCTACCTGTAACCCTGCAATTGAACTTTTGTACAAAGACATTACGACACAAAGACAACCAAAACATGGCTGTGAAGTCTGAGAATAAAAAAGGTGGAATTTGATAGGGATGATTGGGAGGAAAATCACATAATATACAAACTATAATCCCCACCAAGTCACATTGCACACACCAGGAAACCAGTACATACCGGTACTGTATTGATGCAAAAGCTAAGACGCACAGTGTGCATATTTAAAAAAAACAAACACTGGAATCCTGTACTGTACCTATATTATAACATGCTACTTACCTGTTAAGGTGAAGCACTACGAATTACGTCAAAATTAGGTTGTGGTGTCATTTTCTTGAAACTTTGCACAAATATCTTTGAAGTTGTGCAAGTGCAAAAATGAAATAAAAAATGGGGGTCACCACGCTCGTTTCCATGGAAACGGACGTTAAAATGGCGTCGTTAGAAATAATAAAAATGATATAATTCACTTAAACTAAAGAAAGCAATATAAAACGCTTAGCAAATGAGTTAATTTTAATAAATACCAAGGATTAAGATCCATATCTATCGAATATATAGTTTTCATGATGTTTGTAAAGAAATTTTAACATAAGTATCGATTACAAAATGACGATATCGAAATTATATCACTACATAATTTTCGAACTTTCTTCCTGTCGGTTTGAATGGTGTCATTTTGACCAAATTTGGCGAATAAAATCCTGACATAATACCATTTAGTTTACACTTTTAATAAAAGGGTGTCACCACGCTACTTTTTACAATATCTCCAGGTGAATGGGTAATATGCGCCAAGTAAATGGGAGAGAAATGTTAATTTTGCGCTCATATTGAATAAAATCCAGCTTCCTAGGGGGTCAAAATATGACAAGGTTAAAGGTCACATGTATTTCTAAGAGACTGGGTCAAAAAATTAGGTAAAAGCGCAATTTCAACAATGACAGGTGATGTTAAATACATGCGCTGCAAAATAACCCATTTGCGGCAGGCTGGAGTTAAATCTGCGCAGAAACGTTCTAAAGCGTGTGCGCGTCCGAATTCGTCGCCCTTTACCTTAAGTTAATGTTCGTTGAAAAATAAAAAAAGCAACACAGAAAAGAAAGAAAGATGAGAATGATTTCATGCAGAAAAGTAAGAAAAATAAGAAATAAAAAATATTATGCAATTTTAGTACACGGTAGTTCTCTTTTTGGAGGATGTGATGGCCCTGAAAAGGGCCGTTTGGTATGTGTGTACAATATGTACACAATATAAAATTTCAGGTTCACTAGTCCTGTTTCAAAATGACCTACATTACACGTCCTACACACATGTACTGCATGCTCTGATTGGTTAATCCGCTTATCTAAGGTCCACTTTCGGAGCAGTCATTGGAGGGACCTCATGTGTAAGGTCTCATTATTATGTATTATTCAATTTACAGCTTCCTGATTGGTTAAAGTGTAGGTCCGGTCCTCCAGTGTTCACTGCCTCATTATGCAATCTCATGTACTTTTGGATGATGCCTGCACGTGTCGCAGCTCGATCCCAGTATATGAAGAAAAGTACTCCGAGTATTTGTCAAAACATCCAGTGAGATTTGACCTTGTTCGAGAGTTTCTTCACTATAAAATGGCATTTTATGTGATACTGTGAACTATACATGAATTAAATATTGCCAGGATAAATTTTGTCCTTTTCCCTGCGGTTGATGGTTGAAATGGTTGATCTAGTCAATTTTGCATTTCTCCAAGAGTTTGCGAAAAAGATATTCATACATGTCTGTCCAAAGATCGGTATATGTAGGTTACGACCAGTACGACTGACCCACAAGAATCTATGACGGCTGGCACAAGCTGTATTCAGTTGACTGCGAACAACTGTTCTCACACGGTCACAATTTTCGATCTTTGGAACATGGTAAACGGCTTACTGAATTATATAATGAACCCCATGTGTTTCTCTTGAAGCTCTATTGTTTCCTCTTGTCATTCACAGGCCTCACTGTTGTCGATGCGGCCAATGCCCCCGTCAAATCAAAATGAAAATGAAAAACGTGAACTTTGTACGTAACCAACAATTGGAAAACAACGAGCCAACATGCCTGTAATGCATAAAGGGACAGGGATAAGTAAAAACATGGAAATTTAACGCATGAAGGTTTGTCGGGCATTTTTCGTTGTAACTTTCGGCCGATCCGTGAAAATCACGAATAACGATAAATTCAGCGGTAGCCAGGAAGCACGTGGGACATTGCATAATGAGGCAGTGAACACTGGAGGACCGGACCTACACATTGACCAATCAGGGAGCTGTAAAGTGAATAATACATAGTAATCATACCTAAAGCATGAGGTCCCACCAATCAGCGTAGCGCAAATGGACCTTAAATTACCAGATGAACCAATCACTGATGTTGGTACATATGTCATGGACCTGACTTATGAAACAGGACTAATTGAACCCAAAGACGTCTTCACCATGGCAACAGCTACCAGGGAGGAGGTCACCTGTAGAATGGGTGACGTCTTCATTGTCTGCTGTATGTCTTCATATCTTCATAAACTCTGACATCTTCCATGTCATCCAACGTGTCCAATCTAAGGTACTTCACCATGGTGGTTGGACTTGTGACATCATCTCCCAGTCTGTCAGTCACACTGATTTCACTGTTGTAGTCTTCAAAAATGCTGTTTCCAATAACCTGTGTAAAGTGTAAGGATGAAGTTGGTTAGCTTAGAAAGAAACAAATGTATTTGTGATTTTATACTCAAATGTACATTGTTTTTGATGCAAGTTATCTTATGCTGTGTATCATATTCTAGGTAAATGATCACTTTTCAGTGAAGTGACTGATTTGCCAAAAACACAACATATGGAAACCTGTACAACACAATAATTTTGAGAATTCAGAAAACTTCCAAAATCAAGGCATGTACAATTTATCAACTGATTCAAGGAGTCAGGATGATCATTATAAAATAAGCTATTCATGGTTGACATTATTACTAAGATCATTTCATTTGATATTCAATTCTGGAAGCAAAACACAGAATTTGATTAGAACAAAAATGCAAAAAATTGGTGGCTGAAAGAAAATCTGTGATAAAAATGCAAAAATGTACAGAGTATCAATGAGATAATTTTGACATTTAAAATAGTACTGGATAAGAAACAAAACAATTGGATCAATTTATTGCATGAATAATGCACTTGTACGAAAGGAGTGTACCAACAATCACATGACACAGTTACAGTATTCAGTGAGTGTGAAACTGTGTGAAGGAGAGATGCAGTGCTAGAAATACCTTACACACAGTAAGTGTTGGAGAAAGGCAAAGACAGATAGAATAAGATAGTAACCATTACACCAAGATACAGTGCTACAGAGAGAGGCAGACTTTACATGGGATACTATAGATTATGAGAAAATGTTCACACAATGGTTTGATATGACAGTCAGTCAGTTCCACAATCTCTAGATACAAGCTGTGCAACCAGTGGAACCTCTTTTAGCATAAACAAAAACTGTTTCAATTTGAAGTAAAGTCTTTCAATGGCCAATGAAAAACAACAAAATACACAACAACATTGATCAGGTATTTTTTTTCAAAATCTGTAGACCATCTGATGATACATTGCTACATTAAAGGAAAATGAAATTTTTGAACTGAAATAAAAGAAAATTTGAGTGTGGCCTACACAAAATTACAAATACCGGTAAACAATATTGAGAAATCAATAAGTTGCCAACATTAAAGGAAATATAACAAAACTGATTCACTAGGGTTTTAGAATATTGCAACAGACATTCAAAATGTTGAACAAAATCTCAGTTGAATATGGCTGTCACAATCAACAAATATTACAGATGTGTATCACAGAATATTACAAACATCCATGGGATCATAACAAAAAATATCTAAGAACATTCAAAAAAAGGTCTTGAAATGGTTCATTAACCTAAGTTTATCGTCAAAGCATACAATGAGTGAAAAGGACCAAGGTTGGATTTGTCGTGATAATTTAGAAAAACAAAATGCATTATGTACAGAAAGCTGATTTCAAACAAAATATAACAAAATGGATTGGAAGGACAGGAAAATGTGAATGAGGGAATTTATTGAAAACACACAGGAAATAGAACGACAAGAATAACTTTAAGACAAGACTTAAAATGTGTTTGTAGCCAACACACAAACAAACAAATAAGGAAACAAAATACAAGTTTCTGAGTCTACATAAAAACAACAAAAATACAATAACACAGCTGCACACAGATATTTTAAACACAAAAGAGATGGGAAGATAGAAAACAAAACTAAATTTCAGTATTGCCAACAAAAAACCCAACATAAACAATTATTAATTTGAAGCGTGGAGGAGATTAGTTCCGTAAATTTAGGGTTACAAAGTATTGACAAGAAACAGAAAATGGTAAACAAAATAAAATTTGAAAAACTATTGACAACGAAATATGTGAACACTAGGTTTCAATACTAAAAGCTTATCATATATTTTGACAAACACTTGAAAAAAACAAAAACATACTAAAAATATGACATAAGAAAATTTGTGAATCTAGGCATTTCAAATATGAAACAGGAAGACACAGATTGGCAGGTCAGGCAAATTTGGATGAGAGAATTAGGAAAATAAAAAAAACAGAAAATCACGTATAAACTTGGGGAGAAGATTTTTAAGGTAAACAAACAAACAAACAAACAAAATAAACACTATGTATCTGCGATTGACATCAAAACAAAACAATTGACAACCTGGCAACTCTATGCTTAGACATAAGCTAATCAGCATTTACAATTGTACAGTAACATAGATACCATGTAAATACAAGAAAACTGGTAGAAGAGAGAATATATGAAACAAAACTAAATTTCAGAATGGCCAACAACAAAAAAATCACATAGGTAAAACAGATTGGTGTGGTGGTGTCAATGTCTGCAAATTATTGCAAAACACCTTACAAAACAAAATTGACAAAAATGTACACACTAGGGCAAAATATGCACAGCTTGATAAATATTGACAAAATGGAACAAAACAAAACAATAAAACTACGGCATAAAACAACTGTGACTGCACGTATTTGAAAATTGAAGTAGAATTAGAGAGAGAGAGAGATTGGCAGGTCAGGGAAATTTTGGTGAGAAAACTTGGGGAAACATATAGGAAACATAAAACCACAAATAAAATTTAGGAGGATGTTGATTAAAAAATTTGGTGTTCATAATAACAACAAACAAAAAAGCAAACAAACAAATGAAACAAAAACACTGTATGTATTTGTGATTGATGTCAAAACACAAAAAAACAATTTACAACTTGGCAACTCTTCCAGCAAAACATGAGCTAATCAGCAATACAATAACTTACCTTATTGACTGAAAATCACATTTTTATCAATAAAATGCAAATATGTTGCCATGGAAACATATGAATTACATTAACATGTGTCTTTTAATTGAGGTCAAAAAAACAACAAGACAATTCACAACCTGGTAACTCGCTGTAAACATGAGCTAATCAGCTAATCAGCAATACAATCACTTACCTTATTGACTGAAAATCACATTTCCATCAATAAAATGCAAATACGTTGCCATGGAAACACGTGAGTTACATAAACATGTAAGGAAGTTGTTCCTTTAAATGTTCCATGTGTGTAAACAAAAGAAGTTTGCATTCAGTCAAAATTTGTGAGATCAGAAAATGTTTGACTTCATAGAAATTGTAGTCTGCAAATTGACCTTTGACCTTTGTTTATGTTTTTGTTTTCCCTAGGCCATCCGGTCAAGGGGAGTGTCCTTGAAGTGTTTGGGTCTGGATCAATGCCGGGACAATTTAGTGGGGCCAGAGGAATATACATCAAGAAGAACGGTCAATGGGTTATATGTGATTATTACAATCATAGAGTTCAGGTTATTGATCCAATCCAACTCTGCTGTGATCTCATCTTACAATTCCATGCATTCCCAAAGTCATTTGATCCATGGAATGTCACAGTGGATGAAGACAATGACCAATACTTTATGAGTGACCTAGGGAATGGCCAAGTTGTGGTGAGTTCTGGACAAAGCAAGATTTTAAACTGTTTTGGACGCAAAGAAGGAATTGATCCAAGAGGTATCGGCTTGAGTCCTGATGGTTTTATATTCATTGGTGACTTGAATGGATATGTGAGAAAATATAATAAATCTGGTGAACACATTGCAAGAACTGAAGAAGGACAAGTCAGTGAACCCTTGGATCTGATTGTGAATAAGAAATGTATTTTTGTATCAGATCTTGGCAGGAATTGTGTTCATGTTTTGAATCACCAGATGCAAAGTATAAGAGACATTGGCAAGGGACACTTAGAGGGACCAGAGGGTTTGTGTTTTGATCACCAACAAGATGGCATATATGTTTGTGATTACAATGGGGATAGAGTGGTTCACTTCAATTGTGATGGTGAATTTCTCAGCTATAAAGGTCAAGGTCAGTTAGAGTATCCCCTTTACATTGCACTGTGTAAGGATAATCCATACAGATTAGTTGTAACACAGGGGGACTGTGTTAAACTACTGTACATATAAGCAGACATGACACCACATCATGTCAACTCTGCAGGGATATCTCCGGTAAAATCTACAAATTTTCTGACAAATTTTACACAACTCATTGCAACTGGCAGGCTGTAAATGTGTATTTTTGAAGGTACTTTGCATATTTTATACTTTTGGATCAAACATTAATTTGGCATCTTGGACAGACCAATTCACCTATCTGTTTAAATCAGATGTAGAGTACGGCGACGTCTATGCCTTACGCAGTATTCTCTTGTTGTTGAGAGGTGACAGCAAGAGAATACCGCGTAAGTATAGACGTCGCCGTACTCTACATCTGATTTTAATCAGATTGCAATGTCACACAATGTTTTTGGAAAATTGAGTATTTTCTGATTTTTCTAACAGCAGCCTTTTGCAATTTTATTGTGAATATTTGTCAGAATTTTTTTTTTGACTTTCACAGATGTGTGCATGAGTGTACAGAAACATACATAGAAGCAGACATGTCAATAAAACATGTCAAGTCTACAGGTATATTTCTGGTGAAAATCTAAAACTTTCCAGACGAATGTACACAACACAATGCAACCGACAGACTGTAGTGATTGAATTTTATTGGAAATTTGAACAATTTTGATTATTTCAGCTAGATTTTGGACCAGAAGATAAGTTTTCATTCATATCTACCAATAAACACTGAACTTTGATGGAAAATGATTCACATTTGAACATTTTTGAAGTTTAAAAACCTGTCCCAAAGACAGATCTCACGCCGTGGGCGTAGAGAGGCGCGATGCGTTTACAACAGTGTTGCATTGTGTCGGTAAAACTTATCAAAAATTGACGATTTTCACAGACATGTGTGTGCAGAAACGTACCTTGTGATTCCGATACCGTTAGCGACTCTTACAATCCTAGGATTTTCTGAATCGGGAATGGTTTCCGCAGTTTACGGGAATTTTCACGGAGAGGACACAACTACATGTGTCATTCAGACAGACTGCCATGTTTGAAATGAGCCAGCCGACTTCGACCAGTATTAGTTATGCATACTGCCGCAAGGGGGCGCTAAGACCAATTACGCTATCAGAACTCAGTGACTGAGCGGACTTCACGTGTAGTGTTGTTCTACAGTTGGCGTAGGTTGCCGCAGACGACCCTGTTAAGCGTAACTCTTTTCGTTACCAATTAACAATAACTTCTTTATTAGTCTTGCTTAGCAAAACAGACTGACTTTTCGATATGTTCACCACCTAAGTCGAAATAAGAAATTTAGGCACCGATTATGGCCGCAAAAAGTGATACAAGTATTTTTTGATTTATTTTCTTGAATGAGAAATAAAGTTTACAAGTTGAATATTTTAATGTAAAGTCACTCAAATATGTAAATTTGTATCTTCAAGCAAACAATATGTTGCTCTGTGTATGAGTAGGCCTACTTATAAATAAAACTTTGATGAATGCGAAAAAAACCTTGGGTTGACTCGTTTTATTTCGACGGTTGTATTTGACCTTGCAATTTTTAGAATCCATCTGATGTACCATTATCTTCAACAAAGCATGCACGTTTAGGAAATACGATCACAAACCATATTTTTGATTTACTTTCATAACATACTTGGCGTTCCTATGGTGATCTCACTGGCGACACCGAGATGAAAGTTTGGCATCCACTGCTTGCCTTTCCAACAATGATGGAATGGACCACGGTTACCAGTAACTATATGGAGGGGTTGGGGGTCGTGGGAACTGCAGTTATAGGACTATGAGACCCATACGACCAATGTAAAAACTATAAGCCTTGAAGGTACGTTGGTGATTCAAGTTGATGAAAGACTGTTTATTATAATGTAAATCGTAAAATCTGTATGCTGCTGCTTTGCTGAGGTGATGCATCCAGATATCGTGCATGAAATACATTCTTTTATAAATAAGAAAATCGTACAGGCACAGTTCCGACGACCCCAACCCACCCTTCACCCCCCCCCCCCCCGCGGGCAACTTTCGATGTTTGAGTACTTGTGTCCTCAGTCGGGTGTATTGTTTTCAAACTTTGTTGTTCCATAGACCCTGATACTTTCGATACTGCTTCAGGGTCTATGGTTGTTCATATTGATTAAAACGATATGACTGATGACGTTGAAGGTGATAAATGTAAATAATTTGTAGAAATCTGTCGTGAGGTCTGTCATCTTAAACAAGAATTTTCACTATTCAGTTTGCTACTTTTTCAATAATTCGATCAGAATTGAATAACAACTCACATGAGAATATTTCCAGCATTAGATGCCAAACGTATCAACTCTGCTGCGATATGCACTGTATATGTGATGTATCAAGATGCACTGTGTATGTGATGTATCAATATGCACTTAGTCTACTGAACACATGCAATTAATGGGTGGTAAAAACATGGGTGAGTCTCAATTCCATGAAGGGTTCATTGGTCAAAAATAAATATGTGATGAAAAGGTTCATTCCAACTTTTCCCCACACAGAAACTGGGCAGTTTGGATTATTCATACCTATCTTAATCCTACTGTTCGTAATGTTTATGTCGTAAACACATCTATCGCACACTTTAAACACCTTTCCCGGGTTCTTGAACCCGGTTGGTCAAAATTGGCTGTTCTGGCCTTTTTGATCACCCCTCTTAAAATGCTTGGATAGTTGACTTGGAAAACAATTAAAATTAAAAGTTTCATTAGCAATTAAGCCAAACACCGGAAAACACAGAAAACATGGCTCATTACGCGTTCTCAGTAGGTGAAAAAGTTGAGGCCCTCGATGACTGTTACTGGTGGACAAAGGGTGCAGTGAAGAAAATAGTTGCAGTTGAAGAAGGACCGTGTCAGTATCTTGTCGGGTTCAACGGTTGGTCAGCAAAATGGGGCAGAATTGTCGATGAAAATGAAATAAGGCCGCCAACAAAAGTAAGTAGCACCTGACACTTTCAAAACGGTATTTATGGTGGAATTCTGGAGCACAGGCTAATTTTCCAAATCTACACACATTTAAGAAACTGCTCGCGGTCACCCATATAATGTGGTATGGACGTTGTAGAGATGCAGTAGCATATGCGCGTGGTGAGATAGTGTGCATGAATGAATGTGTTTTCGCCGTTGGGAAACGACGCGATCACATTTCAACTGGACATGTGTACACCCCATATCCGAACGACTGATCGAGGCACAGCACAGGCTGGTGTTACACTCGCCCTGCGTACAATGCAGAATCCCGTAAACAGAAATCACTCTGTTTCCATGTACATAAGACCTGACTTTTCCCACTGCGAACGCACGTACGCGTACAGAACACATGGCATAGTACGCAGGGCTTCTGTATCGTTAGTCTTAGAATTGCTTTTTATTGTCTCTCAGGGTTCCTGTTTTTAATGTGTGTTTGTAATCTGTCTGTATTTTCTTGTAGTTTGGTGTTGTGCTTTTTTGGTGTACTGTGTAGCTTTTTTGATTCTATGGACGGTCCTTGTACCTGTCTGAAATAAAGTTTAATAATAATATAATAATAATAATAATAGGGCCCTAGCTCTGCGTACAGGTCTGTGTGTTCACGGCGTTGCACGTCCGCGGCCTCCACCACAGCTGTGCAGCGCCGTGAACACACATACCTGTACGCAGAGCTAGGCTATAGGGTTACACCTTCGGTACACGAAACAGACACGGTTTTGACACCGGTCCGTATTATCACTACACAGTGGCCTTAAATATCCCTTTCAAGTTTCAACAAAACAAGTGTAGTGACATGTGTGGAACCAACTAATTTGTCATGCTTGTAAAGGGTAAGTGACATATGTGGAACCAACAAATTTGTCCGCATGCTTTGTCAAGAGTAATTTTAATTCATTGCTCTTGTGTGGGGGGTTGTCAACCTGATGTAATCGCAAATCCTCAGATTTCCATCTGATATAAGTATGTACGTAAAGAAAAGTAAACTCATGAATTTTAATAGACGTGGTGGCGATGACCAATTTCAGCCAGATTGGTCACAGCCACCACGTCTAAGTCTGTGTGGGGAAAAGTTGTCATGTTCAAAACCGCAGTATAAAGCTTTCAAATTTTAGTGCCCCTCGAAGGGAGAGGCTTCTGTACCCCCTTCCTTTAAAATATTGAAGCCAACTAATTTTTTTTAAATGATCATAGGAAGCAAGATTTTACCACAAAACTCTTCTGTAGGCAGACAGACGTCAACTTATACTCATCAGCCACCTTCGCTTCTTCGAATTCGTTATTGTAAGACGACGTTGCACCTCTGAGTGTGATCAGCTTACTCGAAGAGGTTGCTATGCAAAGTGCGATCTTTTCAGATGGTAGAGAGATCACCATGAAACAAAGAAAGCATAAAAATTGTCCAGGATTCCTTATCAACGTTATTGTTTGGATCTTGCTCGTTACGTTCCTACATGGATCAGGTAGGCCAATCTTTGCAGAGTATCATAATGCTTATAAATTATTCCATGTATCTCAAGACGAATGCAACATGAAATATGGCCTTTTTGTATTCAAGAAATATTCGAAACCAAAATTTAAAAGGAAGATCGTGTTAGCGTTTCTCGTATGAAGACTTCCGAGCTATACATGCCCAAAATCTGGAAAGTGGATAAGTGAAATAATTTAAGAGGTTCTATCGTAGAAATGGAGATTTTGTACAGAAATGTTGCACGGCCGTTTTATTGACATTTTGTGTTACAGCATTCATTGCTTTGACTGACGACAGTAATCTTATTGCTCTAGAATAGGCCAACCGAAAAAATATGTATGTTTCCCGTAACTCAACAGACCGTACATAAACCCGCCGACCAATACATGTTTTTTTTATTTAAAAACATGGACGAAATTCTTCAAACTTTACCATGTTTTATATATCCTGGACAAACAACATGAGGGGATTGGCCGGCACAAACCATGTATCTAGGATAATCCCCTAACCGCGGAAAATTTCCGCGTTACCGAATTAATGGCTTATGACGCCCAAGAAAGTAAATAAACTACCGATCAAGTAGAACAAAAGATCACAATGTTTATGAATATGACATCACCCGTGATATTTGTGATATTTGTGATAATGAGGATTATTAAATGCCAAAAGGGAAGGGGATCGAGAATATTGATTGCGCTTTTTCCTAAGGAGAATCTATATATATATATATATATATATATATATATATATATATATATATATATATATATATATATATATATATATATATATATATATATATATATATATATATATACATTTATTTATTTATATATATAAGAAAGTTGTCTTTGCGTCGAAAAATTATGTTTTTTGTCAGAAAAGAGACAGTCAACTAACACCTGTCACGCTATCGCGGTCATCACGAAGGAAAGCACGTGACTCATGTCGCATCATACCAAGATTGTGCGTAATTAATGGAAACCACTTTCCTTCAACGTTTACTGGTGTCATCTTTGGTCGTTGAGGGCGAATATTTCTTCACAGGTTCTTGCTATTTCCCAGACTGTTCCCTTAAGTTTAACATGCGCCTCCCATTGTATTTGATCCGGGTTTCTCAATTATTTCTCAATCTCTCTCTGTGATGACTTCGTCGTAGCTAGCGCCGTTCACGTCCTTCGCTGCTTTACTCCATCGCTTTTGTTTGATCACCTCGATGAAGGCTTGCTTCAGGACGCCTTTTCGGCGAACATTGACTATCACCAACTCCTCCGACGTGGCGGCGCTGTCTTATCCGTACACACAGCAGAGATGGACAAGTAAGGAATCGGCAACCTAGAACACAGAAAACAGCTCGGGGCTATTTCAATGATAATATTCTAAAGTTCACGTAAATGTTCGGGCTCAATGGGTCATTTCTATGAAAAATCCCTAAACATGTTGACTCAATTATCCGTTCACAACCCCCTCAAGTGGTCACCAACATAAAAATGACACAAAGTAGTAAACGATGAACCATTCGGTGCCAATAGAAGAAAGCAATAAGACAGGAAAGGTAAGACACTAATAAAATATTGCCTGTGCCTTAATAAGTGGTCCTCGCTTGTCATTTTTTGAAATTATGTTATCATACAAATCGTATCAATTTGCCCCGCAGAGAACTGTTTCGACTAAGTAATTCAGTGCTGAAATTGTCCACCTGTTCCTATTGTAATTATGTTTACTATTTTGAGAGTTGGTGTTTATAGTTGGGGCAGCCTACCTGCCCATTGCGCAATATACCAACAATATGCTGTCACATGTTGATAGGCCACGTTAACAAATTTATTTGGAAAAAATTGACATTTGAAGAGGCAGATGATAGCCCTACAACTAATATTTGAAATTTCTTTCTCTGCCATCGACGAGTTTTCATTGTTCACTCTTTACCACAAAAGATCTCGGTTTCCTCACTCCCTACGATAAAAAAACTCCCACTGTCCTCTCCTGTGTCATTAGCAATTGCCTGTAGCTCGAGGTAATGAATGGCTAGTAAACGTGATGAAATCGATATGTCCGATTGGTACAGGTATCATTCGTTGTATCAAAATTTATCTTTGATAATATTTAATATGAATAAAAGCACATGTACGTTAACTGCATATGTAGTGTTTAATGGGCCATTTTAGTCGTCAAAAAGTAGTCCTCCGAGATAAAACACATCATGATCATATTTTTGCAATCTCTGTAACAATAATTTTACCAATGTACATCAAAACGAAAACTAAAAAAAGCTGTTCATGTGACAATTATGTAATCCAATGACTATTTTATGTGACGTCATGGAATACAAATGTTTTTCTAGCGGAGCCGTACATACGAGCAGAGTTCGGTATTGGTAAATAGGATGACTTGTTTAATTGTCAAGTCCCTGCGTCTGTTAGCCAGTTCTCACTACGTTTGCAGATAGACATCAAATAATATTCATCCGCCACTTTTGGTTCTTCGTTATTGTAGGACGTTGCATCTCCGAGTGTGAACAGCTCACTCGAAGGGGTTGCAAGTCCGTTTGGATTAAAGTAAAGTGATGACCATGAAATACAGGCATCGAACATTTTGTCCCGGAATCCTTGTCAATGTTATAATTGGAATCGTACTTGCTGCTTTCCTACGTGGAACACGTAGGTCAATCTTTGCAGAGTGTTGTTTTTTCTCAAATGGTTATAAACGATTCCGGAGATACTTACTATCTGAAAACGAATTCGAATGTAACTTTAAGGTTCCAAGACAAGAAATTTGACCTTTTAATCTAACAATTCTCTAACGGTTAATAAGCTCAGAACCCCTGTAAAGTATACATTTTCTGAAAGCCTAGATATACGGGAACATTTTGGTAACCACAGTGTCTCCATTGTTTACATAACTATCACGTGACATGGTAATTTGCATAACCTTTCAAAAATCGGTTTTCCCTATGTTTTGTCTTAATACTTCAAAATATCTGACTCAAACTTGCTGAAATGCAAGCTGTCACAACGCTCTTCCAAAGTGTGTCTCAGATTTTTTATATCTTGCTTAGTGTTTTTGGAGCACAATTTTAAAGAAATCAACAACCCTTAAATTCACTGCTCTGGAAGTTTTTCTGGCATAAAAACTGTTGTAGAAGGTTTAAAAAAATTCTGAGACACACTTTTGAAGACCCTTAGGACAGCTTGCACTCACACAAATTTCAGCCACATATCTCAAAGCATTGAAACAAAACATAGGGAAAACCGATTTTTGAAAGGTTATGCAAATTACCTGTCACGTGATAGTTATGTAAACAATGGTGACACTATGGTAACCAAACTGTTTCCCTATATCTAGGCTTTTCGAAAATATACAATTTACGGGGGTTCTGAGCTTCTTAAACACTAGAGAATTGTTGGTTTAAAATGGTCAATTTCTTGTCTTGGAACCTTAAACGGGGCCAATGCGTTTTCAACAGACAGTTAAAACCGACATATGTTGGATGATGTTGTTACTGTAACTCATGTGACGACCTTCGACACAGTCTGTAAGCACAAAAGCTAGTCAAAAGCAAGTCACTTTATTGGAAATTAGTTGATAAGAAATGGCATGCAGTCAAAGGTCAGATTGGTCTAAAATGGGCTGAGAATCTAAGTCTCACTGACAGTTACAAAGCTATTTTTCAGCCGTCTTAATTCAACAGGAATTGTCAGCAATTCAGTAAATGATTTAAATTGCAAGAGTTTCTGCAGAGGCCTAGTCACAGGAAGCTTAGCCAAAACTTTCAATTTAAGTGATGGGAAATGCCATATTAGTGGCCAAGAAGAAACACCGGACCACATCTTATTTGAGTGTAAATATGTTAAAGAAATCTGGCAGAAATGTATTTCTTTCTTTGTCAGAAAACACAACTTTGATAATAATATCAATATCAAAAGATTAGCAATTGCAGCAATGATAATGATGCAACATCTGACATTATTTACTGTATTACTTCTTTTGTAAAATATACAGTTTGGAATATTCGAAATCAGGTTACTCTGGATGGGATTAAAGTTTCCCTTCAATAATATGTCATGCAATTAAAATGTTATCTCTGCTCATGGATGAATACATTATTTCACTTATAAGATGATGAACAAAACTAAGGATTTTATTACAAAGCTTTCAAGCCTTGTAAGACTTGGAGGAGAAGAATGCATCTTGAATGCATTCATATGATGACCTTTGTAATTAAACGGCTAATTATTTGGTTTTTTCACACAAGACGCATTGTAATTTTAATGCATTCACAGTTATGTAGATTTTTTTAATTTGTGACTATGTTAAAATAAATTTATCTTTTTCAAAAAACCAATTGCAGAAATTTTTCATACAATAATAACTTTACAGGATTTCAAAGTAAGCTTGAACAATAATCAAATCTTGTTTTCCACTGGAATGTGATTTAACGTCGATTTGAAAGTTTCTATATAATTGGGGCAAATTCTGCGTTTTTATCAATCAATCTCTCCTGAAATGACTTCTATGATTGGTTTGAAACTTTGTGTGGATGACCCGAGGCGTGACCTCAGTCAGGTTAGCTCAAATAAGGATGAAATTGGCATTCCCCTGTATAATTGGCATTCCCCTGTATGTAAAAAGTAAGGGTCGCTTTTCTCGTGTTTTATCAAAAAAATCTTTGGAACTGCTTGTCAGGTTGCTTTAAAATTCGATATGAACGTTCCTAGTGACGACCGTAGGTGGTCTTTTATAATGACATTTGCATATTTTTTACATTAGTGGCTTTTCCCTGTTCTTGGTAGAAAAACTAAATCTGCTTGTCAGGTAAATTGGAAATTCGATATTACGCTTTTAGAGACCATCTATTACTTTCATCCGAATCGTAAAAAAAACCAAAACTTCCAGTTCTTTGGGGGTCAATTTTTGCTGTTGTTGGTTTGAGCATCCGATTGCAAAAACTCGAAAATCGCTGCACATTTCACTTTTTTATTTTTGTGTGTAGATGCATACTGAGTATAACATAGCAATAAGTTCAAATGAATTTATCGTTGCCAAAACTGTCCAAATAAGCAGAAAAAGTTAAACTTGAAACAGAGTGAAAAAATAAATCTCTAGAGAGATTTAAAAGTTTATTTGCAAGTATTTATTGCTAACTTTATAGCTGACATCTGGAATTGTCTATTTTTCATGAATTTGTTTGCCCTCTTATTCAATTTTGTTACAAAATTCTTTGGAACCACTGCCACGATAATTTTGATAATTGGTTGTGAGAATGCAATGATGTTTCCTTCTAGTCTATGCAAATGACGGCAAAACTAGCCAAATCATATTTCCCAAGATATTTTTTTCATTCTGGTCAAAACATCTATTTCTCATAATATGCTAATCCGATTGCTTTTAAATCACATGTGTACCGAATTCAGTATTTCCAGAGCGTCGAGCTACTCTAATAGAAACTAAAAATATAATCTCTGTCTATAAAATGGTGATAAAATCTACGCTTTTTAAACAAACACTGTGAGTTGCTTTCAAGCTTTTGTTTCAAAAATATTCCACCAACACATAAGACCGTTACATAAAAAATTGAAGTGTTTAGTCTCTGGAGTTTTATTATTCAGTATTGACTTGATGAGTATACAATACATTGTTAGAAAGTTAATTTAGTTGGCGTCAATATCAATATAATAATCGCAATCATACCAATCCATAATCCAATGACATTAGGTCAGAATTCGTAGACAATAGTTGTAAACATAGACACAAAACCAGCACAGAACAGACAGTAAATAGACGGTACACAAACAAAGTCATATTCATGAAAGAAAGATATATGGACCTCTGGCCAGAAGACCAAGAAGTGATGTCAGGTGTTTCGAAAATAGTAAGCGCATCCTGCCCCACATGTGGCACCCGCTATATATCAATCTATAAGTCACATCAATGACAATCAATACAGCAGCAGCTCAATTGTAAATCGATTTGCATGCAAAACAGAAACAGGCACTTAACTGACTACAAAAGATTCGCATTATGTTTATGAGGTTGTTTAAGAAAATTAATAAACTTATTAAAATATGGCGATGGCTTTGTGTCAGTCATGTATGTTTATTGGGACATGTAAATTGGATCATAACATCTTATGAAATCTTTTATCTTTTTTTCATAGCATTTTATGATTTCAGGGCTCGAAATTAACCTTTTCTCTGGTTTACCACTTAGGCTACAATTTTCTGAAGTTGGTGGCCCAGGCTCAACGGCTGGTAGCCCATACATATTTTAGTTTAGGGATATTGCTTTTCATTAACAAGACATGAAAAAGCAAGTTTTTAAGATTCTGGACAGGAAGTGAATTTTCTTGTCATTTGATGTGTATACTTACACAACTAATACCCAAAGGAAACAGGTCTAAGCCCTGCCCCCCCCCCCCCCCCACCACCAAAAAAATGTTTCTGGTCCTTGACATTCAGCAAAAGTAATGCGGCAACTCGGTTTTCTTTTCTTTTCTTTTCTTTTCTTTTAATTCTTAACTAAGCTGGTTTGGCAGTATTGATGCAATATTTATTGTCTTTTATCACTGACTCCATAATACTTCTGTCTTCTGTTTAGCAGTTTTGGACATGCAAACAGGGATATAAAGGATAGCTTCACTGATTAGCATGTAACCCCAAAAATGCCATGACGCGCAGGTTCTGAAATGATGTATGCGGTGATCGTAAACGGTCTTTTTTTTAGCCTAATGGAAAACAGTGATACTCAAAAGTTTGGTTACCTATTGACAACACGTTTCATTCTCAGAGTTGTGTTTAAATTTTGACAGTCGGCATGACGACGACCATGACCTTCTGGGCACATCGAGACTAGACATACTGCTACAGTTGTAAAAATAGACCATTGGCTCTCTGTAGGGAGGAGACATACATTACGATCAAAATACAATGAAAATGCGTTTTCATTAGCCCTCATTTCCTGTGCCTGTCATCCAATTACATCAGTTGATACATTGAAACTTTTTTTGTTGCAAAGTTCCACCGCAGGGTGTCTTTGTAATTCGCATTACAAAGTCGTAGTCTGGCCTTACTGTGTCCAACTCGATTTGACTAAAATTTAGCTCGTCCCAAAGTAATGACCGGATATGGCACGCCAAGTACTGACTGAATTTTGTGTCCCGGTCTTTGGTAGTTCGTGCGGGCTACCATTTCAAAGTGTTAAAAGTTTAAAGCTCCATGCTTACACAATACAAGGAAGTGGACAGGGCAGAAGGACATAATGACTGAAGAATACATCAAGACACACAAAGACATTGAAGAAGCGCATCTATGGCTAAGACACCTATAAGGCTTGTTTACCTAGAAATAAAGACTACGTAGTTGACAACAAACTGTCATGTCTTCGTGAATTAACTACTTGATATTAATAAAAATCGAGATCCTATGCACCTCCCAGCAAGCCAAGACGAGTAAATTCCCTTTGCCAACTTTTCAGTTGTAATCGCTCACTATCCAAGGTTGCTAAATAAGATCGTGTACTAGGTAGTAAGGCGCACTGTGGACATCAAATCCGGCCACAACAGTGAAATCCCCATGCCCGCCAGCGGCTGACTTCCTTTGGTCCCGATAGCTCGAGGCAATGATTGTTATCGAGTACACGTGACTGAATCGATATGTCTGATTGGTATAGGTGTCATTCGTTGTATCAAAATTTCGACTTGAGATAATTTTGTGAATAAAAGTGGACGTTCCTTATCTGCATATCTCCTTGGTAATGGACCGTTTAACTCATCAAAAGGAAGTAATCCGGGAAAATAAAACACACATCGTGATGAAACTTTTGCGATCTGTGACAATAATTTTATGAATGTACATCAACCGAATACTACAGAAACTATCCATCAACTTGAAGTTATTTTATCCAATGACCATCTTTTAGTGATCATAATGCCATCGATTACGAATGTTTTTCTAGCGGAGCCATACATACAAGTATAGTTTGGTATTGTAAATAATTAAGTTGAGATGACTTGTTTAATTATCAAGCCCTGCCTCTCTTTCAGTCACCCCTCACTACGTAGGCAGATAGACAGGACAACTTGTATTCATCCGACACTTTCGATTTTCCATTATTGTAAGACGTGACACCTCTGACTGTGATCAGCTTACTCGAAGAGGTTGCTTTGCAGAGTCTGATCTTTTCACGACGGTAGAGAGATCACCATGAAACAAAGGAAGAGACCAAGTTGTCCCGTATTCTTTGCTTATGTTATTATTGGGATCCTACTTGTTACATTCCTACATGGATCAGGTATGTCAATCTTTGCAGAGTATCATAGTGGTTAATAGTTATTCAATGTATCTGTGAAGACGAATGCAACACGGAATATGGCCTGTATGTATTCAAGAAATATTGAAAACCGACATGTACAGGAAGATCGTGTTAGCGTGTCTCGTATGAAAATTTCGAGCTGGACATACCCAAAAAACTTGAAAGGCACAGAATCTCAGAAAGTGGATGAGTGGAATCATTTTAGAGGTTCTATGGCAGAAATTGATATATTGTACAGAAAAGTTACACGGCCATTCTATTAACATTTTGTGTTCCTTGCTTTGACTCAAGACAGTAATCTTATGGCTTAATATTATGCCAAACGTAAAAAAAATATGTATGTTCCCGTAACTCGACGGACAGTACACAAAGTCGCCGACCAAAACATTTTTTATTCTAAAAACATAAACGAAATTCTCTAAATTTGGCCATATTTTATTTGTCTTAGACAACCAAAAATAA
Organism: Ptychodera flava; assembly: GCF_041260155.1. Lineage (NCBI taxonomy): Eukaryota > Metazoa > Hemichordata > Enteropneusta > Ptychoderidae > Ptychodera > Ptychodera flava. Next base: position 15,350,605 of record NC_091930.1, on the reverse strand, counting down.
ATAAATAAATAAATAATAAAAACACATCATCCGACCTACCAGTTCTAATTTTTGGAACAAATATTACCAGAAACACATATTTTTTAATTGGCCTTACTGGAAATTTGTCAATTTTTGTCATCGATCCTAACTGTAATTGGAAAAGTACTATATTTGAAAACTAAGGAGAGAATATGCCAATTATACTAAGAAACAATAGCTGGTATGAACAGTAATCTTGCGTGTAGGCTGAATTTCACGCCCTTGTTGTTCTCAAAGTTCAATGCAATACTGTTTAATTTGTTGCCTAGCCAACAAGCACTCTAACGTCGTGAGGTTTGTAGCTGCCTAAAGGAATTAGCCTAATTCGTTGACCGCTCAATTGATAGCATTGCATTAATATAGCAATAATATTTCTTTCTCCGTCTGTTTGGGCTTACATCACCGACTATACATACACTTGTATTGTATTGTTTGACTCAGACGTACCTATCGTTTGATTTGGAGTATCGATCAAATTGAGTTTTCATGCTCATTAGTGAAAGTGTTTCCCTTAATCCCTTGAAAGCTCTTGCTGAAGTTTGAATAAAGCAGCCAGTTACCTGTTAATAGAGGGCAATAGCAGTTGACCAAAGCATTTCTGTGGATGTCTTTGCCAAATTTTCTCAAACTATTATGCAACATATTTGAAATAATTTTGGATATTTGGATATTTATATTTTTTCAATATTCGCAAAAGTGTTAGGTGCCCTATTGCTGAATGTCGCAATATTACAAATTGCTCAAAGAGAAAAGCAGATGAGCTTACATTTGTGGATGAAACCATCATTACTTCACCATCAAATTATCTCCCATTAGTTCCAATCGTGGCACACGTATACTCGTCCCGAAGTTATGTCTATTGAATTGAACCACAAACACGATCTTATATTGCCGCTAGGCGAATAGTTTGTTTCAATTTTTCATGTCTAGAGCCGAGACTGATAACATTTTTTCCTACGTTTGTAGAAGGACACATCCCGTATCTTGTTCACGATATTAGATACATTACTTAACACATAGTGTACACCCATAGCTTGGAAGATTCTTACACATTTCGTCGAGTCGCACTACAAAATGTGGTTACTTTGTCAGCATTAGTGTTTTTAAATAGAAGCCTGCGAATGCAAACAGAACGAATAGAAGCTATTTGGCAAATATAAATAGCAATGCTCTCCTCCCCCCAGGAGTTTAACTAAAAAATGTCTCCAGTATTGGAGTCCCACCTCGCCTGCGCACATAGGCAGGTATCTGATAACATGAAGACCAGAAAGGCACTGCTGTACCGAGCAAGTCCTAATGCTCACGTGACACTAATTTCTGAATCAGACATGTATAGTGTAGCTGTTCTCTTAGCTGCATCAGTGTATGTGACCTCGTTGATAGGAATTCGCTGATGCTCTGCTCACACTCCTTTCTGAAACCAGTATAAACCCGTGTACTTTAAAACAGGTCTTAAACAATAGATGCAAGGCTATTTTGGAGCAAAATTTACCCAAGAGTTATTTAATCACACAATGTTACCATAAGCAGCCAACCACAAACGCCGTACAGTACACGGTGAGGGTTATCTTTATCTTTTTTTTGAATCAGGCTCTTGAGCCATAGAAATAAAAGAAATGAAATACATCACATTGATACTCAAATAGCCTATCAGAACAAAATAAAAACAGTTTAAAATAATCCTCTAGCGCCTGAACTGTAATGAGTCTCTTTATGTACACGCATAGATAGTCTACATATAAAACATCTTAGATCTCTTGATTTTGCTCATAAGATCAAAAACACTTTAAGCAATAACTGTCCAAAAGACAATAAACTATCAACGACAAAGATGGTGCTAAAAGTACCTCGCCTAAAGGGTTACATTTTTTTACTGTTCAAAAAGTACTTCGTAAAGTTGTACCACCAAACCTTGCAGTAGTATAAATCAGTGCAAAATATTTGAATAATCTAGTTTTCGACAAGCTAGAACCCAAGGCATAAGTATTGCTTCTCCTGATCCAAGGTCAGATACCTTGACAGCATCCAAACAACATAAAAGCATGGGAGTTATATGTGTCTTACTAGGCAATTAATCATGCATACAAGCATTGAACATAATCGCCACGGGTACACAAAGTCTTATATTAGAATACATTACATGTGCAGATGAAATACCATCAAGTCCTCTTTTCAAAATTGTCGATGGCATTCCCTATATCGTTAATGAAGATTTTTTATGAGAGTCATTGAGCTAGATTTTCGACAAATATTCTTCAAACTAATGGCTTGTTTCCCTCAGTCTTAACCGATGAGTGCAGGTCTTTAAAATGACCAAACAACATGTAAGCTTTATCTGCATCCCTGGTAGCTATTCAAACGGTATTTGCAAGAGGCACCGGACTTGAAGTTCGCTTTTCCACATGTTTCCACAATTAAATGTCTGTCTAAATTATGAAATCTGAGGCAATGGTCTCTTTTCTATTTGGACGGTCATTAATTCTACTGTAATGCAGAGCATATTTAAAGTAAGCTCAGTTACTCTGCATTCTACGAAATATATTACTTTGAATTGGTTTTGAAAAACCCCAGGCATAGTTCATAAGCAATACTTGCTTTATCATAGGCAGTCTTAACAAATTTATCCGTCCGGGAATATTCTTTTTGAATGAGGGATATTCATTTCTGCTGTCTGAGAGAGGCCGGACATTACTAAAATATTCGTGATTTGAAAATTTGCTACCTAATGTGCTGTCCAACGATGACTGATTTGCGTCCAATAGTAGTAAGCTACTAGAAATGCCATCATTTTCCAGCAATGCCAGTAGAGCCGCACAGCGTAGCATGTTCTTCAACTGAGAAGCTAGGCTGCCTGAAGATTGTCCTTTTGTTAAGCGAAGGGAACTATCATTATTAATTGAAGCTGATTGAGAACGTATGCCAATTATAATAAGAAACACAATCAGGTATGAAAAGTAATCTTGTGTGTAGGCTGATTGTCCATCTCTTATTATCATTATAATTTTATTGCACGCAAGGTAATCTGTTTCTTAGCAAACGAGCAATAACATTAATAAACAGTTCTATTTATAGCAGCTTTAATATATTACTTTAATTGACCGAGCGAACGGTTGACAACATTCCATCAACAAATTTGTTTGAATAATTACATTTTTATACTCTGTCTTTTGGGGCCACAAACACTGACTATACAGAGAGAGAGACTGACATTATTTTGTTAATGTGTATAAAACTTTCAACCAATCATCTTATTCTGTACATCGATCAAATTGAGGTTTGCTGTTCATCAGTGAAAGTGTTCCCTTTATCCCTTTTTTTGAAAAGGCATCTTGATTCATGATGACTAACATGCTCAATGTTCTTGCCAATTTTGTAAGAGTGATAGCCCCACAAAAGTATGTTTAAGTAACCTTCGGAAATAAGGCGGTAATAACTTTTGAGTTTCCCTTTCATGCTCATATTGGTGACAATAAAGAAAACGCCCCTTGCGAACGTTAGCTCGGCATATATTTTCCTTTTCCCTAAAAATAGAAAGATGCTATCGTGTGCAATGATGCGTATCCAGAGAGCTATCGCAGAATCCAATTTAGACAGAATCTTCCACTATAGTATAGAACCGTGCGAGTATCAATCACAATCAAACACGGCAAATCAGCTCAGTGTCCAGGAAAACTGCCAAGTATTTAGGAATCCAAAATAGAATTAAGCATAATTCTTAGTGTTTCATTTATTTACACAGTATACTGGGCAATTGGATTTTAAATGATGAAAGCCAAGATTGAAAGCTATAGCAAGTTGTTTTGCTATTTACTTTTGAGAGATAATGCTGTAATAACCGTCATAATTTGCTCAAAAATTAACATTATAGCGCAACGAAATGCCAGTACGGAATCGACAACATTGTTTAACTCATTTACACGCTTAAAAGCTAACCCAATAATACGGACAAGTGATTATAATTTCTACTTCTGTATCTTATCTACTGAAGTGTTGTCTTTAGAAGCCGGATGGCGGGTAAATAACCCGCCTGTTTTGCACTATTCCCGGCTACTTTTAAGGTAATTAGATTATTTTTATAGACCTATACAATAATTTCTTGATCGCACTGGCAGCTTTTCGACGGCACATGTACGATTAGCAGTTTTACAACCCCTTTCCCAATTCGGAACTGCACAAACATAAAACAGTTTCTAAGTATCCATTTATGGCTTTTTGAGCCCAATCTTTTACTTGTTAAATAGTGTGATTGGCTGAGAGACGCGCCTATGGTGTTGCCTTTGTTACGAGCAGCGTGATTGGTTTGATTACTATGACGGTCATCTTTGGTTATGATGGCATCATAAAGAAATGTGGCGTCGGCCACTGGCACCTTGCCGATGGAATATTTTTTTGCGAAGGAAACCCATTCAGAAAGTATACTTGATTCCTATAATACATTGAGTTTATGTATGAAAAACTTCAATTTTGCTGACTTTGTACGAGAAAAGCAACGAAAAGATGGGATTTTGATCGACGTGTCATGTTTCTATAATTTGTACCGGTTACTGTAAATCTTCATTCTAGTAATTCGCCAAATTTCAACATTTCGCCACTTGGGCTTAAATTCCCACGATTTACCGAAGGTGGAATTCTTCAAAATTGGCGGCAGATTACATTTTCAAGTATCTTTTGTTTAAATTCAATGGCAGCGCCGTTAATTCCTATGATTATGCATGGAATGTCTCACGCAAGGTTGGACAATAGGAAGACAAAGTAGTCGAACTTTTATCAGAACCGTAGCTGTTAAGTATCGCTTTTCATATTTTCACAGCTTGGATTTAAAACAATGGTGTTGTGACATGTCTCATGCATACACATATTAATCATTGTGAAACTAGCGTTGGCAAGTTTTCTTGTCGACAAAGTATTGTAAATTTTAGAGTCGGACTTTGGGGGCCTTGGAGTGAGCATATCTCAAGGCTCTCGGAGCTAAGAGTTGCCCAAGGCAGCCATCAGGCTGACCTTGGTAAATAAAGATTCGAGCGCAACGTTAATTCCTGTGTCGCCTGATCTATATATTTACTCCATCTACGTGTACTGCGTTCTGAATTTCCCCTTAATCCTGATTCAGATGTATCTGCACGACTTGATTATATCTTACGAGTAGACCTCTTATCCCTAAGAACCTGCACAACGAAATTTAATCAATCGAGCAGCTTCGAAAAAAGTGAGTTTCGACAAGAAAAAAAAGAAAATCGTTCCCAAAATACAAATATGCATATTTTATCAAGATTTAAACAAATAAGGCCAAGTTTTTTTGAAAATTAGGTTTTGTGACAAATAGGGTTGATTGTTACAAATAGGGTTGACATGTCAATCCTATTTGTAACAATGAACCCTATTTGTAACAAACGTCAACCCCATATAGGGTTAGTATGATTTCAGTATGAAAACAAGATTTTTTGACATTTTCGACCGAAATTGGTGAAAATTGCCCCGAAACAAAATTTTGGCATGTATCTGCACGACTTGATATTTTTACGAGTATACCTATTATCCAAAGGAACCTGCACAATGAAATTTAATCTAACGAGCAGTTTCAGTAAAAATGAGTTTCGACAAGGGAAAAAAAAGAAAATCGTTCCCAAAAATACAAATATGCATATTTCATCGAGATTTTTAACAAATACAGCCAAGTTGTTTTGAAAATTAAGTTTTGTTACAAATATGGCTGATTGTTGCAAATAGGGTTGACATGTCAATCCTATTTGTAACAATGAACCCTATTTGTAACAAACGTCAACCCCATATAGGGTTAGTATGATTTCAGTATGAAAACAAGATTTTTTGACATTTTCGACCGAAATTGGTGAAAATTGCCCCGAAACAAAATTTTGGCATGTATCTGCACGACTTGATATTTTTACGAGTATACCTATTATCCAAAGGAACCTGCACAATGAAATTTAATCTAACGAGCAGTTTCAGTAAAAATGAGTTTCGACAAGGGAAAAAAAAGAAAATCGTTCCCAAAAATACAAATATGCATATTTCATCGAGATTTTTAACAAATACAGCCAAGTTGTTTTAAAAATTAAGTTTTGTTACAAATATGGTTGATTGTTGCAAATAGGGTAGATACGTCAACCCTATTTGTAACAATTTTTTAAAAAAAATTAGGTTTTGTTACAAATAGGGTTGATTGTTGCAAATAGGGTTGATACGTCAACCTTTTTTGTAACAAAAGCAGTTAAAAAAAGAATGAGTTTCGACAAGAAAAAAAAGAATAGTGCCCTCAAACATACAAATGTGCATAATTCATCAAGATTTCAACAAATACGGCCGAATTTTTTTGAAAATTAGGTTTTGTTACTAATAGGGTTGATTGCTACAAACAGAGGTAATATAGGGCCCAATGTCTCATTTGAGGATACTCTGATGTATCAGTTGCTTACATCGTCATTTTTGAGGCGTCTAACCTTAAATATTTTCCCATCGAATTACAACGAGTTCATTATGAGTTATGAAATATCAACAAATGCAGCTTTTTGCAAATAAATACATGATTTTAGATATAACTATTAACGAACGGGCATCACTAGCATTGGTGCATGCTACCAACTTAACACTCGCTGCACTTAAAGATTTGTCTAAAATAAGGATCAAAATGTACAGACAAATCCCTTTGTTAAACCTTTACAAGTCACGATGGAAGTGTAGAAACTACAGTGTAATGTAAATAGTAGTGTTAACTACTTCTATTGCCCTCCTGCCCGTCCCCCCCCCCCTCGGTTAAACTAGAAAGATCCGAGTCCCTTCAATTCACTGAGTACACGTAAGAAGCTATCTGATTACCTGAGGACCAGAACTTGCACTGCTGTGACACTATCTACTGAATAAGACCCATTTTCTTTCGTTTTGTAGCTATATCAGTGTATATGACCACGTGTACGGCAATACGCTAAATGTTCTGCACACATTACTTACTCGGACTAGTATACCTCGCCTGTACCATATACGAGTTCTTCAACAATGGATTGAACATTAGGTTTTGATGTAATCACAAAATGTTGCCATTCACGGCCCGCCGCAAATGCCGTACAGTTCACCTTGAGGGTTCACTATTCAGAATAATATATTGATGCTTGATCTATGCATCTAATTCTTTCATCAGTGGTTGAGCTATACAGTGCAATCATAACTAGTTAGAACTTAAGGAAAGTTCAGTCTTCGCGAGTGCATCACATTCTCTTGTTGTTTCGTTAGCATTGTTATAGCTGCAAAAGAGAACTCTCTTATTAAACATGACGACCTTGAAGTATGCTGATTATCAGGCATATTCTGATCTTTTTTCATTATAGTGGTAACAAGGATAATTTGCTTCTCAAAAACACTTTTTAAGATTAGTTGAATGCAGTTGAACTCCCAATCGACCTATGAATTTTGTGTATCAAGCAATTAGAACTGAAGTCACTTTCAAGCAATATTAGCATCGACAAATTGTGGAGCACGTTCTCCAACTGATAAACTAGTCTAAAAATATAAAAAATCTTACTTTTCACAAACGAAAGTAATTACGGAATATCATCTGAAGCCGCAGGAAAGATCTACAATATGTCGAATAGAATAAAAATGATACCAGGTATGAAATGTAATATTGCGTGTGGGCTGACAGTCAATCTCGTATTGTTCTCAATGTACAATGGTACAAAAGGGTGATTTGTATTTTTTTAGCCAACGAGCAATTTCAAATAGTCATGTTAATAGCAGCCTGAAAATATTAGTTTAATTGACTAAGATCACGGTTGACAGCATTCTTTTGACGAGGTTGTTTTAATATATTTGTTTTCGTCTTTTGTGGCCTAAATGCCTACAATACAGGGATTAATAATGATATTGTAGACTCATGCGCTTTGTTAGACTAACCAATCATTTAATTCTGTACATCGATCAAATTGAGCTTTTCTGCTCATCGGTAAAAGTATTTTCCCTAGTTTACAGACATGATCATGAAAATATTTTACTCAATATTTCAAAAAGACGACCCTTTCCTATCAAAAGAGAGCAATAGCTGTCTATCTTGGCATCTTGGGAGATTTTTCGTCAAGTTGACACAAGTGATAATCCGATTTCATATGTATTTACATTAATTTGATTTACAGTAAGATCCAATATGGCTGCTAGGCGACCACTTTAGCAGTTAATATCATGAGGTGCAAATGATAAGATTCCTCTTTTAGTTTGCAAATGGAGATAACTTCACATCTAAACCGTGATGTTGATTTTTATAATATAACACACACGTTACTCTATATATTTTACCAACATAGTTTTGACTTTCTTGCTATATATTCGATCGAGTCGCACCGCAACATGCAGTTACAAAAAACGTTTTGTTTCATAGAATTGCTAGCCAATAAAGAGAAATGGGTCTCCTCAAAATGAATTTGAAGACTTGAGTCGATATAGAGGGACATATTTGAAAGAAGGAAAAGCGGACAGACTCTGAAATATGATTATAATGGATCAATTTGAAATTAAACTGCACCACCATTCCTCTAACTATGGATGAGACACATGACGATCCTCTCTTACTTTGTCCCTTAAGCCTGTACCAGCTGAAGCGGTTCTCTTCGTTGTCCATAGGCTTTATATCAATATGTATCTTAACGTTGACCAAGCGATACTTAACATTCCTCGACCATGATGCTGGGTTACGTTATCCTGATTAAAGGGTTTTGACCTAACAGGATTCACATAGGTACACTGATTACCCATTGACTATGCAAAGCCCCAACTGCAAAATCAGGGGGGGGGGGCGTTTTCCATTATCTCGACCAGCAAAGATGTTGTCACACCTGCACTGTTTTTGCAGATGAGTGCTGCTGAGTCTGCTCTCGATACTCTCGTCAGTTTGTAAGGGAAGATGGGCGTGAAATGCATTTAGTGTGAAAAGATCTCTTAGTCTATGCAACACTCCCCGAAATTAATGTGCTGATATGACCAGTCAGATACAGGTCCTAGAAACAGTTCCGTCACCAAGGGGGGAGCTTTGAGCCGGGTTCAAAACACTGAATTAAAAGCCGAACAGTAGGAGATGGTGTCGTATTCTACTGCTCTGACTGGCACTAATGTTTTCTCATCAGATAGATACCAATCACCGCTGAATCCATAGAAGGCAAAGCTGCAAGGTTGTTGTAAGAGATGAGTAGGCTTCAGATTTATAGGTCCATGCTACAAGCCTCTAAATTATTGTGTTCTATGTCTTGTAAAGTCGCTGAAGTCGGTTCAGAGTGTCAGCTTTAGTTCAATAGTATGTGAAATATTAAATTTCACAGTGGTAAAGCCATCGGTAACTGTTTGCATTTGGATATCTTTATTGGTTGCGACCATGGAGGTCCACTACATTTGTTAAAGGGCGCAAGAAGGCCATACACCATGACTTAGCAGCGGTTTTCAGTTTGGTTGACGTTGTTGTCTGAAGCGCTTGAGCACTTCTTGGGTGACTACTGTCAGAGGCACAGGAAGCCTGAAGTGGTTTAGATCGATTGTTGGTGGATGTAACCAATACCGATAAACTTACCGAAGTTATTAAGTGAGGGCATTTAGCTTTATCTGCTCGACTGATTGTGTAAGTATGATAGGTCAGATTACTGCGGTCCGAAAAGACGCCTGAGTGGAAAGTACAGTGGAATTTGATTGAGTGTCCGTTTTGCATTGCAGAGCTCGACAGGTCTACATGTTGCTTATCATTAGAAAAGTAAACATTTGCAACAAATTGAGTCTTTGATGTTAGATTATACAGCGCGCTCGGCGAACGTTACCCATGTCTAGTCTACAATCATGACAGTCGTTTCAGCATGCCACTCATGCACAACAAGCTTGACACCGCACTATAGCTATAGCACATCATCAAAGTTTTCTGTCAGCTATTTGTGTACTTTGATTTGGGAAATACAACCCAGACAAAACTCACTGGCATATTTTTCGAGTGTCGGATCTATATCTCGAGGAAAGTTCTCAACATCAACCGGACTGACTCTGGGCGTTTTATCATAGTAGAACATTGTATTTCTTCAGAAAGGTAAAGAATATTTTGAAGGCAGAGAGATAGCACCGTCCCCTCCATGCTAACCCGTTGCCGTGTATGATGCCGTCCGGGAAATTAAGTGCCAAAATACAGTGAATTATTTCAGAAACACTGGGTGTGTTATTCAATGGCACAAAATGTACCGTGTTGATTGAATTGCACTTGCATGTGCAAAATCAACACTTTTCTTCAAGTCTATTTTGTAGCTCAGAGAAGTGTCAATTGAGAAAGTTTCATTTAGCTGAGACAAAAGAGAAAGCGGGATTAAAGTTTCATGCAGGAGTGTTTAGCATTTTCTGGTTGACAATATTCAGTGTTGTATCGTGTCAAACTTGTCGATAGAGTAGACTGCACTGGCAATGCTACAGACTGCATGCTGAAGGAACTGTTGTCGTGATTGCTGACATCGAGAGGAGAAGAAAAGTACTTGATTCTTCATAAAGTTCCCAATTTAAAAGTAAACACCTAAAAGAAACTGGTGATGTGCATGTAGTGCAGTGTTATGCTTGTTGTGAGTGACATACTGAAACGACTGCAGTGATCGTGACGAGACATTGTATCGGAAAAGTTTGCCGCGCGCTGTAATCTAACCACAGGCGTGCTGTTTTTCTGGGTAGTTTCTATAAGTGTAGTTTATTCTACGTTTCGACGTTCTCTTCCGTAGCCTAATCACCAAGGTAAGAAACAGAATTATCCGGCCTGCCAAGAAAACTGCACGTTCTAGTCGAAAAATAAACACAAATCCTTCATTGAGTTACCTAGTTAGATGCGGAAGGATCTCGGCTGTCCAAAAAACACACTCATGTCACGATAAAATGACAACTTCAGGATAGATCTGCCGTGTTTTGACAAACTAGGCATTTCTGGCGTCCAACGTTGTAATAACGCAACTCATTATCATAATTGTACGCCGTCCGCATCGCTGATTGGTCCGTGAGCAACGCCATCAACGGCATCAGACTGAGATGCACCACTTTCTATGTGCAGACACCGCGCCGTCCATTATGTTAATGAGTTGCGTTATTACAACGGTGGCCATCAGAAACGCCGATGTTGTCAAAACGCGGCAGATTTCTTCGAAAGTTTTCATTTTATCGTGACATGAGTGTGTTTTTTGGACAGCCGAGATCCTTCCGCATCTAACTAGGTAACTCAATGAAGGATTTGTGTTTATTTTTCGACTAGAACGTGCAGTTTTCTTGGCAGGCCGGATAATTCTGTTTCTTACCTTGGTGATTAGGCTACGGAAGAGAACGTCGAAACGTAGAACTACACTTATAAAAACTACCCAGAAAACATCACGCCTGTGAATCTAACACCAACCAAAGACGAAGACTCAATTTGTTGCAAATGTTTACTTTTCTAATGATAAGCAACATGTAGACTCGTCGAGCTCTGCAAGGCAAACCGGACACTCAATCAAATTCCACTGTATTCCGCGAAGCATATTTCGTACTTGAGAGTGCTTTCTTCTTGTCACTATTGACGACAGCGAACATTGTATCAATTTATTTTAAATAGATATCGATTGAAAACTGCACGAACGCCGCCGCTCGTGTGTTCAGGTCATGTCATGTATATTTCAACAGAACACCTACCATAACATCAACGCAACCTTTGTTTCTTGAACTGAAATTAAACTATTTAAAGTTTTGGCAATACTCTTATATTTAAGCATGTTTTGGCGCACTTTGCCCAAGTTGTCGCCATTGTGACCTGGGAACGACATGCCAGTGAGCAAGACAACAATGTATCAATGTCCGATAAAAGAATATCGATCGATAGTGTCCACTCACACGATTACAGTGGGGACTCTGCGCTCGTTCGCTACCATTATGTGTTATATTTTCAATTGACTGCGGTTTTCGTCGTTCATATTCACCCAAATTTCGTGTAAATTACAACAACCTAACAGGTATTTGGTCTTTTAAACCTAAGAGACGCTTACTGATTAAAATGTGTGAATTTAAGACCCTTGTTCTGCATATATAAACGCCGCGCCGTTAGATCGCCATTTTATTATGGGAAGGAGAATATTTCAGTGATCGGAATAAATACATTGCAAATAAAACACGTTTCGTCAAGAAATCAAAATCTAAAACCATAGGAATTTCGTACGTCAAACACAAACGACCACCGTTCAGAATTTAGGAATTTGAACCTTTTTGGTACATTAGACGCCATTGTTTTCTATGGGAACTCGAGCTTATTCACCTCATCGTAAAATGAAAAATACAGCTGAAAAAAACCGTTTCGCCATTATTTTTTACAATATTTGAGATTACACTTCTCATGAAGATAAACTAAAACTCTATCGTTTTATTTTTTGTGTCCCTCTTATTTTTATGAAATAATGAGTAAACGATTGTTTGTGCTGTCAGCTGTGTTTTCACCTATTTTTGCATATGAATAATAACGCTCAGGATTTTTTGGAATTCCTTCGTAAAATTCTTGCCAAAATATCATAATGGAAAGGGACAAATAAAGGGAAACGGAATCTGCAACTCTTTCATGAATATTTAGCTCGGTCCCGCGCTCGGCACAGCACATTTCGTGTTTTCGGCAGTGTGTGGCTGTAAGTAGGTGACCGGATGATTTTTAAAACTGAAATCTTTTGCCAAAATTCTGATGGCACCTGTTGAAATTGTTGGTATAAAGTCCAAATCCGGAACAATAATTTTGTCATTAGCATGATCACAATTTAGCAGGCTCTGGAAAATCAAAATTTCCAAATTCTTTCCTTGAGAATACTGTAATGAGGAATAATGAGACAGTGTGACCAAAAATCAGACCCAATACGGTTTAAATGGCTGAAAGATGACTAACTGTAAAATAATGCGTCCAGTGAAAGGTGCATTTATAGTTTCACCGACTTCTTACTGCAATTTTGCTAGAGTATCGTGTAAAACTTCTCATAAGGGTGGCCCAATTTTTTTGTTTCTCATCTCCAGAGAAATACTCAAGCAGGGCGGGCGGGCGAAAAAAAAGACAAAAAAAACTCTATTTTTCAGTTGAATGTTTTGTCCATTCAGTCTATAATTTTTTTAAGTACTAAAAATATGTATTTGTTTTTAAGTTCAATGTTCTGTCCGTTCAGTCTGCAATTTCCTATCTTTCAGTTCAGTGTTCTGTCATTTTAGTCTCTACAATTTTTAAGTACAAGCAAATACTGGAAGCTACGCCAATACGCGAGACCAAGCGACTGGCGAGAGTCTATGTGTGCAGAGTCCTGGCCGACAGAGAAATTCTTTAAAATGTGTGAAATTAGAAACTAAGATTCACATATCAAGAGACAATGAAGAATTGTAGTCGAACTTTCATTTTGAGAGTCAACATCGCGCTGGTTCATTTTGAAAGTCAACATCGCGCCGGTTCATTTCCTCACGCCGGCACAAATGTATATACGTAACGTATCGTGACGATTATGAATGATGATGGTCCCAAATGAAACAACTTTCTTTCGCAAAGAAACGACAAGCACCGGGAGTAATGTTTGCTATGGCATTAGCAGTCGCTAGTTCAGTGAACCTGTACGCAAAATCTTGATTAGATCTAAGCTCACTCTTTATATAGTTGAACACGGCTCGCAAGCGTTGAACTGGGTGGTAAATCAGTTGAACCCTTTCTCCTGCAATAGTCGTTGGGATTTTGCTCAACACTTCGCGAGTGGTGAAACCATATCACACAGTCACCGACGGCCAACACGGATTTCCAAAATTGCCCGTAACTTGAACAGCCTCATCGAAAAATTTCAGTAGCTCCAACCTGTTTGATGGTCCAACGATCACATCGGAATGATCGACACCCGTAGCACTGACAAGGAGGTTGATCGTGTTTGTAGCGTTCGATGCATGCCGTTGTATTTCAACTGCGGTGTTCCGATTTCTGCGTGTCCAAAACGACGATTGCCTGAAGTTCGGATCACCGAAGACTCATCAAACCAATGAATTTGATTTATATTGTAGTCAAAACAGTTTCTATGAACTCCAGTGTATATTGTTCGATAGCTGGAGTCAATGATTCGGCGACAAGACTTGATATTTTCTTTCGACCCATGCTCAGGTATTTGGTTATCGCTCGGTGGATTGTCGCCAGTGATGGCACGTTTTATTTATCAAGAAGTTTTCTTCTGATTTCGCGTAAGTAAATTCTTGGCTGCCGCCTTTTGTAGAACTCGATATGTTGGAGAACGTTGTCCATAACTCTGGTGCGTTCTCGCACTGGTCTATCACCTGCTGCGTTCAGGGAGCCTGTCCTCTCGTACTTACAGCAGATACTTTTCACAGTCAGCTACAGAGTATCTATGTTTACATAAACTTGTCGCGCCAGCGTCTGAAAATTCTTAGGAAGTTCATTCCTTATCAACTCATAAAGTTCCAAAGGAAACACACTGATGAATACATGAGATGTGTCAATATTCACATGAAGTTGAGCGTTCGATGATGAACCATTCGCCACTCTTGGAAGCCCTATAAATTCACAATAGTAACACTCAAATTTGTTGACTTTTGCAAAAATCTTATAAAGGGTAATGTTTGCATCAAGCAGCTTGCTTTGTGTGAGCAAGTGATATTTGGCTTGTAGTATGTATATCACAAGTGACATCATTGCAACATAAAAACTTACGTGTAAAGTATATGTTTCAGTTAAATTCCCTAAAAATTTTAAAATCCCTCTCAAAATTAATGTAAAGGGGGACTTGTCCTGGTGTAGCATCCTAGATGAAACACTGCAATGTACTTAAAATGGTTGAACACTGAACTGAAGGATAAGAAATTGCAGACTGAAGTGACAGAACATTGAACTAAAACAAATACATATTTTTGTACTTAAAAATTTTAAAGAGTGAATGGACAAAACATTGAATTGAAAAAAATAGAGTTTTTTGGGTCTTCATTTCGCCCGCCCGCCATGCTGGAGTATTTTTCTGAAGATGAGAAACAAAAAATAGGGCCACCCTTACGAGAAGTCTTACACGATACTCTACCAAAATTGCAGTAAGAAGTCGAGGATCTGTGCTACTTGCTTTGCAACGGACTGTACGAAACTTCGGCATTTTGAAAAGCGTAAAAAGGCACCTTATGGTAAATTTTTTGACAATTTCAAGACGCAAAATAGAGTTGATTTGTGGTTTCCTTGGCAATGCTTATGAACCAGAAATGAATCTATTTGCTTTATGCGTACGTTCTTTTGCATATTTTAGAAATTTTTAGATAGGGTCATATACCTAAAGATAATGTATCGTCATTCAGTTGTTATTATAATATGAATCTTCACACATGAACAACGTAAATCTTACACTGGTAACACATAGCGTTGCCTTTATCCCTAGTTTTGGCAAGATATACATATATTGGTTTCGGAAGCCATTTCCAAGGAAGACTGATGTGCGAAAGGTTTGGTTTACGACTGGTGAAAGACGACAGTGAGGAAAAACACGAGCGTATAGTGCAGAAGACAATAAATGCGGAAAGAGGTTACTGGATTGATGTTACAGTAACAACAAATGTTGCGACAAGTGATGGTGTGGAACTTACCTATAAACCATTTGTAAATAATCAAATTCCGCGTCCGAAGTCTTGCGTTTCTATCTGGTAAGAGTCTACAATTAGAATTTCTGTAGTCATAAGTTACTTGAATTTAGTATACAATGTTGACTAATGATATCAAAATCACTAAAATCTCTTGACACACACTGCTTTTCCAAATGACCGCATTTTAAGTGGAAATACTAAGCAGGGACAGAATAAATTTTATCTCAAAGCATTAGCGACATTGCCATGCAGGGCGATGTTAATGTCATCATTAAAATGCCAAAAGTTGTTAATGGAAAATGGTGTCTGTGATGAGATTTCTTTACAGGAAAGGGAAATGGCACAGCAGGCCTTGCGACGATTATGTTTACCCAATTGTGTGAAAATGCCAGTAAGTTATTAAATATCTCATTGTTATTCGATTGTGTCAAATTGAATGCATTTCTTCTTGATTTCCTGGTCGCTTAACACATAAATCTCTCTCAACTTGTAATGTATTCCTGCAACACTAATAGGCTCAGCGGAGATTTTTTTAATGGAAAGATGGAACAAAACAGAGGGTGTGGAAATCTGTAACCAGTCTGGCTTGCGCCTAATGAGAATTAGGGATGAGGCGGAATATTTCGACGTCACGAACTTTCTAAACACCTTAAATACAACGGCAAGATGTGGTCTTATAGATGCCTTCTTTGATATCACATCTGGGGAGATTACGACAAACTATGATTCAGTTCTGAAAATCAATCGGACCAAATTTGAAGTTAAACGACCATGGGGTGGACCATGTTTACATGTTTGTTGGTAAGTAGATATAGCAACGTATTTAATTGCAACCTACTTATAAAGTATAAAATCTCATAAATCATATTGAAGACCAAAAGTGTTTTTCTAAAAGTAACAATAACTGTCATTCCCCCTTCATTAAGACATGTTTGAAATTGTTTCTAGTTATGAAGTTTCAATCTAAAAAGCATACAAAATTAAAACTTTCAGTCTTTTAAATTATTTTAGAACGCTTCCGTCTTTGGAAAAGGTTTCAGCCTTAGGCCTATTTATTTTAACATTTTTTGAAGTCTATTTTTTGACCCACCGTTGTTCTAAAGAAGGCAACCAGCAATTAAAGGAGGCAGCAAAAAGTTTTAGCCAAAGAAGGATACGTTATTTCCTCGGATATTCGTCCCAAAGCGCATTATGCATTACTCAAAAAATAGCTATCATCATGCACAAATCGGATTATGCATTGTTCTGAAATTTCAGGCATGGGAAATTCCACAGTGGGACATGCGCATTAAAAGCAAATGTGTTATGTGAAGAAACAGGTAATATCGTTTTCGTATTGTACGCACACAATAATTCTCATATATGTCTGAAGCTGAACGATTCCAATTTCTTGACAATGACTGCCATGTTTTCCTTGGCGTGCAAGCTTCCGCTGTTTTGTCGGTTTTCAAAGATATTTTGGAGAGTTTGTTTTCATGAACACGCAGAGGGCGAATATAATACTTACCATAGAAGACAACAATACACTAGCAACATACATCGGCATGACGGAGACTCCATTCAAAACAAGATACAATAACCACATGCCATCATGTCATCAACTGGTACAAAGCGACCCCAAACAAATCCAAGCACACTTTCGTCTTTTTTGACATAATTGACTGATACCCATTAATAACAGAGGACTTACTTGAAAAAGCATTGGTCTTTGCATCAAATTACAACACGATCACTGCCGAAGAGAGAAACATCATCTTGCAAGCAAAGAAATCACTACTTTTCAACGACAACACAACATGGTGCAAGAAGACAACAGACACGCTATTCGACGTGACAAATGGCAGTTAGACGGCGCGGAAACTTGTGAGCTTGTATAGGCCTACCTGCGGTCACTGCTTTAACCAATATGCGGAGACAAGGCAGGCCTCTACAGAGACGACGGCCTGGCTGCACTTGACGAATCACCAAGGAAATGGATATCAGCAAGAAACAAATATGGCAGTTTTTAAAGACCACGGCTTGAGAATCACCAAGGAAACGAACAAGAAATCTACCAACTACCTGGACGTGACCTTTGACCTACCAACTGAAACTTTCAAGCTTTTGACCAAACCAAATAACATCCCACTATATGTCAACAACAGAAGCACCACCTACCCGCCATAATCCGTAACATACCAGAATCCATCAACAAACGACTGCCCAGCATATCATGAGACAAACAAACATTCCATACATCCATCACGCCACACAAGATGCACTCAGGACGCTAAGACCACCAACTCACTTTCAAATCCGTACAGCAACAGGAAAAACGCACACGAACACGAAACATCATATGGTTCAACCCAACGTTCAACAATAGCGTCAACACCAACATCGGGCGCAGATTTCTACATTTAGTCGACAAATGTTTCCCGCATGGCCATCCACTCAGGAAGATATTCAACAGAAATACACTCAAACTAAGCTACAGCTGTATGCCGAACATGCAAAGTATCATCACTTCACACAACAAATCAGTACTTGCCAAAGAAATGGAAAGCAAGAATACAACCGCCACGATCTCCACAAAAGTATTCAACTGTAGACAAAAGAGCAAATGCCCACTGACAGGAAAATGCCTCACCGAGGGCCTGGTTTACAGAGCAACAGTTACCAGAGAAGACAACAATACACACGCAACATACATCGCCATGACGGAAACTCCATTCAAAACAAGATATAATAACCACATGCCATCATTCCACAACACAAAATACATAAACAGCAATGAACTGAGCAAACACATTTGGTCACTGAACGATTCAAAGATAGGATACAGGATTGACTGGAAAATAATAAAGCAATGCAGTCTATACTATAACGTCAAAAACATGTTATCTGTGCCTCTACGAAAAATTCATACTCATCACATATCCAGAAATGTACTCCCTCAACAATAGAAACGAATTACTATCAACCTGCAGAAACAGGAGAAAAGTTCTCCTGTGTAGTCACTAATTTATGCAACTTTTCGCACCAATCAAACAGGTGCCAACAAAAATAAAAGAAATTATTTACCTGCCTCACGACATATGCAATCAGCAGCCTTATATATATATATATATATATATATATATATATATATATATATGTGTATGTATACTTATATATTTGCATTTGTACATATATTGTATATATTTGTGTACATGTATGTACATGTGTGTATATATATATATATACACATATTATATAATATATACATATATATATATTTGTACATATATTGTATATATTGTATATATTTGTATACATGTGTGTATATATTATATACATATATTATATTATATATACACTACAAGAGAGAGAGAGAGAGAGAGAGAGAGAGAGAGAGAGAGAGAGAGAGAGAGAGAGAGAGAGAGAGATTTATTCCAACTTGTTGCCTACAGGTAACATTTCGACCATTTTATACTGTATCACTCTCGCAAATTATCTGAAGACCATGTTCATTGCGTCTTTATATCATCAAATTGTTTCATTTTTTTCTTTGTTATGATGAATAATATGTAATACAGGGGATGGAAAACATACAGTAACGAGCAATTTGTCCACCGTCGCGAACTCAACTGAATCAACAAACATCTTACAGGTAATTTTATTTGAATTAGGAAATCTTGCAGTTTCTTAAGGTGTGATTTCAGATAGTGAATTACGGAGATACAGAATATATATATAACGCCGAATGTGTGAGTCATTTTGTCCTGCCAACCAAGTAAAACAAAACGGTCTCCCGGAAAATAATTATCTCTCAGAATATTAGTACTGTGACTCTCTCGAACATGGACTTAAGCATATTTCTATTTGATCCTTGGAGAATTATTATTAGTCTTATAAATTTAAAGTCACTTAACTAAACAATTAAATAAAATCAATTTTATGTCCGACATTAACGGGGTATTGCGTACTGAAGTACTCAAGTAGTGTCCAAGGCAACCTTTGCAAGAATATATGCCACACTGTGATACCCTATTAAATAACGCACACTTCATCGCACAATTCTTTTATACCACCCCATTAGCTTAGTTTCTTTCATATCACTTGTCTTATATTTTGTCAAACTTATTAATTTGTTTATAGCACCTTTATTTTACAAATTAATCATCGGCACTTTTTCTTTGCAGAGACTTAAAGATATTGAAATTGACATATTGAGACTCTTCGACGGAAATTTCACACGTAATATGACTGTCCAATGGGTAGCAGGTTTGCCTGTTTGTTTGTTCTCACATGGTCAGGTATTTTTGGTTTCATTCTCGAAAAAGAGTTTGAAAGATGATAATTCCAGACCGACCTTTTTCGTCAGCAAGTGCATCCTGTTTTAATTTTTCATTACACCCAGTTAGATAGTGATAATGCTCAATATTTGCTTTTGAGCTAAGAAGAATTCAACAGATGATGGACCCTATGGTGACATAAATATCCGTAAGGAATTTAGTCTATTTTTTGATAAACGTAGGCGTTACACAGATACGGAAAAATATTTTCCTATTCAAATAAATTTATTCAATGAAAAGGTTGACAATTAATAATTTCATGTTTCCTACAGTATTATTTACCGAAATACAAGATGCTATTGATGACATTTTGTTAGATGTCAATGAAAACTTAAGTGCAGAAATACAGAGACGTCTCAGGAAAATCATCTTGACCGTGACTGACAACGTAGCTAAATTCACTCTCAGCAAGATGACAACGGGTGGCGGCACTGCTGTATTCAAAACCCCTTTCATGGAAATGCACTTGGAAAAGAACACAATTCAGACTCTAACGAATTGCACTTCCATGGTTGGCCCCCATACCGGATTCAAAATTCCTTCAGCCGGACACATTTTCCCGCATCTTAGCCGAAACGTAACACTGAACAGAGTGGTAAGTATATTTGCGAGTTACTGAACAATGTATACATAACAGATCGCCAGGCAACGTGGTGTGGCAACGCTAAGGGTACCGGTGTCACTATCAGGAAATGGTGACATCGAAACCAGGTTAAGTCTAGAGTATGGGACTCACTGTTAGAAGGTGGTGGGTTAGAGACTCAAGCACGGAATTGCGGCCGTAAGCAAATACCTTTGCTTATCATTGCTCATATTGGTAGTGACTTAAAGAGACCTTATCTTGCTATTGGGCATTTGCTTGTGGGATGATAAGAAAAACAAAAAAAAAAGAATAGAAAATATAGACAATAAAAATGATATGGCCTTAGAAGAGGAAAAGGGTCAAACAAAGTTGCACACAATATATCTATGTGAAGAGTAGTTGTAATTGTAATCGCATGTGGAAGAATGAAAATTGTTTGGCAGATTGTAAAATTGTCAAAGCAATCACCGGGATTCGTGATCATCCTTTGGTTTTGAAGACCAGTGTGATTATTGAACAGTATTACTATCTTTTTAATAAGTAAGGTATGTGCTTCTTATTCTAATTCTAAACCTGTCCACTTGCATTAGTTCGAACATTTTTGCTAGTTGTGCGCAACTAAACCTTAATAATTTCCTTTTGCAGTTTTTATGTTCAGAGTGTGATGGGTATCTTTGTTTGTTTTCTTTTTACAAACCTCAGAATAAATCCGTCTGTTGCCGTTAAGCGGGATGGTTGTGCGCAACTAAACCTAAATATTTTCCTTTTGCAGTTTTTATGTTCAGAGTGTGATGGGTATCTTTGTTTGTTTTCTTTTTACAAACCTCAGAATAAATCCATCTTTTGCCGTTAAGCGGGATGGCCCTACTCTTTCAGTTGGCCCTTGAATCATTATAGTTCAGAGGTTGTTTTTCTTATTGTGCTTTGGGTAAAATATTTCTACAATATTCCTGTATGTTTTTCGCAGTCTCTTTCGAAGAAAACATGTCTATTTTTCAACGTGGGTGCACGCGTTGGGAGGGCGGATTTTTCAGTTTTCTCGTATTACTTGAAGCTCATTATAAAGCTTCTGACTTCGTATGTAATCAAAGCAAAACCATCCTTTGCCTAAGCTATTGTGACATATAATATAAGCAATATAATTTGCCTGTGATGATGTAAAAGCATTCCATAAATCACTGACATTTCTCATCTGTCATCATTCCCTAAATTCTTGAGAGTAGTGGTGTCAACTTCTCGTTTTGACATTCTCGTCTGCCTAGTCAAACGGTAATTCGTGATTTCTAGTTATTACTAGTACTAGCTTGGTTCATGTTAAGTAGATTGTGTCATGGTCAGAGCTAGGGCGATCGGACATTGTTTCAACACACTAAGGTGTATTTGGTAAGTTTGTAATGAAAATGTCAAAAGTTTCCCTGTGTTACAGGGATCACAGACTTCTTTTATTAATAGAGCTGATCAAGTTGTAAATTTGAGACAACATGTGCAATCTTTACTAATCAGAGTTACGGATTCAGTCACGTGATATTGTCACTTGTTGTCTCGCACTTCGCCATTCTGACGCCATTTTTTGCAGTCACTTTACCTTATTTGTGAAGACATAAGGAATGTCTACGCGGGTTGATTAACAGAAGTATATCACTTGGCCCGAGAGTTTTACTAATAAAAGCCATCATGGCTAACGAAGTAGGATACTATATCAGGTTTTTCCGTAGTGCGATGGTCTACTCAGAGATCTGTTTTTCTTAATTCAGATATTCCGCTTGGCAGCTGAATTGCACCAAATTTTGAATACGTCGGACCGATTAACGTCCGATATATTGAGTTTGTCGTTTATCAGCGAGGACGGCCAAGAGATTAAAGGTAGGTTCGATACTGCACTACCTACAACACTGTAACTTTTGAACATCAATGTGCATCATTGTTTGTCGCACCGGACATATTTCCCAGTGGCGCATAATTTAGTACAGGCTGGGAAAATCATGTTTTTAAACAAATGTAACACACATATTAAAAATACAATCCGCGCATAAAGACTACAAACAAAATAGCATCGTAATACATCATTCAACATGATCTACAACTGTGCAAAAAATGTGGTTGAAGTGTCAGTAAATAAGTGTATCATTAAGTAATGCAATTCAAAGTCTACATACTGCCATAATGTTCAGAAGCATCAATACGCTCAATGGGGAGACATATCTAGCAACATAATGTAAGTTGCATTTAAGCAAATATTGCTGTAGATAATAGTTCCTTTTCTAGTGCATTTCGTTGATAACGATTTTAAAGAGGGAAAGCGGGTGGTTTCAATGCATATTTAGAATCTGAATCCAAGTTTGTATGATATAAATTAGCTCCGTAATGTTTAAACAGTATGTAGTATGAAAATAATAGCATCATTATGATCAATGCATGACTTTGATTATGACTATGTATATATTTCTATATTTCCCCATGAAAAGAAAATTGCTGTCATCGGTCAATCGTATGGAAATATGCTTATCGATGTTAATAACCTTCACATACTATAGAATCTTTGGAGTTCAACGTATTCTTTGAAACTCGAATTTTTTCTTGAAATGCCAAGTATTTTGTGTAGGTCCTAGCTATGTACCAATAGCGTATGTCGTCGCTGTAATCGTTCACCATCTAAACTTTATCCTTTTTGTTACTACATCATTCATCCCTTTTCTACTTTAACTGTAACCGTTTTCAGTACAAAATTGCAACACAAGACATTGAGGTGTGGATAGGCAATCGTCAAGCACCATTAAATGAAACATTTGTTGTGGGGCAATGCGTTAAAACTGACGCTGTTACACATTACGGATTTCAGATTATGGTAAGTTCCTCGGATTCTTATTTCTGTTGTTGTACACTTGTTTCTACCCTATATTCGCCAGTCTACCAATATTCAGACCAGATCATAGGGAAATATTTAAGGTGACTGCTTACTTTATCACCGAAACCTTTTTCATATTAGTCTTCATTATCTCTGCGGACGTGAACAATAATTTGGAAAGTCAGAAATTACTTTTATGTTGTTATACCTCCCATTGTATCTGTAACATTTTTCGAAGTCTGTCTCAAGAATAGGTAATTTTGAAATGTCTTTTGTGGTGAATGTTTCAGGCTTTCAAGCCTTTTCATGCCGTTCAAATAATGCTGGCCTCGTCTGCGCCTGTCTTTGAGAACACCACAGCATGCCTGTCGACAGAATTACCAGGAAACGTCACTGCTCGTAGTGGTTTCAAATCATCGAGTGACGTCATCTTTAACGGAAGCTATGCTAATATCTTCCTGCCGGAAGAAGAGGTCACCAAGGCCGGAAGTTTCTATGTAACCTTTGACCTAATCTACAGTGAGTTTGAATGTGTTAGTTAGCTCCTTCTCAGATCTCTCTTACAAATTGTAGATTGGCCTTTTCGAAAGCATGTGAGAAATAAACCTATGCATATCTAGCTTCAACTTTAATTATTCTGGTACTTTGTTTAATTTATCTCAGGGTGTGGAAGGTCACATTAATGGCTTTTTTTTTCTGTTTGTTATACATCAACTTATAAGTGTTAAAAATTCAGTTGAAATGATAGTCATTAAATATGAATTGAACAGAAACGAAAAAAAGCAAGTCTTTGCGTGTCCCTCGGAATTTTTTATCCATTTCATTAATTCTAAATACTTTTAATGTTTAAAATATCTGCGAGATTTTTTTAAAATTAAGAAGATAAATAAGTCTTAGATGTTTAAGATATCTTATGGTCTTAGTTATCTCAACTTATTTGTATACTTTTAGGGTGTTTAAAATACATTTAAATGATCGCCATGTGCCTAAATGGTTTCTTTAAAGATAAGAAGAAACGCGAAAAAATTGTCTTCACATTTGTCTTGGAAAATTTAATAATTCTTAATACTTTAAATGCTCCTTTATATTTATAAGTTTCTTTTTTTCCAAAGTTAGAAGACACGTAACGTCATTGTATAGATTTATCATTGTAAACATTAGAAACGGCCAGTGCAGGTCACCATTCACATTCTGTCATAAAATGATCTATATCTTTGATATAGCACTTCGTGTTTTCCCTTTTAATTATTATCAGTTAAATATTCCACTCCATCGCAAACATCACGAATTTTCGCAAGATATCATATCTATATTTCATATTCATCTTAAGGTCATGGAGTTGAGTTCAGAGTATCAACCACCCAACACAGATGCAGTTATTCTGATGACAACACCTACACTGGCAAGTGATGGATGCAAGGTAAGATTTTCATATTTTCTAGTGCAACCTACCAATTTGTTTCTGTACATCCAACATATCTTTTAAAACAAGCATACACACGCTATACATGACGGACAAAGCGGAGCTACAAGGAACTATCTGTGTATTTCAAAGCCGCATTAAAATCGCTACTTGGAACGCGCAGACAACATGTTGAAAAGGTTTTGTCCGTCCAATCGCCGAAAGAACGACACGTACATGTTTTCTGCATGTGTCATTTTAACCATCATAACAAATTGTATTCTTGAAATTATGTTGAAAAACATCATTATGTTGTAAGAAAAGAATTGTCTGTACGACTGTGAGTGTGATAATTCTCTGTAGTGTTACTTTGTTTATGAAAATCAGACGCATATATTTAACTTGACTTCCAGGTATCTCCGAAATCCAACGCCAATTCCACTTTGTGTTTGTGCAATCACCTAACCACGTTTACCGCAGCGTAATATGGAGATCGTGTTATATTCTATCTTTGGGTTTCCAGGACAAGTAAAACCCCTACAACGAATTCCTTGCAAAATCTGATAACATCAAAGCAAATGTTTCCTTAAAATCAGGATATTGGCTAATACGGTAATTTGTATGTAACATAATTATTCTTTCCATAAGGGTCGCGTGACAGTCCATTTAAATTGTCTCTGATAAACCGTATATTTGTAACCTTCCCCGTGCAAACGCTGTAATATTTCTGTTTTTGTCATTACTATTGGCAACATAATGAACTTAAAAAACGTATCTCAGATTTCTTATCTGATCTAGTATTTCGTTACAGATTCTCAAAGTTTTTTTGTGTAGAGATCAATCAACGACTTGAAAATCACTGCATCATCAAGAATGATCTGGAACCTGGGGCAAAAACATCGTATACACGTGTCACATTAAATACAGCAGCGTTTGCTTTAGATTCGTATTTGCTTGGGAATTTGCTCATTAGCAAATACTGGTATAAGGCCATGTATCAAAACACGAAGTATCCATTTCTTTAATTTTATTGAATGCACTGAGTTTGATCGGTCTTTTGATTTTGGACTTACTGAGATTTACTTAAAAGTAAAATTTGATGAGTGTAAATACGTGATTATTATCCAATTTCTATATTCACTGAATTTATGTATGAACCAATATATTTGGACAGAATGCACTGTATTAGATTGGACATATATCTGCGTATAAACCGTGTTTATATTTATATTAGGGTTTTATAAAATGTGTGCCTATAAAATGCATACATCCTGGGCGTAACAGTAGTATGATGATTGCTAGAGGCATGGAATTTAAGAAACAGACATAATTGCTTTGTACTTGAAGTAATTTGGGTAACACATCGAGTATGTTTTGTATCTATTACTCGAGTTTTATGAATTAACGCTATCGTCAGATAGATTTTATTGTATGAAATTTACTTCAGGTGATTACATATAAGTATCAAGTTTGGCCAAGTCAGCTGGTGCGATGGGTTGGAACGAAATTTGATAAGTAAAATTTGTTTTCGTTTCAGCAGATTGAGACCATCACGGAATGTTTGATTAACAGGTCGGGCTTATAGGCATTGATTTAGGAATAGCTTAGCTGTCAGACAAAGATTGCACTCTTTAGACAAATTTGAGTAACAAGTGGCTTTCAGTTGGAATGCCCGTGATATCTTAAATGGTGTGTCCTTAGAATTCAAATGCAAGGCATAATTTGGAAATTTTGTGCTGTTAGCATATGCCTTGTTTCGGATATGTTGGGCTTGATTTGAATAGCGTACTTTAAATGTGTTGCCAGTAAGTCAGTCAGCCATTAAGCTCTATGTAATATTTCGCCCGTAAGCTCTATGTAATATATGTATATATGTGTGTGTATTGTGATTTGCATCACAATACACACACATATAAATATATATATATTTATATATATATATATATATATATATATATATATATATATGTGTGTGTGTGTGTGTGTGTGTGTGTGCGTGTGTGTGCGCGTGACTGTGTCTCCGTTTCTGTGTGTGTTTTCTGTATGTGTGCTTATGTGTCTCTGTGTGTTTATGTGTGTGTGGTACGACATAACTTTATTAAAACAAAATGGCTATTGCCATAATTGATAGTTTGTTTATTTCAAATATTATCCTTTCCTTGTATGTATACGTGTTGTGTATTCATTGTTGATCAAAATTTCACAATACAAATACTGTAGTAGCAATTAGGTTAGAATGGAACTAAATATCTTTCAGCAGAAAGGATAGAAATAACATCATTTATTGGCAATGGCTTATTACCAAGCAGTGACGAAGCTGATAGTTCCATTGATTCAAATACTGTAACGATAAGAAGGACAGTATTTTTATTTAATGTATTCTGACTTTTTCCAAAAAAGAGTTTTCAACATGTTTATGGAATATGCACATTTCATTCGGCAAATAATTCTTAAAATATTATGGTCTCAAATTTGTTTTCCATCTTGTGGAGTAGTGTTGCAATCCATTTTATTGTCAAACACAATAGTCAACATGTGTTTCTGAGGCGACATTGTGGGAAAAACTCATTACGTACACAAAGAATAGACACACTGACCAGCCTACGAGGATTCCATTTGTGCTGACGTACCACCCGTCACTACCCAGCATCTCCTCCATAATCAACAAACATTGGCCTATCCTTCAATCAAATCAAGAGACAAAAGTTACATTTGACAAACCACCTGTTGT
This sequence comes from Ptychodera flava, assembly GCF_041260155.1. Classification (NCBI taxonomy): domain Eukaryota; kingdom Metazoa; phylum Hemichordata; class Enteropneusta; family Ptychoderidae; genus Ptychodera; species Ptychodera flava. The sequence continues at coordinate 15,323,104 of NC_091930.1, read as the reverse complement.
AGCATTCCGACAACCACCAAACATAAAGAAAATGCTGGTAAAAGCCCGGACTAAAACATCTACACAGAACGACACAGAACCAGGTACTTGTACACCCTGCAACAAATGTAGAGCATGTCCCCACATGCTGAAAACAAAACAAAATTCAATAACCAACCAACTCACTGGAAAATCTCAACCTCTTGTCGGACATGTTACATGTAATACACGCAATATCATCTACGTCATTATCTGTGATAAGTGTAACAAATTATACATACGCGAAACGAAACCTGAACTCCATACTAGAATTATGAACATTTATACAGTATCAGAACTCATAAACATACTCTAGTAGCCCACCACTTTCATGAACCCGGGCACAACATCAATAATTTTCGTTTCTCTAGTCTTTGCAAAGTGTATTCAAAAGCAGATAAAATAAGAAAACAGCTTGAACTTCATTTCATTCATAAGCTTGGTACTCTGTCACCCAACGGCATCAATAAAAAGGACTGGTAAAATAGTACAGTTCCTATAGGTTTTCACATCCGCTTCACCTACAGCTAGGGAGTCCTTTCCTCATGTCTGTAAGTCTGTAGTGTTTGTTCTGGGGAGCCCTCCTTTCATTGTATTTCGCGCCATTAGCTTTGTACGATCCGGCCGGGCAACATCGCTACTTTTAGACTGAGTGTTCACTCGTCTTCTGTTTGTAACTTCAAACTTTTTCTTCTCGTCTGTACAGATTGATTTTTAGCTATATTATCTTTTATAAACTAACAACTCAGTTGTTCGAATATTTTTTAAATGGTTTTACGCCTGTGCTACTCATTTTCATTTTACTTGTCCCATATTTACTGTAATGTCGTTGTTTTTTAGATTCCTGATGAAGATTCCCTGTGTGGAATCGAAACGTCGAAGTTTTAGAAATAAACTCTACTTTGGAACAGAGTCTTGTTTTTCATCCGCTCAATACTACTCTCAAGACCAAGTTTCATTGCCCCTAGTACCTGTTACTGTAGTTGGACTGACACCAGTTCTAAAAACAAACTTAATTGTTTATATGACGGCTAGAACGACAAAGAAATTAGGTCCAGTGGCCACTTTTCTTAACGCTTGTATTTGAAGAAAGACGTTTGATGACTTAAATTTATTTAGAAAGTCGAAATTTACTAATGCAGCTTTCGTATTCAATGACGTAGTTGTAACGCACACACGGAGTTGGGGGACTTACTGAATATGGTAAACTGATAAATTTGTTATTCGTCTTATATCAATTTGTCATCAAATGAGGCTATGACCTTTGTTTTGACAAGATTCTTGGCTGTTGCTAGGCGCTGCTTGTCACTAATCAATTCGACAGTCATGTGGTAACAAAGCGAGACTGAATCCTTCCTTTTGAGTTTTTTTATCACAGAATTAATTTCATTACATCTAGATCTGTATACTCACAATTCGGATAATTGATGCTATGAACGAGACACGAATTGTGCCATGTGCACGTTAAGTGTTTGTTAACATATGCAGTCGCCAAGCTTTGATGAGATCAGTGTACGCTGCTGGGCTTGCTTTTGAAAATGATACCCGGCGTGGTAAATATTAGTCACGGGATGATCTCTATCATCTTTTGCTTGTTGCGGAACTGGCATGCCTATCACTGAATGTCATATCATAATTTTGTGCCGCAAACTGGTAAATTTCGTCAACTTTTACAAAATCTTCACAAAACTGTTCTCGAAGGCTGATATACTGATTTTTCAAATTTTTAACCTGACTTAACAATGCGGAGGGGAAAGTAGACCGGTTCGGGACTGCCTTCCCACTGGAATATGCGGATAATCTAATCTATCTGATGCACAGTTCTCAATTCCTCAAACACTTCAAGCTCCGCAATGCCCTCTCCCTACCACTGAATGTTTACCGTTGCCCACTAGGTGCACATATTCCCATGTGTATATCTCATTTATGCAACTGTTCATCTTAAACCCGGTGAGCCGTCTTTCAGTGCGTGGATGAAATATACATTCGTGTTGAATATAAAGCGACGGGAAGGTTAGCCTGTCCTTAGTTCCAATTGACATAATCCTTCAAAGTGGCAACAATTGCGTAAAATGCTTTTGATGTCCATCTCAAATAATTTATTTTAAAAACGTCAACAAGAACATTGCTGTCATGATAAAAATGCATTTATGGCAAAAAAATGTACAGACGAGCGTTCAATGTGAGGGATGATGTACTGTTTTATCATTTCCCATGGTGAATTGCAACAGACACATTAAGTCAGAGTTCATCTCAGATAGATCCAAATGAAAGTCAGCCAGGTCTTTATGTTAATGTGGAAAAGTTTATTGCACAATGCTGGAAACAATATGATGTAATTATGAGAAAGGGAATTTGCCAATCCTCCCGACCATCGGAAGACTAAGCTTAAAGGTTGGAATCGACAGATATTGTTGTCATTGCTGAAAGAACTTTTGATATCATCCTAAAATAGTTTTTCCAACATATACTGTTGTTTCAGGTTAATATTTAATTTCAGAAAATAGTAAAAAAAATTGACTTAAATTTTATTTTGTATCATTAATAATAAAATTGAGGTGTTAAACCCCTAATATATACATCTTTATTCTTCAAGTGAGTTATAGCTACTATTCCAAAGTTTAGAGTCTCTGCTTTTGAAGAATTTATACTATGATGGGGTTGACCCGTCATCTTTGATGAAAAAGTTCCTCTGAAAGAAATGTGTTGGTTACGTGCAGCATAAGCTTTTATCTACTTTTTGCTATAAAACATTTTATTGATCTCAACATTTCGAGTTTGGAGACTATGCATACGTATTCGGTAAACAAACACCTATGATAATGTGGTCCGGCGTGAGGGACCCGTAACAATCCTGTGAATGGCAGATGCAGGGACACACTGATGTTAATTACAGCAAATGTTTGAGAGAGAGGAGAGAGAGAGAGAGAGGAGAGAGAGAGAGAGAGAGAGAGAGAGAGAGAGAGAGAGAGAGAGAGAGAGAAGGGAGAGACCAGAATAGGCAAATGACAAGTGTGTATGTACGCAACAAGCAGTTAGACATCATTAATCATTATTATTGGACGGCAGAAAAGTATGAGTTTGACTAACTGATCGAGTCGTTGATAACGCTTACCCTAAGTAGTCGGCCTGCGCGTGTCACCCCGAATAACACAGACTCTGCGACTTCAAGGTAAATGTGTCATGCTTTCGATGACTTCCAGCCTACAAATCGGTGGTGAGCAAATGATCACATTGCCAGCTGTTCTGCTCATCTTCACGAGTTTTCCTTGACATTTAGACCAAATCAGTGACCAACAGATATTTAGTTTACTATCATGAACAATCCTTATGTAAAAGGAAATGACACTTGTCATTTGCAAGATCGCACTAAACTATGATGGCCCAACGAACAGATAGGTGGTCAGCCGAGAGGGACTTTTGATTGAGTTAAACTAAATCCTCTTACTACGCATTGTTTATAGCTTTAATAACACTATCGGCTTTACTGTCTTAATATAAGATGTGGTTAATAACACTTGACTGGAGCTTGTTTGAATATGATTTCCATCGTCAATATCTAGTCGTCAATTACGCATGTCGCGATCGGCCCAACTAACACTAACTCTGTGGAAGAAATTTGTGGAGATTCTCAGGATATCACTTTGGTGTTTTGCAATTGTCAAGATCAACACTAATCTGTTCTAATGATCTTTAAAATATCCTTCTTACTAACGAGAGGAAATCATTGAAGCGATGATATGTGATTTCTTGTGGAGGACCACCATACAAATGAATTAGTCGTCCTTAGCAATATAGTTTTTTGATAATGACGGCTAATACGACCAGGAAAATAGATCAAGCCGTCATTTGGCTTAACGTTTGCATATGAAGAGAGACTTTTATTAAATTACAGTATTTACAGATCGCAATTTGCTATGCAACTTTCGTGTTCAATGACGCAGCTGTGGCGCGCACACTCAGTTGTGGTAAACCGGGAAAGTTATTAATAGTCTGGTGTCAACTTGTCATGAAATGCAGCTATGACCTCTGTATTACAAGAATCTAGGCCGTTGCTAGGCGCTGCTTGTCATTAATCAATTTGACAGCGTGACTGAATCTTGTTTTCTTTATTATTTATATCACAGAACTAATTCCATCACCTCTTTATACTCACAATTCGGATAATTGATACTATTAGGCTGCGTTCACAAATAACGATTGGGGGGGGGGGGGCTGGAGGAATCTTGATTGAAATCTTATTTTTTTTCAGATCCCCCCCTAAGTACCCTAAAAAATTTTCAAATGCCCCCCCTCTATATGGTCAAAATTTTTCAAGTCCCCCCAACTATCACAGGCCCGCATATTTGTAAAGGATGTGAGCGCAGAAAAAATAAACATGTATTGCGCCGTTCTGCTCACAGGTGTTCAACACTACCTGTATTAGCATTTTGTATAGTCATATTCCCAAGGCAAGTTCTTTAAATGCATCAGTGAATTTTTTAGATTTATTGGTCTAAAAGCCAACTTGAGTTAATCCAACTCTGGCCAGGTCAATTGCTCCTGTTGAAGAGCACACAAAATGCAATCATGAGAGAGTAGGAAAATTGTGAATTCTGGCTAATTGCCGTATTGCACAGTGACCTACCAAAAAATTGTTTCAAAACTACAAGACCTATATGAATTAGATGCTACTCAAAATTGACAATACCGGAAGGTTAAAATATTCCATCAAATAAATGTTTTAATCTCTGAAATTTTGGGTGTGATAATTGCAAATTTGGTTAAAAAATAAATAATTCCATTTGGTCACATATTTTTTCTTTTAGTCTTTACTATTCAAAGTTTTACTTCTGTATCATTTTATAATAAGAGTGTGAAAATTTAGAAAATCAAGCATGGTGACCCCATCTTTTTTCTTTAATATTTGATTATTCTCATATGCCAGAATTCAAACATTTCTATGTTTTCTTCCTTGTGTTGCTCTCTGGCCTGATCTTGTGTACAAGTGAGTTTCACTGTCATGAGTGTCATTTGACCTAAACTCTTTCTTCAACTACCATGTACATTAGAGTCAGAGCTGTCTCTGTCACTGTTCAGGTATGCAGTGACAGTGACACTGCAGTAGCATGGTAGTATCTGATAGTGACACTACCCGTAGGCAGTAGCTGTATTAACTTTGATAATTTTGGCAATATTTTTGTTCAGTTTTACAACTGCGTTCTTGTTCTACTCCTACAGCATGTTGAATTGTCCAGTATTCAGCTTGCTATCACAGCCTATGTATGTGTACCATGCATTTGTATCACTGACAACTGACTGTCAGTCTGGACTCCAATTAAATTATCACCAAATACATATTTATATTTATATATACAGTTTTTGTAGGCAAACTAAATATTGTGTGTTTGAGCATGCTGTAGGGAGATAGCAAGAAACTGTAGTTGTTATATTGCATAGAAATATTGCAGAAATCATTAACAGTTGCAGCTTCTGCCCTGTTACGAGGCTCAAGTTTCTTTTTTACGACAAATCACACGTTTAGATTTTTTCGAGATAAAAGTCATGAAATGTGACAAAATGGTTCTAGATTTTGTTAAATTATTACTAACATTACAACATTTTGATGACATAAAAAATGGTATTCATTTTTCATTGAATTACCTACAAAAACTTGGAATTGGAAAATGTAAAACTCAAAAGGGACCCAAAAATTTTCAAGTCCTCCCCCTACAGGTAGAGCAAAATTTTCAAGTCCCCCCTCTACTACCCCCAAAATTTTCGAATCCCCCCTGAATTCCTCCAGCCCCCTAACCGTTTTTTGTGAACGCAGCCTTAGCGAGATACGAATCTTGCCATGTACATGTCTAGTGTTTGTTAAGGTGTGCAGTCACCAAATTTGGCTGACATCAGCGTACGCTGTTGGACTGGCTTTAAATTTGAAAAAGTTCACCGACGTGGTAAATACTAGTCACGGGAAAATGTTTATTATCTTTCGATTGTTGCGGTACTGGCATGTCTATCATTGAATATCATACCATAATTAGGTACCGCGAACTGGTAAATTATCATCAATTTTAACAAAATCATCACAAAATATTTTACGAAGGCTGATATACTGATCTTACAATTTTTGATCTTGACCTGACAATTTGGAGGGGAATGTAGACTCGTTCGCCGCTGCCCTCCCACTGACATATACGGAATACATGCCCTCCCACTGAATACTGATGCGCAGAGCCCTTCAATATTTACGGCAAGCCCGCTTCAAATTCCCCACATTAGTTTAAGCTCCACGGTGCCCTCTCCTCAAACTCCTGAAACTTCCCCACTGCCCACTAGATGCACATATTCCCATGTGTACATTTCCTCTGCGAAATTTTTATCTAAATCCAGGTGAGCGTTCTTTCTGTGCATGGATGCAATACGCCTTGCTGTTGAATGCAAAGCTACATGACGTTAAAACTGTCGCTAGCCCCTCGGTTTCACCCGTCACAAGCAACACGTACTAGCTGGCCACAGCGCTGTTTTCCGATCAGGCGTGCTTGTATGGCAGCCAAGATCAGCGCAAAATTGTGCAAGCAAAACACTTATTATTTCAATCGATGGACATTGCTCCCTCTGTGGTTAGCGTTTAATGTCACCCTCCCTCCACTTTCTGGTACCCACTGCCAATAATTGTCTGCCCGTCCACAGTAAAATGACTGAAATTTCTTCCCTGATACTATAAATATTGAATTTTCTCCCCGCCTACTATACATATTGACTTGTTTCCCTGCTCGCTGATAATTTTCTTTTCATTTGTCCGCCCACTGAAAAACTATACACGAAAACTATTTGCGCAGCCATCTTCGTTGGTGGCATAATTTTAATGGTAAGAGAACTTCCTGGCAGTCTTTGAGAAATAGTGTAATATTCCACAATCATTATATCATTTAAGTGACAAAAGAGTCATGGTTGATATTGCAATATTTACAATTTAAATATTTCAAAAAAATTAATCAACCCTGCTAGAAAAGAAGATTTACGCAATTTGTCTGTCCGAAAATATCATTTAGTAACCTCGGTCCGATTTCACTTCATGGAGAATCAGCAAAGTTGTTACGGGACATCGTCTTGTGCTTCATAGGCTGTCCTGATAGACAACAGAGTGTCGTCACTCACCATCGTTTTCGTAAACAAAATCCGATGGCATTATTTTTGGGGCTTCAGCTCAGTGTCTAAGGTCATCAATTCTATACACCTGAAGCGAATGTTTAGCAACAGATTTCCAGAAAATGAGGATTATCAAATGGCAAGAGGAAAGGGGATACAGAATATGGATTGAACTTTTCCTCAGGACCATAGAACACCCGTTCATATATTAGGGTTTCGCTTACGTTTAGTTTTTGCTGAATTCGATTATTAGAAGAATATATATATATATATATATATATATATATATATATATATATATATATATATATATATTTATATATATATATATATATATAACAAACACACACACACATATATATATATAATATATATATATATATATATATATATATATATATATATATATATATATATATATAACATTTTTTTTCATTGTGGCATTTACAACACAAGTTTGCAAGAAAGTTATCTTTGCGTCATAAATTATGTTACTTGTCAGAAAAGAGACAGTCAAGTAACACTTGTCACTCTATTGCGGTCATCAAGAAGGAAATCACATGACTCATGTCGCATCATACCAAGACAACTGTGCGTCATTGAAGGTAACCACTTTCCGTCAACATTTACTGGTGTCATCTTTGGTCGTTGAGGGCGAATATTTCATCACAGGTTCTCGCTTTTTTCCCGACTGTTCCCTATAGTTTAACATGCGCCTCCCATAGTATTTGATCGGGGTTTCTGAATTATTTCTCAATCTTACGCTGTGATGACTTCGTCGCAGCTAGCGCCGATCATGTCCCTCGCTGCTAATCACCTCGATGTGGGCTTGCTTCAGGACTCGCCTGTCCGGCGAACATTAATTTCCGCCTACTCCTCTGACGTGGCGGCGCAGTCGCATCCGTACACACGGCAGTGTTGGAGACGTAGGGAATCGGCAACCTAGAACACAGAAAACAGCTTGACGTTAATGTTCGTAAATGGGTCACTTTTTATGAAAAATCCCTAAACATGTTGACTCAATTATAAGTTCTCAACCCCCAATGGGTCGCCACCATAAAAAAATGTCCTTATGAGCAAGGAAAGCCTTCACTTGCAACAACATAACGGTGAACAATCCCTGAATTTGTCAAAAAGGTCCACTGCTTTGACGTACATGGGTAGATGCTTTCAATCATACTCATTTAACCATGTATAAAAATAAACTGTAAATAGTCGCTAGCAGGTAAACGAACGGGACGACCGTGCACAGATGGCCTTATAAAAGACTCCATAGACAATTAGCGTATACACAGATATGTGAACACAGTAGAATTAGGCGATACCTCCATTAAATATTCTTAATATGGTCAATGTTGACTGCGTCAGTTCCCAATACCTTTGTGATGACAAGTTTCGTCAAACGCGTAAGCTTTTCAGGATAGGGTCAATGAACTTGTAACAATTAAACAGGTAATTGCAGACGGCAAAGCGATGAACCGCACATGTTATACGAGAGGGAACCATGCCTCCTTTATTGACACAAAGTAGTACACGATGAAGGATTCGGTGCCAATAGAAGAAAGGAATAAGACAGGAAAGGTAAGAAACCGCAACAGTCTCATCAGAACATATTGCCTGTGCCTTAATAAGCGGTCCTCGCTTGTCATTTTTTAAAAATAATGTTATCGTACAAATCGTCTCAATTTTCCCCGCAATTTTCCTTAAATACTTCAAAGGGACATTTTGTTAAATCATTAGAACCATTCTGATATTGCCCACCTGTTTTTTTCTCTATTGTAATTATGCTCACTATTTTGAGAGTAGGTCTCTGTAGTTGGGACAGTCAACCAGCCCATAAGGCAATTTGTTAGCCATAGGTGCTGTCACCTGTTGATAGGCCACGTTAACGAATTTATTTTGAACAAATTGAAATTTTTAGGGGCAGATTATAGCCTTACAACTAAAATTAACATTTGACATTTTGCTCTGCCACCGACGAGTTTTCATTCTCCACTCTCCACCAGAAGAGATCCCGCTTTCCTCACTCCCTATCAAAAAAACCCACTGTTCTCTCCTTTTTAAAATGTCCCCACTTCCATTTCTGTGTCATTTGTCATTGCCCTTGGGTCGGAAACAAAACTGTCGAAAGCAAAAAAGTACATTCCCTGCTTGCCCACTTAGCCGTTTTCAAGTTGCCTGCTTAACATAGGATTATTCATTGTATGATTAAAACCACTGGGAAGAAGCCAGGGTAAGATGATTGAACGACAGAAAATTCACCAACACACATAGACATAGAAGAAGCGGATATCTGGCGAGGGCACCTATCAAGCATGTTAACTTAGAAAGACATCCACTGTGTCGTTCAAAGCAAGCTTTCGTGTCTCCCTGCTGTCACTACTTTGAATTAATAAAACATTGAAATCCTGTGTACCTTTCAGCGAGCCAAGGCGAGAAAAGTCCCTTAGGGAACTTTTCAATTGCACCAGGGCGCCATCCGTTGAGTTAAATAAGGTCGTGTACCCTGCAGTAGGGTTCAATGTAGATATCACAGCCGGCAATACCTGTGAGATCTCCCCTTTCCCGCCAACGACTGACTTGCCTTTGGTTGGGATAGCGCGAGATAATGAATGGCGAGTACACGTGATGAAAGCGATATGTCTCATTGGTACAGATATCATTCGGTGTCTCAAAATTTCTCTTTGATAATATTTAATATTAATAAAAGCACATGTACCTTAATTGCATATTATGTATTCTTAAATGGGCCGTTTCACTCGTTAAAAAGTAGTCCCGCGAGATAATGCACATCGTGATGATATTTTTGCAATCATTAACAATAATTGTACGTACCGATGAACATCAAAACGAAAACTACAAAAAGCTGTTCATGTGACAATTATGTAATCCAATGACTATTTCATGTGACGTCATGGAATGCACATGTTTTTCTAGCGAAGCCGTAAAACGAGCAGAGTTCGGTATTGGTAACTAACATGATTTGTTAAATCGTCAAGTCCTGCGTCTCTGTTACAGCCGTTGGCAGATAGACATCAAATTATATTCATCCGCTACTTTTGGTTCTTCGTTATTGCAAGACGTTGCATCTCGGAGTTTGAACAGCTCACTCGAAGCGGTTGCAAGTCCGTTTAGATGAAAGTAGAGTGATGACCATGAAATACAGGCATCGAAAAGTTTGTCCCGGAATCGTTGTCAATGTTATAATTGGGATCGTACTTGCTGCCTTCTTACATGAAACAGGTAGGTCAATCTTTGCAGAGTGTTGTTTTTCTCAAATGGTCATAAACGATTTCGGAGATACGTACTATCTGAAAACGAATTCGAATGTGACTTGAAACGGGGCCGATGCGTTTTCAACAGACAGTTAAAACCGACATATGTTGGAAGATCTTGTTACTGTAACTCATGAGACGACTTTCGACACAGTCTGTTATTACAAAAGCTAGTGAGGCAGGATGCTTGGAAAGTAGGTAACTGAAATCACTTACGAGGTTCTATGGTGGATATGCAGATTTCGTAAAGAAGTGTTACACTGCTACGAATAATCTTGATATGCTGTGTAACAGTGTTCATGGTTTCGACTCACGACGGTAATTTGGTGACATTAGATTTAGCAAAAAAATAAATAAAAAAATAAATGTGTGCGTTTCTTGTCACTCGACCAACTCTAAAATATACATGTAATCAGTAAAGTCTCTAAATTTTACCATGTACCAGCAAAATTCAAATGACGAATATTCCCGTCTACAACCGAATCTTATTTCGAGGGTACGTCGGCGGAGACACTAATTCTTTTTAATTGGCCTTGTTCGAAATTCGTTACTCTAGTCAATCTTCACGTGTGTACCACTGATTCATACTGGGTACCAGATACCATCGCTGGTCGTGTCAAGATCACTCAATTATTATTGCCATTCTCTGTTTGTTCACTGAGCAGGGTATATTATATATTTACCTTTAACAGTGCTAATTATCGGGCCGTTGTGATGTCTAATTCTTACAACGGTAACGGGGATAATTTGTTTCGTAAAAGCACGTTTAGTAATAAGTGAAATGCAATCGAAACTCCCAATTGGTCTACGAATTTATGTGTAAAGGGTAGCCAGCTACTGGAAGTGCGGTCTGAGTGAAATTAGTATAGCCATATTGTGCATCATGGTTTTGATTTTGAAGCCAGCTTAACGATATACACATTTCACTTTTTACCTGAAAGTAATAGGCGAAATATAATTATCATTTGAAACTGCAGAGAAGATATTTTGACTGGAATTTCAAACAGGATCAGGAAGGAAACTTAACTTTCGTGTAGGCTGACTGTCAATCTCTTATTGTATTTACCTTAAATATTGGAAACGATATCGCTGATAGAAGCGACAGGTGATGCAATTATGCGTCATAAAAAGACCGAAAAAAATGCAGATGTGGCAATTAGGTGCATCGTTCTTGATCTGCATACCAACGAATTGATACACGCCACACACTCAATGCTGCATAAAATAGGGATGAACGTCAAAAATAGGGATAAACATTTACACACATCCACAGTTCCTCGGCAGAAAGCTTACACAAAACACAAAGAAAGGGTAGAAACTGCAGTGCAAATGCAAATAATCATGTGTATCACTCCTATACGACATTTCTCCTCCTTATCAGTAAACTCTTTAAATTTTGCTGTGTATTATTGGTCTGGGCAAACGAAACAGGCAATATACCCTCCGACTAACGAACCCTAATATTCGGTGGTATGTTGCTGCAAACGCACCTTTTTGTTTGTACTTCGAAAGTTGTCATTCTTGTCAATCTTCATGTGAGAAACATGATAGTTGGTTACGTTTATCATCACTGAGCAATGGTTCTCTATGTGCTCCTTGGACAGCGTAATTTAACAATGTTGATTATCGGACCTTTTTTGATGTCTAATTCTTACACCAGTAATGGATAACTTGTTTCGTTAAAGCAGTTTATAAAATCAAAATGCTATCTTAACCCCCGATCGGCATATGAATTATGTGTAAAGGGCAGCGAGCAACTGGAACTGCGGTCAGATTCCAGCAAAAATTAGCATGTTCTTCAACTGAAAAACCAAGCTAAACGTTTATCTTACATCATAATTTGAATCCGCAGAAAAATAGGCTGAGTGGAAAGTTGTTATTGTCTCCAAACTTTAATGCTACGGCGGGTAATTTGTTTCCCAGCCAACAAGCACTCTCACTCCATCTGGTTTATGGCAGGGAAAAGTATGAGTTTACCTGAAAGAACTGTCTGTTGATAGAATTGCGTTAAATCAAAAATAATTTCCGTCTGTTTGGCTCGACTACGCTGACTGTACAGAGAATTGTATTGTGAAGACTCAGGCTAATTGGCAATGGTAATTTTCAAAGTATTATAATCCTGAATCATTATCATGAAAGCATAATCCTATGTGTTTTCAGCTCTCTTGACACAGTATACTGAGGAATTTTATTTCAAATGATGCCAGCCAAGATTGAACAATATAGCGAATGTTTAATTAACCTTGGTACGTGTGAGAGAGTCATCATCAACGATATGGATTAGGACGGTCAGTCTTCGCAGAGTACTGTTTCTCAAATGGTTATAAGTGTTACGTGCAGAGAAAACGAACAAAAGGGTGAACTCAGCAGTTAACGTTTAAACAAAATTTATTACGAAAATAAAACTAATTGCTAAGTCAGGGATAGAGTACAAGCTTTAAAAGTGTACAGACTACTTATCTCAGCTGGGACGGCAAAGCTCCAGTCTCAGAGTTGTAACAGTCAGTCGGATGAATGAACAGTCCTTTGGCTTGCAGGCTTGAAGCTGCACAAAGTCCACAGTATAAATCCAGCGTTGACAGTGAAGGTCTTGAAAAGTCTTGAGAATGACTACTGCTGGAGTTTAGTAACACACAAGAGACACGATCCCAAAGTCTGACTGGAAGCTGTGCACGTCCCTTTTATAAAGGCATGTAAGAACAATCTAGAACTTTTATTGACATGCTAATTACTGTTCTAAAATTATCTCCCTTACACAACTAATCAACTTTCCAGAACATTCCAAACATGACTAATTGAATTCAAGGTTGTGAGGTCATTAAGGGCAGTGACCTTGGGAATGTTCTAGACTAATTGAACTCAGGTCATGATGAGTGTGGGGGGAATGACCTACATAACACACCCCCTCTTCAAAAAAAGAAAATTTTTCAAAGAAAAATCTTTCTTTTACAAATGTAATCTTGAAAAGGAGTAAAGTACTCAAATTTTGTTTTACTCTAAAGTAAAATTTCTTGAAAGTGAACAACAATAAAATTTCTTGAAAGTGAACAACAATAATTTCTAAATACGAGAGAGACAGTCTGCAATTAAATTGTCTCTGCCTTTGATATGTCTAATGTCAAGATTAAACTCCTGTAACATTAAACTCCATCTTAGCAATCTCTGATTTTTGCCTTTAAATTTCTGCAGAAAAACAAGAGGGTTGTGATCAATATAAACCACTATTGGCTGATTTGAAGAAGTAACATAAACTTCAAAATGCTGTAAAGCTAATATCAAAGATAAACACTCTTTTTCAATTGTAGAGTAGTTTCTCTGGGATTTGTTAAATTTGTGTGAAAAGTAGCAAACAGGATGTCCCATGACTATCTTCTTGCAATTTGTTGTTGGAAAACTTGAAATGGCACTGAATTTGGCATAAAGTATGCACGGCAAAGTCCGGTTATTTTACTGAGCTCGATAAAGTCATTGTTCGGCAAATACTTGGCTTCCTCCTGGAGATATTCCGCTTTCGCAGGATTCAGTCCGTCTGGATGTTGTTCCACTGGATTACTGTCGCAGACATCTTCGTTGTGGTAGATGATGTTTGTCCTCGTTGGAACATCTTGAAACAGGTGTTTATATTCATGGAGCAGTTCTTTCACCTGTTGTTGTTGTTCTGGCTGGAGGTGTGCCAACTTTGTAGACTCCAGCTTCTCCAGGATTTCTGAGTTCTGAAGCTTGACCGAGCCCAGCTTTGAGTTTAGAGTATTTTCACTCAAGTCAGTTTCAGTATCACTATCTTCATAATGGCCAGAACTGACGGTACTGACAGGCTGAGTTATAGTAGGATTATCCCTATCCAAATATGGCTTAAGCATATTTATGTGACATAGCTGTTTTTGTTTTCGCCTGTCAGGTGTTATTATGATGTAATTTAAATCACTCAATTTCTTATCAATTAGGTATGGCCCAAAGTAACGAGCATGGAGTGGTTTGCCAGGAATTGGAAGTAGAACAAGAACTTTTTGACCTGGTTCAAACTTCCGTTTTGAGGTGTTTTTATCGTATTTGGTTTTCATTGACTGCTGAGATGACTCAAGATTTTCTCTGGCTAATTCACATGCTTTAGAGAGTTTTGTACGAAAATCTGACACATATTGCAAAATATTCAGACAATCATCATCGTCTGATAGGAATTTCTCTTTAACGAGCTTAAGTGGGCCACGGACTGTATGTCCAAATACAAGCTCAAATGGGCTAAAACCAAGAGACTCTTGAATTGACTCTCTAACAGCAAAGAGCAGAAAATGAATTCTTCATCCCACTGCTTCTCTGTGTCAAAACAGTAGGTCCTAATCATGTTTTTCAAAGTTTGATGAAATCGCTCAAGAGCACCCTGACTTTCTGGATGATAGGCGGATGACCTATACTGTTTAATGCCTAGCTGATCCATTACTTGTTGAAAAATACCAGACATAAAGTTGGAGCCTTGATCGGACTGGACACATTTAGGGAGGCCAAATAAAGTGAAAAATTTGACTAAAGCTCTCACTATAGTCTTTGTCTTTATATTTCTCAGTGGTATGGCTTCTGGGAACCGAGTTGATGTACACATTATGTCAGCATGTACTCATTCTATCTTTTCCTGATCTTGTTTTTGGTAAGGGGCCCAACACAGTCTATTAGAATCCTACTAAATGGTTCTTGAAATGCAGGAATTGGCTGTAAAGGGGCCTTTGGAATGGTCTGATTCGGCTTTCCTACCATCTGACATGTGTGACAAGTTTTACAGAAATGTGTTACATCCTGCCTGAGATTAGGCCAATAAAAGTGACTGAGAATTTTATGATAAGTTTTCCTTACTCCCAAATGACCAGCCCAGGGCGTTTCATGGGCCAGGCGCAATATTTCAGCACGATAGGGCTTTGGAACCACAATTTGATGTTTTATAGCCCAGTCGTCATCAACCAAGACATCTGGAGGTCTCCATTTACGCATGAGAATACCAGACTTTGTATAATAAGAAACAGGGCTATCTGAAGTTTTATCTTCATCATCTACCCTGTCAAACAAAGACAAAATATCTGGGTCTTTGTGTTGTTCTGCAATGAGATTTGATCTAGAAAATGTCTGACTTTGGTCAGCAGAAGTTTTACTGGAAGTTGCAAATCCACGAGGGATAACGGAATGATCCGTGTCAAACACCTGACTGAGAAAGGTGTCATTTAAGTCAACATCTGTGACATTATTTTTGAGAGTATTTTGATTCTCAGAAGTTTTCTTTGACATGGCTCGAGTAATGGCACATGATGGGAAAAGGCCGGGAATGTCTTCCTCTATTGGCTCTGGATTTTGATCTAAACTAGGATTATCAGTCACAAGTGGATTAGTAATGACCTTGTCCCCAGCAAGGTCGTTTCCAAGAAGAAGGTGAATCCCTTCAAAGGCAAAAAAGGCCTAATACCTAAAGTCACAGGTCCAGAAACAAAGTCCGAAGACAAATAGACATTATGGAGAGGAACAGGAATAAAGTCATTGCAATCTACCCCCTTAATAAGAACTTTAGAACCTGAAAATGACTTTTCAGAAAACGGCAGGGTATCTGCCAACAAAAGAGACTGGGAAGCCCCGGTATCTCTTAAAATTTTGACAGGGGTAGCGGAAGAGAAATCACTAGAAAGTGATATAAAACCATCATGAATAAATGGTTCGAAAATACCCATAATGCTATCTTGTGAAGAATTGACCTTGACCTCATTAATTGGGGATAAGAGGGGTTTAACCTCAGAAAATGTGTTGCACACATTATTAGACTCTAATTGAGTTGATGAAGAAATAAAGCCGGTGGGCTTAGATCCACTTTGACCACTTTGACCTTCACGTTTTCTTTTCAATTTGAAACACTCTGACATTAAATGGCCGTCTTTCTTACAATAATTACAAGAAAGTGTACCAAACTGTTTTTCAGAAGGAGATTGAGACTTGGGATCTGATGATGTGGGAGTGTTACTTGAACTCTGTGAACTGTTGTCATTTGATTTTCTACTGTCCTTTGAAAAATTCTTGGATGAAAAGGAGGAGTTAAATTTACCTGCATTGTTTCTGTAGGAAAAGGACTGGGATGGTTTGCTGAGAAATGAAGATTTGTGGGTCAATGAATAATCATCGGCCAAACGTGCAGCAACCTCTAATGTATCTGCCTTTTGTTCATTGATAAACGTCTTGATGTCACTCCGAATGCACCTTTTAAATTCCTCAATCAAAACAAGCTGTCGTAATTTGTCATAATTCTGACTGACCTTTTCCGAAGAACACCAACGATCAAACAGTTGTTCTTTTGTTCGAGCAAATTCAACATAAGTTTGATCCTTCACCTTCTCACAATCCCTAAATTTCTGACGGTAAGCTTCAGGCACCAATTCATAGCCCTTGAGAATTAATTCCTTTACAGAATCATAATTTGAAGCCTGCTCTACTGACAACTGAATGTAAATTTCTCTGGCTTTACCCCAAAGCACTCTGCAAAAGCATAGACCAGGACTCCTTAGCCAGTAGCCATTCAGACTCTGAGCAATTTTCTCAAAATGAAGGAAATATTTATCAACATCCTTTTCTTGGAAAGGGGAACTAACCTGAAATGCTTAGTGATGTCAAACTTGTCTGAAGGGAAGAATTTTCCTGACTGTCCAAGCTCTAAACGTCTCATTTCTAACTGCAGTCGGTGTTCTGCTAATTCTCTTTCCTTTTCTTTTTCCTCTCTTTCTTTATCCCTTTGTCTTTCTTCCATTTGCAATTCTTTTTCTTTCATTTCCAATTCCCTCTCTTTCTGTCTTTCTTCCATTTCTAATCTTTCCTGCCTTTCTTTTTCTTTCTGTCTTTCTTCCATTTGCAATTCTTTTTCTTTCATTTGTAATTGCATTTGTATTTTTTCTTTTTCTAATGCCAATTTTTTAAGCTCCAAATCTGCCTGTATTTCTAATTTAATTTTTTGAGTTCGAAGGAAGACTCAGGCTCATAATCTTTTAAGGCAGACTCTTCAAAATGGCCAGAATTAACTAAATGTTTTGCAATCTTGAATTGAATTTCTCGCTTGCGCATAGATCTTTTGACATCTACTTTAAGGAAATTTGCCAGTGCTATGAGGTTGTCTTTTCTGAGGGAATTAAATGTGTCCTGATCAAGGTCATCCATAAATTCGTCTGGCTTAAATTCCGCCATGATTAAATTTCGCTGAGTTCACAGTATATAGTAGTTTTGAAAAGGCTGGCAA
Source organism: Ptychodera flava (assembly GCF_041260155.1). Taxonomy (NCBI): domain Eukaryota; kingdom Metazoa; phylum Hemichordata; class Enteropneusta; family Ptychoderidae; genus Ptychodera; species Ptychodera flava. The sequence goes on along the minus strand of NC_091930.1, from coordinate 15,305,425 downwards.
AATGTTGTCAAACGGCTCAAAATATTCGTATCCCGGACGAGCCCCCAATTTTGTTACGTGCAGAGAAAACGAACAAAAGGGTGAACTCAGCAGTTAACGTTTAAACAAAATTTATTACGAAAATAAAACTAATTGCTAAGTCAGGGATAGAGTACAAGCTTAAAAGTGTACAGACTACTTATCTCAGCTGGGACGGCAAAGCTCCAGTCTCAGAGTTGTAACAGTCAGTCGGATGAATGAACAGTCCTTTGGCTTGCAGGCTTGAAGCTGCACAAAGTCCACAGTATAAATCCAGCGTTGACAGTGAAGGTCTTGAAAAGTCTTGAGAATGACTACTGCTGGAGTTTAGTAACACACAAGAGACACGATCCCAAAAGTCTGACTGGAAGCTGTGCACGTCCCTTTTATAAAGGCATGTAAGAACAATCTAGAACTTTTATTGACATGCTAATTACTGTTCTAAAATTATCTCCCTTACACAACTAATCAACTTTCCAGAACATTCCAAACATGACTAATTGAATTCAAGGTTGTGAGGTCATTAAGGCAGTGACCTTGGGAATGTTCTAGACTAATTGAACTCAGGTCATGATGAGTGTGGGGGGAATGACCTACATAACATAAGATATTCCAAAGACAAGAATCTGAAGACGATTGCTACTTGAAACTACATATGTAGGAAGATCTTGTCACTCGTATAATGAATGTCGAGCAAGACGGAGCCTATAAGTACAAACACTTGAGAGGAAACGATTCAAGGAATGCAGATAACTGAACTAATTTAAGAGGTTCTGTTGTATATATTCAGATTTTGTGTGGTAATGTTACACCACTCAAGACAGAGATTTGATGGCTTGAGATTGTGTTTCTGGTAACTCACCCGAACCTATTAAAGGCCACTGAAGTAACAACAAACCAGTTTTTGATTTTCAAAAACGCCGAGAAAATTATCTAAATTACAGCGTTTTATGGGTCTCACAAAAAATAAATAAAAATATCTTTCCTTCGGCCTACTTACCCTAAGTTTTTGAGCACTTATTTTTGCCTGATTCGAAAGTTTTCACTCTTAGTCAACCATCGGTGTGAAACACGCTAGCAGGCTATCCTAACCCATTCTGCGCACCCGATATTATCCTACGCAATCGTTCAAGACCATCAAGTTGTTGTTGTGTTATAGTCACTCTCTATATGTTCCTTGGACCGGGTTAATTATTTATTTACCTTGAACTGTGCTAATTATTTCACATGGTTTTATGTCTTGGTCTTATATCGGTAAGATGGATTTTTGCTTCGTAAAAGCAATTTGCAAAATTAGTCGAACGCGATCGAAACGCCCGTTCGCCCTATGCAGAAAGAGCCAGATAGCCAGCTGCTTGAAGTGCGGTCAGTTTCTAGTAAAATTAGAATATAGATAATCCAATTTACAGGTACAAACAGTTTTCTTTTGTCAGCCTGAAGGTAATTTGTGAAACATGATTATCAATTTTAAATCGTAAAGAGAATATGTCAATTGGAATAAGAACCAAGATCAGGCAGTACAAGTAACTTTTACGTGTACGTAGACCACCTGTCAAATTCGTATTGTGCTCAATTTTTTTATGGTACACATTTTAATTAGTTGCCTAGCCAATAATTCATCTCAAATTGACTGGGTCATAGCTGCAACATATTAGCCTATTTGTTTGAGCGGATGATTGTCAGTTTTCATTAACGAGTTTGTTTTGAATAATTACATCTCTATCCTCCGTCTATTTGGGCCAACAACGCTGACTATACAGATCCTAGAAATGTATTGTTAGACTCAAGTGTATTGTTCCTATGTACTTTCAACCAATAGTGTGCTTCTGTCCATTGAATACCGTGTTCTTTATGCTCGTCTGTGAAAGTTTTTCCTTCATACCAGACACTAAAAGATCATTGCAATTAAATATCATGGCAATTCGGGAGATGCGTCCGCCATTGATTTGTTTCGCACTATCCAATGTAATGTAATGTAATGTAATGTAATGTAATGTAATGTAATGTAATGTAATGTAATGTAAATTTATTCAATGCAAGACCTCGCCTCATCGCACATTTTTACTGAGGACATACTATAACGAGATGGTCCGTGATTATCTAATTTAACAATAGCTATGTGCACTCGGAATATCCAAACTTACACCATGAAGGTGCTAGCTCCTTGAAAAAGATGGTAACTCTTCACATCTTTTAAATGCGTTTGACAATGTAAAGACAACTGAGAAATTACCTATTAATTTTTGTGACGAAAGAAGATTTACAAATTAAAGTTAAATGATATGGGAATGTGTGTAACCCTGATATCCTCGTAAAATGGACAGATCAATGCAAAATGATATTCATGTCAATAAGCTGAACATTTCTGACAGTTTCACAGTACATACTGGACTTGGTTCAAGTCTGCGATTTGTGAATATTTGAGTGGGGTGAACGCGATGATTTGTGTTCTGTTTTCATATGAAACGCGTGAGTGGGTTGAACGCTATACAGGGGAGTTTCTCCCGGAATCACAGACTTGGCTTTCTTGCACGATCTGCATTGCTATAAATTATTCATGAGGTGATGTTTGTATTTACTGATTCATAAGATGACATCATCGTATTTGGCATATTGGGAGGAGTTACCTCTCGATCCCGAAGAGATGTACATAAAACTCACATGGCGTTGTTGATAAAATGCTGAGTGCGATCACTCCAACCAAAGTCAGCATCTCAGTCAGCTATTCATCAGCGAAAACATAATTGGACCAGCCTTCCACTGCGCAAGTCATATCAACATTCTGGTCGCTGATGTAGCCTACACAGCTTTCAGTCTGTCTGTTCAGTCCTTTTTCGTTCAACTTCTAGGCTTCTAATTCCCTGACTTTACGAGAGACACACGAGAAACTATTACAAAAGATTTTTTTAGAAATTCACCGACTTGAACCAAGTTTAAGTACATACAGACTTTCTCATGGCCTGAAACTTTACAATGACTCCCTAGTTCAACATTTAATTTATATGTTGAGAAACGAAAATCGGCTGAAACTTTATTTTTGCTGTAAATAAAATAGTTTCAATATTTTTCGGGTTCGAATAATGATTTAAAAGTACAGTATACCCCTAATCTTGGGGAAATGTTCAAATTATAGTCACTGTGTCACTCCTGTTTACAACAATCTTTTATTCTATGCCTTGATTCATCAGAAGCCCTCTGGGGTCACCTATTTCTTGTCCAAGCCATACTATGCCAAAACCATATCTGAAAAGTAAGTCTTTAACAGAACTTACCCATGTAATTCTCCCTGCATCGTCAATTTTTTTTCAGGCAACAAATAACACCCTTTTGGATACCTATTATCGTCCATTACAAGAAGTAATGACCAATACGAAATACCTCTTTTGAAATAAAAACAACATAAAGGTAGTCTGCTACATTAACCTAGTTGTTCTTCTGAGTTTACACTGCTAGTTACTGCCATTAAAAATCTTCCAAATTTAAAATGATGCCTTTTAATAATTTGAGAATAGTCAAACCCCTTTATTTCACTACTGTAACATATGTAAGGAACAATAACAGCGTCAAATAGTTTGAACGCCTTTTTTTCAAATGAGAAAAGGGGATCTTCGTCATAATGTTGTTGGACAATCAAATCCTCAATGTTTCCAATGCGTGCGTTAAAATCCTTCGGCAAGAATTAAATGAAAGTCTAAAAAGCTAACGAAAATATGTTCAAGGTTACTTTCAAGCCGTAATTTTGTTCCCTTATGTTGTAGATTGATGAACCTTCAGGTAACACGTACACCATACCAATAGTAATATCAGGCATTGAATGTAGCATGTTTTTTTCAAAGACGAGGAAAACTGCATCATCCACTTACAAATTCTCTTTACAAACCGTGAAAGATTTGATCTGACAAAAATGCTAACCCTTCCTGACAATTTTACGGTTTGCGAGATTCGTCTTCGAGAAATAGAAAAGGTTGAGTAACCCGGTAAGAATGTATCAAAATCAGAACAGATGATGCAAAAGTTTCACATATACCAACAACATCGCATTTTGAAAGACATTCTTTGACTTCTTTATTTTGTTGATACTTTTTGAGGCTATTTGAGTTCCAGGAAACAATAGAAAATTTTGAGTTGACGCTCCGGATGGATAGCCAACATTGCGGTAAACACGCAGTGAGCCGGCCGTAACCCTACATCTTAGTGAGTTCTTGCTTTGTTTCATCGAACTTGAACTCCTCACCTTCAATGAGGAAAGTGTCGTTTATCAGTGTAGCTCTTTTGTGTTCATCTCCCGCTCTCTGCAGGAATGGAATAAGATATCTTCGTCTGGCCCGAACTGATGGTCGAAAGTCCTCCATGACTTTGTAATTTGAGTCTTTCAATAAGGCTCGACCGACTTTCAATACACGGCACCGTGTTTTATATGACTCGAAATTAACAATTATTCTTCGAGGATCGCCATTGGTGTTCTATAAGGCAGCCTAGGGGCTCTTTCGATACACAGAGTATTCTTTTTATCAGCATCTCCAATCTGCAAGTTTTCTTTTAAAAAGTGGCATACTTTTAATTCGCAGTCATCCCATGTTTCCTTTGTGTGTACATTTGTGTGTAAGGCATGTACCGACCACAAGTTGAGAAAGACATCCTAGAATTGGTTGCCTAAACATGTCAATTGCGGCTCGCCAGGTCTCAATACCCACACTCATACTTTCACTGTTCTTCACGAACATAACAAACAGAGAATACGGTGGTTTATCCCCAGTGAAAGAACTTTTTAGGGAGTACGACTTTTCCGAGTGACTATACCCGACAGGGTCACGTGATCACTCAATAATCCAATATAGTTGCCAGGCGACCATTTTCTTTAAACTGGTCGTGCCGAGAAATATGATAGGATTTCTTTTAAAGTTGGTGGAAGGTGATACCACCACATCAAAATGGGTTTATTATCTTTTTCCCTGATGCTACTCACATTGCTTCACTCAATGTACACACATCGCGATGACTTCATCGGGATTCTCTTGATCTAGTTCCACTATAACATGAGGATACTTTGTCATTGTAAAAGTTGTGTTTCATAGAATTTGATAGCTGAAACAGGAAAGGCATGTTCAAAGAAATTGCTTAACCCATTCCCCATAAACGAAAGTGTTGCCACTGCTTTGCAGACCCAATGCCAATGGTCTGCAAGCAGTGGTCCATCGATCGATAAGCTTAGTATCCTCGCAGTTCCGTTCGCCCGGCTGAATGCGGACGTCACACCTGTTGATCAACCGGAAAGCTACTCGTAAACGGACAATCTAAGAAAGACGATATATTTTCTTCATTACATAAAATACTATTGACATGAATCAAACATGCATCGTTTGGCTAACAAACACATCGGTTTTAAGCTGTAGCTTTAAGTCTTATCGAAAGTAGACGAAGAGATACTTTCCGCCAAGTGACAATGATTTCGACGTGCTGTTTGTATGTCACTGAAAACATCAAAGTCTGTATCTGGTAAACGTTGACAATCGGGATCGGGACTTGACACAAGCAGATTCCGGTTGACGACAGCGTTTTGGCTACAAGCCTGTCTTCGATCGAACGGAACCTTTTGGGCTCAGTGACTTAAAATATTACGCTTGTGATATTTTTAAAGTCACGACACCTTCTTTATTTCCAAACAGTTTTTTATCTTGTCCTTGTCTTTACTACATGAATATAAATTTGAAAATATTTTAATTATAAATAAAGGGTGGGTGGGGCGGGGATCTCGTCCTGTGTGGTTCGCCAAGTCTACAATACCCAATGTCGCCACGAGGAATAAGTTTCATGCATCTGCCAAGGTCCTCTGTGGAGAGATCGTACTTCTGTTAATCTTTTCTGTTAGCCCGGTTATGGAATCACATTTTATCAAGGATGGGAATTAACACCAGCTGTTTTGATTGTGATGTCTTTGCTGGATAACTTAGTGCCGTATATTGTGAGTTCGATGCATGTGGAACAGGTACCAAATTTATAGCTGTCTATATTACTTCTACCTCCCTTTGTGTAAATTATGTTTGTCATTCTACATAATATTATATATTATATATATATATATATATATATATATATATATATATATATATATATATATATATATATATATATATATATATAATATATATATATACATATAGTGGTGAATGAAAAGTGACCCATGCGGGACTCGAACCCACACCCCCCGTAGACATTACGGATGCTCTACCAACTGAGCTAATGGATCAGTCGGTCCAATGTGGGCGGTCCTGACTCTTAGATGGGGCTTTTCATTCGTTGTGCGTTGATGGTGAGTAAGGCGGCTAAACTCAACACCTAACCTTTCAACCTAAGGATCCCGCGGGATTCTACAGGGCCTCGCACACAAGTCACCAACTTAGGAATCAGTTATTGGTAATGAGGATCAATCTTATGAATGATGCAAAGCCAGAGAAGGGTAAATTTGAAATGACTTACCATACGATTTTTTTATATGAAATATAGTGGTGAATGAAAAGTGACCCATGCGGGACTCGAACCCCACACCCCCCGTAGACATTACGGATGCTCTACCAACTGAGCTAATGGATCAGTCGGTCCAATGTGGGCGGTCCTGACTCTTAGATGGGGCTTTTCATTCGTTGTGCGTTGATGGTGAGTAAGGCGGCTAAACTCAACACCTAACCTTTCAACCTAAGGATCCCGCGGGATTCTACAGGGCCTCGCACACAAGTCACCAACTTAGGAATCAGTTATTGGTAATGAGGATCAATCTTATGAATGATGCAAAGCCAGAGAAGGGTAAATTTGAAATGACTCACCATACGATTTTTTTATATGAAATATAGTGGTGAATGAAAAGTGACCCATGCGGGACTCGAACCCACACCCCCCGTAGACATTACAGATGCTCTACCAACTGAGCTAATGGATCAGTCGGTCCAATGTGGGCGGTCCAGACTCTTAGATGGGGCTTTTCATTCGTTGTGCGTTGATGGTGAGTAAGGCGGCTAAACTCAACACCTAACCTTTCAACCTAAGGATCCCGCGGGATTCTACAGGGCCTCGCACACAAGTCACCAACTTAGGAATCAGTTATTGGTAATGAGGATCAATCTTATGAATGATGCAAAGCCAGAGAAGGGTAAATTTGAAATGACTCACCATACGATTTTTTTATATGAAATATAGTGGTGAATGAAAAGTGACCCATGCGGGACTCGAACCCACACCCCCCGTAGACATTACGGATGCTCTACCAACTGAGCTAATGGATCAGTCGGTCCAATGTGGGCGGTCCTGACTCTTAGATGGGGCTTTTCATTCGTTGTGCGTTGATGGTGAGTAAGGCGGCTAAACTCAACACCTAACCTTTCAACCTAAGGATCCCGCGGGATTCTACAGGGCCTCGCACACAAGTCACCAACTTAGGAATCAGTTATTGGTAATGAGGATCAATCTTATGAATGATGCAAAGCCAGAGAAGGGTAAATTTGAAATGACTCACCATACGATTTTTTTTATATGAAATATAGTGGTGAATGAAAAGTGACCCATGCGGGACTCGAACCCACACCCCCCGTAGACATTACGGATGCTCTACCAACTGAGCTAATGGATCAGTCGGTCCAATGTGGGCGGTCCTGACTCTTAGATGGGGCTTTTCATTCGTTGTGCGTTGATGGTGAGTAAGGCGGCTAAACTCATCACCTAACCTTTCAACCTAAGGATCCCGCGGGATTCTACAGGGCCTCGCACACAAGTCACCAACTTAGGAATCAGTTATTGGTAATGAGGATCAATCTTATGAATGATGCAAACCAGAGAAGGGTAAATTTGAAATGACTCACCATACGAATTTTTTATGAAATATAGTGGTGAATGAAAAGTGACCCATGCGGGACTCGAACCCACACCCCCCGTAGACATTACGGATGCTCTACCAACTGAGCTAATGGATCAGTCGGTCCAATGTGGGCGGTCCTGACTCTTAGATGGGGCTTTTCATTCGTTGTGCGTTGATGGTGAGTAAGGCGGCTAAACTCATCACCTAACCTTTCAACCTAAGGATCCCGCGGGATTCTACAGGGCCTCGCACACAAGTCACCAACTTAGGAATCAGTTATTGGTAATGAGGATCAATCTTATGAATGATGCAAAGCCAGAGAAGGGTAAATTTGAAATGACTCACCATACGATTTTTTATATGAAATATAGTGGTGAATGAAAAGTGACCCATGCGGACTCGAACCCACATATATAGCTATATATATATATATATATAATATATATAATATATAATATATATAGATATAATATATTAATATCAATCCTTTTCCGGAGAAGGAAACGCAATTTTCAGATCTGTAAATTGGCCGATCAGAATGGACCCATATTATCAAGTGCCAGTTTTTGAATATTTCATACAAAGTATAAAATTTTTCGCAATACTACCTCGGTTACGTGAAGTCTTTCAAGATACACTACAAGTCGAGGATGTGTGCTGCTTGCTAAGTGATTGATTGCACGAAACTTCATTATTTTGAAAAAGTAAAAGAAAACAAAGCCAGACAACTGTTTGTTGATTTTTGAATATTTGAAGGCACAAAATGGAGTAGATGCAGCTTCGCAGAAATGTGGACTGGAAATGAATATGTAATTTTTTCTTGGTTTCTTTGTACATTTATTAATTATTTATAAATTAGACCTCATGCAAAAAGTGTGTGCACCATCATTCAGGTGATTATGTGAGCAACATAAATCTCGAATTGGTAACACATGGTGTCACCTTTGCCCCTAGCTTTGGCAAGATTTAAGTATTTTGGTTTCGGAAGCCAGTCCCAAGCAAGACTGATGTGCGAACGGTTTGGTTTACGACTAGTGAAAGACGACAGTGAAGAAAAACACGGGCATATAGTGCAAGAAATCAGTAATGACCAGCAAGATTACTTGTATATCGCATTCAGCAGCAAAGTTTACTGGATTGATGCTACAGTAACTTCTGATACAGCAAAAGTAAAAACAAGTGATGGTGTGGAACTTACCTATAAACCGTTCGCAGAAAATCATATTCCGAGTCCGAACTCCTGCATCGCTATCTGGTAAGTATCTACAACTATCATTTCTGTAGTTATGTAAACCATAGTCACTTGATTTCAGTATACAGCGACGACTCTGACGTTCTAATGATCTTCACGGTCACTGCTTTTCTAACTGACTGCATTTTTCATTGAAATACTCACATAAGCAAGGACAGCACTACAATCGAGCGTAAAGTGTTGTGGTTGCCATGCAGAGCCATGTTAGAATAATAATCGCAATCATACCAATCCATAATCCGATAACACTGGGTCAAATTCGTAATACAATAGTTACAAATACAAGGCAGCTCAGAACAGACAGTTAATCACGGTACACACAGCATAGTCAAATTAACGTTGTCATTAAAATGCCTTTAACATTCTTAATGAAGAATAGTGTCGGCGATGAAATTTCTTTACAGGGGAGAGGAGTGGGAAAGCAGGCCTTGTGACCTTTACGCTTACCCGATATGTGAGAAATCTAGTAAGTTATTCTACACTCCTTTTTATTCAATTGTTTCAAATTGAATGCCTTTCTTCTGGTTCCTGGTCGCTTAACACTGCAATCTCTCTCAACTTTTAATGTATTCCTGTAACACCAAAAGACTCGGCGGAGCTTGTCGTCATGGATAGATGGAACAAATCGCAGGCAGTTGAACTCTGTGAGCAGTTTGACTTGCGCTTAATGCAAATTAGGGAGATGGCGGACTATTACGGTGGGATGGACTTTCTTAATACTTCAAGAGAAGCCAAATGTACTTTAATAGATGCTTCCTATGATGTCACGTCTAGGGAGTTTAAAACAAACTACGAATCAGTTCTGACGAACAGTCTAGCAACATTTGATGTTTCCGACACAGGTGGATCATGCATAGTGTTATGTTGGTAAGTTGATATCATATCATATATTAGCAGTGAACTTGTAGTATTAAATCTCACATACATCATATTGAAAACTGTTAAGCGCTTTTCTAAAATTAACGATAACTCTCGTCTCCATTTCATGATATTCGAAACCGATTCAAATTAGCAAGTGACAGCCTAAAGACTGACACAAAATTAAATTATGCAGTCTTTCTGAGATCTTTTCAGGACAACTTTCCATTTTGCAAAGCGTTTCAGCCTCTTTCCTTTTACCTTTTCTGTTGCCTGTTTTGTTTATCTTTGTTACAAATTGATGCATTGAAAAGGGCAATGGACAAATTGATGGAACGATAGAGTTTTTATCGCTGAACATTTAACATTTAGCAATAGAAGGATTAAGTTCTATTCTGGGATAGCTGTCCCAAAGCGTATTCTGCAACACTGAGTAAATAGCACTATAGGTGCACGATACTGACCATGCATTGTTATATATATTTTAGGGAAGGAACACTTCTAAGTATGCCATGCGAAGGGAAAAATGAGGTGTTATGTGAAGAAAATGGTAATACTATTTACTTATTGCACACATACTCATAGTTCTAATGTATGCTTGAACTTAAAATATTCCCTATTTAACTGTGCTTGCCATGTTTTCCGTAGGTTGTATGTTTCTGCTGTTCTATCAATCTTTTTAAGATATTTTGCAATATTTGCATTCATTCATGAGAGAGAGAGAGAGAGAGAGAGAGAGAGAGAGAGAGAGAGCGAGAGAGCGAGAGACTCCAACTTATTGCCTACATGTTAACATTTCGACCGCTTCATATTGTACCGCTGTATTATTTCAAGACAAACTAATTACGTTTCTATATCATCGAATTATTTGAATTGTTTCTTTTTTATGATGGATAATACATAATAAAGATGATGGAAACAATAAAGTTACGAGCAACTCATCCACCGTCCTAAACTCAAGTGAATCAACGAAGATCTCACAGGTAATTTGCTTTTAATAAAGAAATCTTGCATCTTCTAACGGTGTAAATTTCAGGAAATGGATTATGATTATATGAAATATATTAAGTAGGAATGTGTGAATTATTTTGTACTAATAAACCAGTTAACAATACTGTCTCCCGAAAACTAATTATCTTGCAGAATGTAAATACTGTGAAATTGGATCATAGCCTGTAGCATCTTTCCATCTGATCTATAACGCATTCTTCATATAAAATGTAGAGTCTATTAATTAATCAGAGGTTATTACCCAATATCGCCAGTTCCTTGTGTCGTAGCAGCATTCGTGTCATTTATAAGCACACACCGCTACACAGGATATGGTGTTAAAAGAATTTAATAAGCGACAGTGGACAAATACAAAGCAGTGATAACCTAACTACGGAAAAAATACAATGTCAAGCAAAACTACGAAAGTAAAATCTAGGCAAAAACCATCCGATGGTCCTTGCAGCCGTTGAATTCCCCGTAAGGTGTACTGGAGACGAAGGTGTGGCTGGTTGTTAGTTGAGGTGAGTGGGTTTGGCAGACCCGCCATTATGTAGTGATGACGGATGCCGGCGAGATAAACCTTGATGGTGGAGTACTTGAGGTGAAGGTGGGTTGCACAGTGGACGATGAAGTAGATTAGCAGGTCTTCGGAGATGGGTGGATAATGAGACATCTGTACATGAGTGCCGTACCTTGCAGAGAATTGTACCCACGAGCGAACTCCGGTTGCATAAGATTCAATTGTCCGGGTGCCCAGTGCGGCTTGCTTGAAGGTGGCGGCCGCCCTATTCAGTTGAACATTATGTTGGAGGGTAGTTGGCAGGGTGTCGCATTGGCCAAGGGAGCCGCTTGGCGGAAGCATGTCATCTGGAAACGAGAAAGAGAATCAGCAATTAAGTTATGTTTGCCTGGTATGTGGTCGGCATGGAACATGAAATTATGGGAGGCAGCGCAAAGCACGAGGGTGCGCATCAGTTTCATGATTGATGGTGACTTGGAGCGGCCTTCATTGAGAATATGGACCGTGGCCATGTTGTCGCAGTTGAACACCAAGCGTTTGCGGGTCCATGATTGGCCCCAAAGTAGAGCTGCGATGACGATTGGGTAGAGTTCCTGAAAAGCAATGGAGAGCTCACGGTTGGCGTCAAGCTTGAGATGGGGGGGGGGGGGCAGCGTGCATTAAACCATTGCCCTTGGAAATACCCGCCTAAACCAATACCACTGGCATCTGTAAAAAGCTGTATTGCTGAGGCCCTTGTAGCGTGGGAGTCGAGGAACATTGATACTCCGTTCCAGCTGGAGAGAAAGCGGTGCCAAATTCGAAGGTCAAGTCTGCTCTCGGCGGTCAAATGGATGCGGTAGTGAAGTTTCCGTGCTCCTTTTGAGATTTCGATTAGGCGTGATATGAAAGTTCGCCCAGGTATAATGACACGGCATGCAAAGTTGAGGTGCCCTAGGAGGCTTAGCAGTTCTCGTTTTGTACACATGGGGCGAGATAAGAAGGACTGGATAAGGGCGGCTATTCTAGACAGTTTGTCGTGAGGGAGCCGCGCTTCCATCTTCACTGTGTCAAGCTCTATTCCAAGGTATTCTAGTATAGTAACGGGGCCAACGGTCTTGTGTGGCGCGATGGGTACAGAGAGTCTCCTGAAGATGAGGGTAATTAAGGCCATAGTGCGGTCCGCATCGAATGATGGTTTGTCAACTGTTAGGAAATCATCTAGCAGGTGGAAAATTATCTCGAGACCGCAATTTTCTTGAGCAATCCAGCATATGGCCTTGGAAAGCTGATCGAAGATCTTAGGGCTGGAGCGTTACCCGAAGGGCAGTTGGGTGAAGAAATAGAAATGTTTTTTCCAGTGGATGCCATAAAAGTGCCATAGCGAGGGGTGAATAGGGATGAGCTTTAAAGCATCGACAATGTCAGTCTTGCACAGCCATGCTCCTCGGCCCGCCCTTTGGATGGCTGCAATGGCATCGTCTATCTTTACGTAGGAGAGCGAAAATTCCTGTTTGTCAATGAAGTCATTGACGCTGGGTGTGTCTTCATTGTTGTGAGGGGACGACAAATCGACGATTAGGCGTTTTTTTTGGCTGAGTATTTCTTTTCTGCGATACCTAGCGGGCTACAGCGATAAATGGCGTATGGTGGTGTGGTGAAAGGGCCGATAAGATAGCCCTTTTGCAGTTCAGAGTTAATTTGGTGCGACACAAAATCCGGATCTTGTCGGGCTGAGAGAAGGTTGCGACAGATGAGCGATGAGGAAAGTTGACAGCGTAGGCCTGTGTTAAATCCTTCAGAAAGTCCTGTAAGCAGGTACTTGACGAATCCTTTGTCGGGTGATTTGAGAGTTCGGAGGCAAGGGTGCCAATATTAATTGGTGTTGATGGTGCACAAGTGTCAGCGTTAAATGTGGATGGCGTATCGTGCAGTCAGGCTCTGTTAGCTTGGTCTTTAGGTCGACATTTTCCTTGAGCTGATGAGTGATCGGATGAGTAGCATACCAAACACACGTGGGAAAAACCACAGTTACTTCGTTTGCAACCAGGCTGGGAGTTGAAGTTATTGCAGATTTCCTTACCCTGGTAGGTGACGCGTCTTCTTCCGCTTCTATCGATGGTCAATGAAGGCGATTGGAACCTTATGGGATTGCTGTTTGGTCTCTTACTCTCGAGGTACGGGCAGACTTCGGTGGTATGGTATGCACTGCGCTATTGCAGACGTTGCAAAGGTTGGCCTTGAGACCGGAGAATGTCGAGGTGTAAATGAGCGAATCGCGAACTCCCCAGTCTACTTTGATGCCATGATTTAACAGGAGTGCGGCCGCCTTGGCGGAAAAGTCGCGGTGGTATTCGTAGAAGGCGAAACCGCTGAAACGTTTTGACATGCCAACGATGTCCGTGACGTATGCATCAAGTTCTGTTCGACGATTAGGGAATGCCTCACACATGACGTTTTTATAGACGGTGAAAGCTTGAATGAATTCAGTAATGGTGAGAGGTCTATTTACTCTGCCGTCATGGAGAGGTTTCAGAGACAGGGCTTCGTTGCCGATGATGATATATCATTCGCCATCGTGGTAATTGTAGCCGGGTATGAGTAGCAGGCAAGATTGATATCCTTACCTGAAAGAATATCGCGGCGAATAGCAGGTGAAACCAGTTCGACGTTTGGCAGTCTTTCGGATGGTATACCGCGGCCCTGGAGGAGGTTGTTGGGAGAAAAGTTCGAGGCAAGTTTACCCCTGGGTTGGTCGCTTGAACGGGCGGATCATGAGCTGCCTAGGGGCCGCCATCTTGGTTCTGCTGGGGGCTGCTGTTGTTGCCGGAAGTGAAGGCTTCTCCCCGCAGGTCGGTGAGAGGGCGTTGTTGCAGTAGATTTGCTATATTGGCCATGTTGGCGGCCATGTTGGCCATCGAAGTCTGCAGGGCGGAAAACATTTCCATCGTCACGACTCCCGATTGAGGTGGTACTTGATTTGTTGATACTGCAGTTTCGCTTTGCGGTATGGTAACGGCAACTGATTCAGGCTATGGGAGACCGTGGGCAGCCGTCGCTACGGTGGCTGGTGCAGTTGGAGCGGTCTGACCTTGTTCGGCAGCGGGGAGGTCAGGAGTGGACGACGCCCCTCGCGTCCCTGATCGTGCACGGGTCACTGGACGAACATACGGCGTTACGCGCGGCGTAGACTTCTTGGTTCGTTTTCGAGGAGGCATTGTCGGCGCTGTGGTCCGGTAGATACGGCAATGAAAGGAGACCGGGAGTGACTAGAAACGAGCAGCAGGGAGTGTTGTAATAGCTTGGCAGACAGCCTGATGGCCTAGAATGAATGAACTTGGACCAGAAGCTTGCAGCAAGGATTAGGTCAAGTGCCGTGCGCAAGAAAGATGGTAGCTAGATAGCAGATGCTAAGTGTCTACGTCACCAGATGAGTAGATAGATAACCAGTATAAGATGTCTACGTCAGCAATGCAAAGTGACTTCAGGACATGTTGTTCTGCAGGCAGCCTAGCTCCGTGGACTTACAAACTGGATTTGTGTTAATACACAATTCCTTATTTTGTGATGCGTCATACACTCAACGAAGTCGAGTGTCGTGTCATTTGTGGTGCGTCAGACTTCGAATGCTGACACGACACAAGGAACAGGCGATATTGGGTAATAACCGATTTATCATATACCCATGCCCAGATCTAGAATTTTATTAATAGTACGAAAAACCTTAAATTTCGAGGCTTTACTTTGTTACGCCTTGCGCATAAATATTGGAATATTTATGTGAACAGGCTTCATACATTAACTACACGAAGAAGTCAACACCACGCGCGACATCGTTGCAAGCCCGCCGTATCTCTATAAACCCAGGAAGAAAGACACCAGGATTCAAAAATCGTCATATTAGAGGAATCTTTTAAGGTGCAATATGCTATTACAATCGCTACCGATCAAAATTGTCCCTTGCTCTAAATCTCCCCGGGATTGATTTTCGCGCTCGATCGTCGTACAGCACGGAGAGGGCAACCATTTTGTTTGTTTACCATGAGAGTTGCCATGTCAACAGTTGTCGTGCGCGCGACATTGCTGTCATGCCACACGCTCAATACCTGTCCGGTAGACCGTGCCGGCCCGTGCGAATGGCAAAATGTTTGCTAGAGCTAGTCCAAAAAATCAAGAACTTAAACAGAAAAAAACACGGGAAAGCATACAAGACTCAACGTGTAATTTCCATATTTAGCAACCCGAAATATCTCTGTTCCTTAAAGCCCTTCAAATTTGTACGTCGGAGGCATCGCTTATCAGGCGGAGAGTGGCAGCCATTTTGTTTGTTTACGCTGTTTACCAACAAACTGTAAATGTAGTCCGGGAACCCTCCAAAACCGACTACGTTTATCGTGCATATCTCGACGTTTACCGTGAAATATCACGGTTGATATTTTACGCTGAACGTCACTAGGATGAATCGATATGGGCATGGGTATATGATAAAAAATTAAATTAACAATTACATGTGCGACATTAATAGAGCCATGCGTACTGAAGTACTAAAGTAGTGTCCTTGGCAATATTTACGAGAACATATGCCAATCTTTGATAGCCTATTAAAACAATGCACACTTCATCGCCCATGTCTTTTATACCACCCCTATTAGCAAAGTTTATCATTTGTCTTATATTATCAAACGCTTCAGTGTGTTTATAAGTATCTTTATTTTACCTACTAATCATCGCTACTTTTACTTTGGCAGAGACCTGACGATATTGACATTGACATATTGAAACTCTTCGAAGGAAATTTCACACTAAATATGACTATCCAGTGGGTAGCAGGTTTGTATGTTGGTTTGTTCTCACATGGTTAGCTATATCGGGTTTCATTCCCGAAAAATAGCGACAAAGTTGATAAATCCTGACCTGTCTTATCGTCAGCAAATGCATCCACTTTTACATCCTTAGGATAATTGAAAGTACTTAGATTTTATTTATAACCTATGAAGAATTCGATAGATGATGGGCTCGATATTGACATAAATATCCGCAAGGAATGTTGTTTTGTCTTTGATAACGTTATGAGTTCAACAGATGTGAACAAAAATTGTTTTCCTATCAAGATAAATTTATTCAACGAAGAGGTTGAAAATTAATCGTTTCATGTTCCCTGCAGGATTATTTACCAAAATACAAGATGTTATGGATGACATATTGTTAGATGTCAGTGAAACCTTAAGTACAGAAATACAGACACGTCTCAGGAAAATCATCATGACAGTGACTGACAACGTAGCTAACTTCACTCTTAGCAAAATGACAACGGGTGGAGCCGCTGTTGTATTCAAAACACCATTCCTCGAATTGCACTTGGAAAAGAACACAATACAGACTCTGACGAATTGCACTTCCATCGTTGGCCCTCATACCGGATTTAGAATTCCTTCAGCCGAACACATCTTTCCACATCTTAGCCGTAACGTAACACTGAACAGAGTGGTATGTATGCATTTATTTTAAGTCGCTGAACAAAGTATACACAGCTACATCTTCATTTACATATGCTTCGACAGGATTTTTCATTTTCAAGCGGAAGACAGAAAGCTATACGGTCCAAAAAAGACAAGCGTCAAACAAAGTTCCATATCTATCTGCTATGCTATGACTAGTTGCTGTACTTAATATTGGTTGTGGAGTATTAATAATAATTTAACAGATTACAATAATGTTCATCCTAGCTATCTGTGTTTTATGTACCGGGACTACTTTTTTGCGATAAGTAAGGAATGTGCATCTAATTTTAATTCTTCTTAACCTCCCCAAATGCATCAATTTATTAGTCGTACGCAACCGAACTTAATAGACTTGAAAAAATATTCGGTGAATTCATTTGCTGTGAGATTCTGATTTTCGGACTAGGCTGTCAAGAAGTGTTCGTTTGAGTATGTTTGTTTGTTTTTTGCAAAACGTCAGAATAAAGCTCTCCATTTACTTCAAGCAGAACCATGCTTCACTAACCTTTATGTTTTTGCTTTCTGTAATTTTCATGTAAAGCTATTGAGGTGTTTAAAATTGAGGGGATGTGTGTTCTAACTCTACTTTAGGTTAAAAAACTTCAATTTTCATGTATGCTTTCGTTTGAGTAGTCCCTTTTGAAGAAAATGTGAATTTTGTTCAACTTGGACAATGCATTGGCTTTGGGGGCTTTTTCACTTCCTTTTATAATTTGAAAATATTAAGCGTCTGACTTTGTATATAATCCAAGGAAAAACATCGTTTCCCTGCGATCTTTACTAATCAAACGTACGGATTCAGTCACGTGATATGTCACAAGATGTCTCGCACTCCACTATCCCGACGCTAAATCAAGTCATGTATCGATGGTTAGGTATTCTACTCCGAGGTGAACCGTCACTCGGATCAAAATTATTTAGAACACTTTGAGTGTCGTGACTTCCTGAAAAAAATCCTAAGCTTCCGATCTGGATGAGTCTGAAAATGATAGCATCCACACGAAGTCATTGCTGGCCATCACTATGGCTACAGCGATCGCCTCTTACGCTACCATGCTGCCTATTTTACACCTGGGAACACGTCGATTTTGGCGTCTTGGGGACCAGAGATACCATCCTGTAATTTAAAGTGAATTGTCGCTAGCCCTGCCTTAATTTGTTAAAAACTATTGCAGTATTGAACAGTTCCGATCGCTGTAGATTAGTATATTCGAGTTAGAAAGAAGCTAGCAAAGGGATTATACATTACACATGTTTATATCAACTTTGAGTGAATTGTGCTGGTTCATAAAATAATGGTTGCAATATGCAGTGTCAACTAAATTCGAGAGGATTTTGACATCCAAAACAGGTCGCCTGTATTCCCTCTTTCTCCAAAGTATTATTAGTTTTGCTCCTTTTTGCAAATAATTAATCTAAATCGTAATGAAATTGGGAATATCTACAGACAATGGTGAAAGGAAGTCTCATAGTATCACTATAGGTACATGAATCTACTTGTTGAAGCCATAGCTTACGATGTAAAACACTACATTTTCTTTGAGAAGTTGGTCTGCTATAGGTTTGTTTGTTTGTTTTCTTTTTTTTTTATTCAGATATTCCGCTTGGGATATGAGTGGCACCAAATTTTAAATACGTCGGACCAATTTACAACTGACATATTGAGTTTGTGGTTTAGCAGCGAAGACGGTCAAGTGATCAAAGGTGGGTTTCGTATCAAAATCTGTCCATACCGACACTACCTTCAACACTAGCTATTGAAGATCTATGTACATCATTGTTTGTCACACCAAATATATTTCCCAGTTATGCCACACAACCAGTAGTTTGTTAAAATTTCCTTTGTCACGAAACGCCAAGATTTGTGTTTTTGTCATAAATGTGTACCAACATCGTGTGACATTATTGTATTTTTTATTAGCTAGATTAAATCTTTGTATTATTCTACATCATACTTCACTTTTATTTGTTTTTAACTGGAACCGATTTCAGTACAAAATACAACACAAGACATTGAGGTATGGCTCGGCAATCGTCAAACACCAACAAATGAAACATTTATTGTGGGGCAATATGTTGAGATTGACGCTACTACACGTTACATGTTTGAGATTATGGTAAGTCGTTGTACACTCGTTTCTACCTCATATATGTTAGCCTTCCAATATTCCAACCTAGTTCAATGGACAACATTTAAAATAACTCCTTATTACCTTTGTTATTTTTGTCTTTGTTATATTCACAGAGAATAACAATGATTTGAAACGTCGTAAATTACTTTAATTGTACCTCCCATTGTATTTATCAACATTTTTTGAAAGTCTGTCTCAAGAACAGAAAGTTTTTTAAATGCACATTAGGCCAGAGAAAAAAAAATCTTGTTCATCGGATTTTTTGGACCAAGTTCCAGAAGCGGCGAGCGAAAATTTTTTTTTTTATTTTTTTTTAGGCCGAAGGTAAACGCGGTTCTCTGGCATTTTTGCACAGATGCAGACAAGGCAAGATAATTGTTTTCCTTTTTACCAGCAATATCTCAAACAAGAAACACTGATACTGGTAACTGAATTCAATACTATATTTCCCAACAATAACATAGTGTTTGCACAACATATTCTGAGTATTTCAACATTCTCTCAGAATAAACTGAAATGTACAGCAAATCACTGAAATCCAACAATTCAGTATTGTCCTTTAATATTGTCCTGGTGGGACCTAGCATCTGAGTTTTTTCATTTTACTTTGACCCCATGTTTTTGCCTCTTTACCACTGTCTCTACACATTTTACACAATGGTCTAACAACACTGTACTGTGATCGGAGTGAAGTTATATAGTCATCATTCAGAAGGCTGTCTTGTACTCCACAATAGAAACAGCAAGCTTCAACTGATACTTTAACATCGACGCAACCATGTGTATTGTCATTGCCGTAAATTTTTATACTTTCGATGCAATTAGGATGCACCGTCCATCTGCTGTCATGATCTTGTTGAACAAATCGCTGAACGTAAAATCAGGACAAACACTGAATAGCGTCTTTGGAACTAACTGTTGGCCATCACGTCGAATGTTGGCGATCAAATTAATACTCATGATGTGACATGTACTAACCTTTACAAAACAAGGTAATTTCTGGCCAAATCGACCCACTTTGCGCCGTGATTCGTCAAATTCAGACGTCACAACAACATGTTGGCGGTCAACTATTAAAGTCCAAACACATTCAAAATCCCGTGCCCGCGAAAACCCGACAAAGTGTAGGGCGCCACCAGCAGTTGTACTAAAAATATTTGTAATGCGGAAGTAAGAATTTGCCTAGATCAAAAAAAAAAAAAAAATTCCAAATACGCCAAAGTAGAAGCGGCGATTCCGATGAACAATTTATTTTTTCTTCCTGGCCTCATGTTTAATATTTCAGGCTTACAAGCCCTTCCACGCCATTCAAATAATGCTGGCCTCGTCTCACCCTGTCTTTGAGAACACCACGACATATGTGCTACCTGAATTACCAAGGAACGCCAGTACTCTGAATGATTTCCAATCGTCGAGTGAAGTCATCTTAAACGGAAGCCATGCTAGTGTATTTCTCCTGGAAGAAGAGATCACCAAAGCCGGAAGTTTCTATGTGGCTTTTGACCTTATCAACAGTACGTTTGAATGCAAAAGTTAACTCCTAGTCAGATCTCTCTTACAATCTACGATGAATGCCACCGAGAAATAAATCTTTTTATATTTGGCTTCAACTGGAATAATTCTAGACTGGTACTAGGCTTAATTTATCTGAAAGTGTCGAAGGTCATGTGATGTGATTTTCTCATTTTTATACATGAACTTTAGGGTGCTTAAAATTTAGTTATCGATTTTTTTATTAAAAGATAAATTAAAGAGAAAAAAGATAAATTAAAGAGAAAGACAGAGAAAATAATGTTCACATTTCTCCTGGAAAATTTTCTCAATTTCATTAATTCGAAATGCTTTTAATGTTCCTTAATAGTTACAGGGTTCTTTATTTCCAGAGAGAGAAGATACGTGACGTCATTGCATGTATTTATCTACTGTCGAACATAAAATACGGCTAGTGCACGTCAACATTCACATATATATATATATATTTATATAGCACTTCGTGTTTCCCCTATGAATAATAATCAATAACTGTTCCACTCCATCGCGAACATCACGACTTTTCGCAAGCTATCATATCTGTGTTTTACGTTCATCTTAAGGTCATGGAGTTGAGTTCAGAGTATCAACCACTCAGCACACATGCAGTTACTCTGATGACAACACCTACAACTGGCAAAATGGTGGATGCAAGAGTACGTTTTTCATATTTTCTTGTGCAAAGTACCCATTTTGTTGCATATTCAACATTTCTTGTAAAACGGCCTACACAAGCCATACGTGATGGACAAGGCAGGTCAACAAGCAACTCTCAATGTATTTCAAAGGCGCCATTAAAATTACTTTTTAGAACCAGAAGACAACATGTTGAAAAGGCTTTGTACTGGTTAATTGACCGAGAACGACAATGTATATGTTCTCTGCATGTATCATTTTATCATAATAACAATTGAATCAATATTCTTACTAGAAATGTTGAAAAATGTCATCAATACTGTTTCAAAAATACATGTCCGTGCGACTGTTTGTTTTATAATTCTCAATAGTAATTCTTTGTTTATGAAAATCAGACGCATGTTTTTAACTTGTCTTGCAGGTATCTTCGAAGTCCAACGTCAATTCAACATTGTGTTTGTGCAATCACCTAACCACGTTTACCGCCGCGTAATATGGAGTACGTGTTATGTCCTCTTCTTGAGGTTCCGGTACAAGCATACGACCCTATCAAAAAACGAACTCCCTGCAAAATCCAATGGCCACATTCAAGTAAATATTTTCTTACAGCATAAAAATTAGCTGATACGATAATTGTAAATTTTTCATTTTTGTTTACATAATGATCGCGTAACAGTCCAGTGAATTGTTTCAAAAATTCATATATTTTAATGTTCGCCGTACAAACCATGCTGCATTTCTGGTTTTTATTACTACAATTGGCAACATAACGAGTTCCAGAAGTGTGTTACACATGCTCGTATCTGTTCCAGTATTTTTTGCTGATTCTCACGGGTGTTAGAGTAGCGTCACCAGTGTGAAAATTGTGGCGTTCTATGAAAATCCCGAACCTTTAGCAAAAAGTCATTACATACATAGAAGGATTTAGACAACAGCTTTTGTTTAATGTCTGACAACTTGCTGGGGAATTTTTTCAGTTTCAAAACCATTCATTTTGGCATTAAGCTTTATATCAAAACTAGAAGTATAATTCAATTTATTTGTTGTATCATGTTGAGTACACTGAATTTCATCAGCCTTCAGAGTTCCATTCATTTGATTACTGAGATTTAGTTCAACTTCAAGTTTGATGAGTATGCCATGTGATTATTTTGTGGTTTCGGAGACGTCTGGGTGAGATAATGTATTATAAGTTCGTATGTAGATTTAGTGATTTTCACCGTCATTTTCATATATTTCAAAGCATCAAAGTATATGCAGATGTTCTAATGGGAAATTACATTGCTCGATGCTTATATTTTAGTCTTCATTACATTATTATTTTGTTCTAGAAGTGATTCGTCCTTTTACTTATATATCATTTATTAATATTATTTCATATTCGATATATTGCTAAGGCAGATTATCGCAGAAGTAAACGTAACATCTTTCATGAGAAACTATTGATTTGTTGTAATAGCCATGAGACAGATTATTACAGAGGAAACGTTCATGGCTTTCAGAAGAAGAACAATGACTTATTACCAAGCAGTGATTATTACGGTAACATCACTATTGATTCAAAATAAGCAAACGTTAGAGAGACAAGACTTTCTTTTTTATTTAATGTTTTATTAACGTTTTATAAATATCAACATTTCGAGTTTATGCACTTTTTACTAAGTAAATAAACACCTATGATATTATGGTCACATGTTCCCCTAAAATTGTTGTGTTGTAATACATTTTATTGTTAGACAGAGTGGTCGACATGTGTTTCTGATACGAATTTGCATGCGAGGTTGGTCATGCGTTGAAAATGGACATACGTACACTGCTCAATTCATCACGTCACGAACAACAGAACGATTAAGTCCCATTACAATCTAATGAAGACATTTTCATAGCCCATGGACGTCTAATCAATAATGGCGTGCTAACGGGAGCCACAATAATCCTGTAAGCGGAAGATGTGGGTAACATTGGTATCAAACATTGCCTTCGAAAAGGTCCGAAAGAGTTCCGTGAACCTCCTCTCAATACCGATTTATACATCTTGAAATCTATGACTCTGCGTGTTAACTCTCTCTCTCTCTCTCTCTCTCTCTCTCTCTCTCTCTCTCTCTCTCTCTCTCTCTCTCTCTCTCCTCTCTCTCTCTCTCTCTCTCCCCCCCGGACGAACAGACGGACGGACGGACGGATGGATAGATGGATGGATGTATGCTATTGTCACTTTACAGGACTTTCAAACCAGCGGGCACCAATTCGGAACCTTCCTAGCCTTCTCGTGGGAAGGTGAATAATGCTCCATGACGAAATTAAGTTTTTTTAAGTTGAAAAGTGGTTCAACTGTTGCAGGAATACAACTTTAAAAAGATCTTGCAAAAAACACATTTAACATAGTGTATTATGCATGATCCGCCCGCTGAATTTTCACCTACCTTGTACATATTGCTCTCGCTATGTTAGCAGATTACAATTGGACTGTAGAGTACTGTATGCCTTTATGGACATGCAGGCATAAGACTACAATAACACATCGTTTAGCTTTTCACCTGTGTAGGGTATATAAAAAATAACGCTAACCTTCTTGATCTCTAGATAATAAACCAAGTCTTCTTTCATGGAAATCCTCTACACCACTCTTCGCCCTTGCCCAGTACTGTACTTGTGCATGAAGCCATAGAACATACACAAACTGTAGGCTAGCAAAAACGAAGGATAATGCAATTAAACAAACGTTTACTCTAACCGTACACACATTTTTCTTTTCTCGTTATTCAATTTTGTGGAACTGTAGGAGTTGAAGGTCTAAATCTTTAGAAAGGCATTACTTTCTTTAAATCGATTAAAAGAATCATCGACCACGTGATGGACAGCGCCAAGTTATAAAGTCTAAAAAAGTTCAAGGTTCCTTGGGCTTAAATAATTTAAAACTGATGGCAAATCAGCATGTTTTTCAAATATTTATTCTCGTTTTCTCTCATATTATTGTTTGATAACGACATTCATTTTATCAGAAACTGGTTATAACAGGTCCTGTCAACTGGTCCACATGAAAATTTATGGTAATCTTAATTAGTTCCAATTCACAATGTCCTTCAAAGTGGCGTCCATTGTATAAAATAATAATACTTTTTATGCTCATCTCAAATTTAATTTTGAAAAAGTCAACTATTACGCTACTTGTCAGGGCAAATGTAAATCAAGACATAAAATATGTATAGGCAAACGTACAATAAGAGGGCTGATTAACTACCGTGTTCCCTGCCCTCTGTTTGCATCATTTACCATGATGAATTGAAACAGAATAATTGAGTTGGATCTATCATCATATTAGATCCACATAAACGTCAGTCAGGTGTTTATGTTTCTATAGATTAGTCAAATATATAATACTGAAAATTTGATGCTGATAAATGTAGGGCCTTTATCCATCACCCAGGCCCTATGAAGTCTTGAATGTAAGCAAGGAATTGACAGATATTATTGTTTTACGTGTTTAAAGGACGCTGATCGCTTGACAAACATGAACTACTCATAAAACCATATTGAAAGTAAAGGTCATGATCAAATCGAACCTAATTGGCATGGGAATTCCGTTAATTTGATTTGGGTAAGTGACATTATCTCTACTTCCGGCTTCACACTACAGTTGAGCCTGAAAGCTCAGTATGTTAAGTAACTGTTGCAAAACTCAAATTTATTGCAAGAACAGGACACATTAACAATCGCCGTGCCAGTGTTATTTGGTTCGACATGCGCAAACAGACCAATTAGGGTGAACGTTAAATTCACACAAACTCTTCAATCAAGCGATATTCACGACTCACTCGATCAGTCAAGCTGATAGTTTTTCAAAATTAATGACGTGAAATACCGCTTTTTATACCGTTAAAGCGGGGGTAAATATAGAAAGAAAGTGAGTTAATTAGCAAAAGCTTGTAAATCCATCCATCCATCCATCCATCCATCCATCCATCCATCTATCTATCTATCTATCTATCTATCTATATATCTATCTATCTATCTATCTATCTATCTATCTATCTATCTATCTATCTATCTATCTATCTACCTGAAATAAATCGAATGATATCAATATTGTTTAATTACTTGTAACTTCAGATAGACATCTGTCTAGCTAGACGCATTGGCAAACTTTATGGCATTGAAGCACAGCACATGTATGTCTGCCAGTTCTCGTCCTGTTGTTTGCTTAATCTACGCACGCAAATTTCACCATTGCCCCCTGTACAGAGTGACAGAAACAAAATGTAACGTTCTAATAAAGAAGGGGGATCTGTGAATTAAAGACATCTATGTTACCTGATCCTCCTCGTAGTTCGCATTCAACGGACTTCCCTTAACTGTGAAAATTTAACAATGATTCTGCGTTAGTCGTTTTATGTGTCAGAATGGACAGGAGGTGAAATCATAAGATGTACCAGATGGAAATCCACTTCTGTAATGTTTTAGCTATAGTAAAGTAATCTGGTAAATTCTAGATCGGATATGAAGTCACAACGTATGTTAACTAGTCACCTTGCAAGGACATCACAGTCGATACAGCTCCGCATAATCCCTACACTTAAAAAAAAGAGTTGTCAAATAATGGACGAATTTTTGACAGCGACCAGTCTACTCATGTGAGATCTGAAACATTCACACACATATATACATACTCCATTCCAAACAAAGGTAAGTTTTTTGGACGTTTTCATGAAAACTAATGACAGTCGGTTTGGATAGTCCCTTACCACGTAACTTTTCCACTTGCAAATTTTGTTGATATTTTTGTAAAATGCGCTAGAAAAGCGCAAATGCTTGCAGTGTCAAATTAGATCTTAAACGATGGAAGCGTAAAAGACGTTTCGTGCTTTGATTAAAATGCTTTCAGTTTTATTTCCGTAAATCTTGTCTGCTTAATGATGTGTCTTAAGTTAAAATATCGCAGAATAACAAACAAATGGTGGAACAGTAGTGAAAGTAAGGTTAAAGGTAGAACGCACCTCTGGGACAGATATTCGGACTCTCAAATTTCTGCGATGCTTTTCTGATCTATAACTTGCAAGGGCTCATTTAAAGCTCTTCGAGAAAGTAATCTATGTCCGTCTTAGTTTTTGTGAAATTCGTAAATTTTATTTTTACTCCATTGAGTTAACACATGAGTGGTGGATATTTTGAATTTTAAATATCGAAAAATATTACGCAATTCACTGGACAAAATGCTGGATATACACTAAGTATATTTAATATGTATATTGATGTATATGAAATAATCGCAATCATATCAATCCATAATCCAATGACAGTAGGTCAGAATTCGTAAGACAATAGTTGTAAACATAAACACAAAGCAGCACAGAACAGATAGTAAATAGACGGTACACAAACAAAGTCATATTCATGAAAGAAAGGTATACGGACCTCTGGCCAGAAGACCAAGAAGTGATGTCAGGTGTTTCGAAAATAGTAAGCGCATCCTGCCCAACATGTGGCACCCGCCATATATCAATCTATAAGTCAGATAGGTAGTGGTCACTAATTAAGGCCCAATATCACCGATTCCATCAGTGATCATTTGTCAAAGAGAGATATTGTATTTATCTAAAAGCTTGCGATACCTGCCAAAAGGGTTTGAATGAAGAGACAAGTCTTGCTCTGGTGTAACCTTGATTTAACAGTTTGTAAGAGAGATGGCCATGTCTCTCTACAAAATCACCATATGAACTGCATGCGCTAGCATATCGAATAAGCTTGGAATGTATACCCCATAAGCTGGTGAGAGTGGAATATTACTTATGAGGTGTGGAAAATTGATGATACTAAAGTTGAAATCATCTCTATTGTCATATAGCCTCGTAGAAAGGTGACCATTAGAGTCAAATTCAAGTAAAATGTCTAGATATGAAACAGAAAAGGCCGTTTCTGTAGTTTCTTTAACTTCCAACACAATATTAATTGCATACGCAACATATATCTTTGTATATGGAACATTCCAATACGTTGATATGCGTAGTGTATATCTATGCAGATCATGAGTATTGCAGACCTTGCACACCAAGTGTACACTGTAGTTTTGCATTTTATTAGTATACGTACGTGTATACTTAACGTATTTGACACATTTACAGAATCAGTATATGTGTATATATTGTTTTATATCAAGCATTTTGCCCAGTGATTTGTATCACTAGTTCCAAACTTTGCAAGGTGATTCCTGATCTTAACTGTTGATTTGGTAAGAGAATGGATGAAAGGTTTTTTGAGTAATGTCTGAGCAAAATGTTAAGTCATTCACTTTCTAGGCGCACAATACATTACTAATGGTAAATTTTGGTGTAGATGTGGGTAGCAAATGCTGAAGGACAGAAATGAGAATTTTTACAATAGTTTCTTATATATGGTGTAATTTGAAAAATATTCTCTAATATATTTGAGACACACAAAAATTGACTAATATATTGCTGAATCTCGAAATATTGTACAATTTTTTGGAAATAAATAATATTGCAACATACATTGGGCGGAAATATATATTTTTTGCATTGTTGTATTATTTTATTTTTTTGTTTTTTGTACAAATAGCAACTTTTAACATGGTTTACCTTCAAACTAAGAGTGTTAATTGGAAGTTTTCATTTTATGATATATACACAGTGAAAAGAAAATGTGTATATATATATATATATATATATATATATATATATATATATATATATATATATATATATATATATATATTATTACTTTTTTCAGAATGATAGGAAAATTATGATCACTTTCTTTATTCTTTCATTTAAAAGTGCTAAATATCTTTAAACTAAACAATACCGTCCAAGTACATTTATAATTCCTGGAGATAAACTTACTGCAGTGGCTACTATATCTACTTAGCATTCGTAGATGTTGTAGAGCGGCTTGCTCTATGCCCTGCTGTTCATAATCGATCGAGCTTGAAATCAAATTCTGGCTCGAGTATTTTGACCCGATTTTTTGCAGGCCTCACAACTTTCGCGGAGGGATAGGATTATGTTTCAAAAAAACGAAAAAAACCTTCAGCTTCAGATTTATTTATACCACCATACTAAACGTCCTTCAAATTTTGATAACCTGTGTCGACATCTTAATGTTTAAATTGTTCGCTCTATAAGTGTTACAATAAACCATCCCGTGAAGGGGGAAATGATATCAAGGAGTGATACGGCTGTTATCACCCCTAAGCAACCAACTTTTTATGAGTACGGCGATGAGCAAACAAGGTCGATTTCAGTTGATTTCATCACCAATTTCGAACGTCCGTAGGAAACACAGCCATAACCAAAGTATGCATGTATGATAGGGGATTATTACACGAAGTTTAGTCAAGACCGCGTCGTATTCTCGTAAATCTGTCCGCATTTTGACTGGCTGCTGCGCGAGTCGTTAAAGTACCGTCACATCACTGGAATACGACGCGGAATCGATCAAAATCGTGTAATAATCCCTAAATATTAACATTCATTCTACAACAAAAATCCTTAAATATCTTAATGAATAAACAATAATTGTACAACTGATATCAATGTTTGAGCATAACTTTAAATTGTAATATATGTTTAATGTAATACAGTACATTATATTAATATTTAGGTTCTTGCGTAATTCATGGAATATAGGAATTTGTGTATAAGCACATGTCACCCTAATCAAACTTTTTATTGAACAAAATTTCAGAAAGTTCAACAGACGTCAAATGAATCTAATTCGATACTTGTAGTTTTGACACATGGCCTGATACCAGAATTTTGCAAATAAGCCAATTCTCGAGCAAATTGGAATGTAAAACAAAAATGTGGATGCTTTATTTTAGTGTGTATTCGATTTTTGGATCAAGGTTCTGGATCATTTTCAGCGACGCTGTAATTGTAAAGCTAGTGTTTGAACCCTACTCTAACACCCGTCAGAATTTTAGTACAAAGATACTGGGTATGTCAAAATAATATGAGACACACTTATAGAGTTCATATTGTTTCCAATTGTTAAGCAAAAGTGGGAAATGCTATTACAGCGCTTTTACAGATAGATAATAATTCTACGAATATACACTGATAATTCAAATGGTTTGTCACGCGATCCCTACATATAAAGATCCTCATATGAGCAATAATTACGGATATACGTAATACCGTATTTTCAAAATCCTTGGCTTTCAAAAAAAATTCTAATACTTGTCCTTGAACGTCAATGATAGAATATAACACGAACTGCTTATTATGCTGCGCCAAACGTAGTAAGGTGATTGCACAAACACATAGTGGAATTTATGTTGGACTTCGGAGATACCTGAAAGACAAGTTAAAAACATAGGTGTGGATTTCAGAAACAAATAAATGCCATGGACAATCATCACGTGAACAGTCGCACTGAAAATTATTTTTGGCAATAATGGTAATATCTTTCAACTTCAACTTTGAAAATACACTATTTTTATGATCGTAATATGACACGTACATGAGTACGTTTCATTCTTCGGTCAATTAGACAAGGCAGAATGTGTTTATCATGTTGAATGAATGAATGAATGAATCTTTTATTCAACCAGATATAAATACAATGTTGAACATAAACCAAAGTATTACAAACTTACAATTCGAAAAATACTGAAATATATCTGGTTTGGACCGTGGAAGTAGTCCCAATGGACTAATCGAGTCCACGGCCCAATATTATAACAGTAATAAAATTTACAAAATAGTCACACAATGTTGAGAGGAAAAAACTACAGGGAGTAAACAGAAAAGTTTTCACAAGCTAAATATAAAGATAAATATTATTTTAAATCTCTTTGAAATTTACGTCTGGATTTTATTTGTTTAAGATGATACGTCAGTGAATTCCAGTGTTTGACTGCAGCAAACACAATGTTGTGTTGAGTAAGTCTGGCATGGCATGTTGTTTCGCTGTTGTAAATAACGTTTTTAATGGCATCGTGGTAAGTATAATTAGAGTTGCACGTTACCTTGCCTATTCTATACATGTTACCCTTTGTAGGCTCGTTTCAAAGCGAAACAAATTGTGTAGGCTGTTCAAGAAAATTTTAGAATCTTACCTTACATCCACCATTTTGCCAGTTGTAGGTGTGGTCATCAGAATAACTGCATCTGTGCTGGGTGGTTGATACTCTGAACTCAACTCCATGACCTTAAGATAACATAAAAGACAGACGTAATGGGTTGCCAGGATTTATGATATTTTGATGGAGGATCCATTAATTAATTATAATCCATAGGGGAGACGTATATATTCACTTGGAAAGAAAAGAAAGTCGTATATATTAAGGAACTTTTAAAGTATTTACAAATTTTGAAATCGGAACATTTTTCGAGAGAAATGTGAACATAAGTTTCTTTGCGTTTCTCTTCAATCCCTCTTTTTAGAAAATAATTTCAGGCACACTACGATGATTTAAACTGAATTTTTAACAACCTATAGTTCATATAATACACATAGGAAAACCAGATCAATCTTTCAGACCTTGAGATAAATAAAGCCAAGTAACAGTATGAGAATAATTCCTGTTGAAGCTAAATATGAATAGGTTTATATCTCACTTGCTTTCGAAAGTGCCAACTACAATTGTAAGAGAGACAGATCTGAGAAGGAGCTAACAACCGCATTAAAACGTACTGTAGACTAGGCCAAAGGTTACATAGAAACTTCCGGCCTTGGTGACCTCTTCTTCCGGCAGGAAGATACTGGCGGAGTTTCCGTTGAAGATGACGTCCCTCGATGATTGGAAATCACTACGAGCACTTAGGTTTCCTGGTAATTCTGTTAACACATATGCTGTGGTGTTCTCATAGACAGGCGAAGACGAGGCCAGCATTATTTGAATGGCGTGGAAGGGCTTGAACGCCTGAAATGTTCAATATAAAATGCTCTAACTTTTACTATTGCCTGTTTGTGAGACAGACTTAGAAAAAAATGCTGATAATACAATGGGAGGTAAAGTGACATAAAAGTAATTTCTGCCAATACAAATTATCGTGAACGTTCGTTAAATTAATGAAGACAAATATGAAGAAAGTGTCGGCGAAAAATAAGTAGTCACCAAAAATATTGTCAATGATCTAGTCTGGAAAATCGGTGACCTGACAAATATAAGGTAGAAAAAAATGTACCATGATGGTAAAATATATAAGAATCTAAGGGACTTACCATAATCTGAAACACGTAATGTGTAACAGCGTCAGCTTCAACGTATGTCCCCACAACAAATGTTTCATTTAATGGTGTTTGACGATTGCCTAGCCACACTTCTATGTCCCTTGTTGCATTTTGCACTGAAATGGATTCAAATTAAAAAAATAAAGATGATGTATGATGAAGCAATAAAAAGGATAAAATTTAGCTAGTAGACAAATACAATGATGACATACGCTGTTGGTATATATCTAGACCTACACAAAATACGTACAATTTCGTGACCAAGAAAGGTTTAAGAAATTTATCCTTGAGTTATATTGTGACCAAAAGAATGCGTTGAGTTTCAACGATTATATAATTATTAAAGTTATTACTTTGCAAATATCCGTATGATTGGCCAGTGCCACAGGAAATATAGTTTACGATTGTTAAGAGACGATTTAAGGTGGAGCTGTACGTTGCCAACAATAATTTTTCAGTGAATATTTCTCATCTATGGTGACATGGAAACGCCCTATATTATATATTTCAAAAAGCAGAGACTGTAAAGTTTGACTTAAAAAACCTCAATTTAGCATTAATGATAAGAATACATTTAAGGCAAAGAATAGAAACTATTTTCTGAAATGTAATATTCCACCTGAAACAAGACTAAGTATAGCAAAAAAACGACTATTTTACTTGACATTATCGATCCTTATCCTATAAAAGCATAGGTTGAAAGACTGACACTCAAAAGAGTGATTGAAATATGATTAACAAATCAAAATTCCTCTTTTTCAAAGTATTCAAGTAAGAACTTTATTGCTAAACAAAATAGTTGTTTTGTTATATTAAAGCATTTTAAGAACATCAGGTGCAAATTTCACACAATATAACCAAGCCATAGTGGTGTTAAATTATTCAAAAATCCTGAAATTTGGGGAAAAAGAGAAGCCAAGAAATCGGGTGATTTACTTTCATTTGCATAAGTAAACGCTTATTTATCTCGCAACTTTGGACTGCTTGACAAGCTTAAAGGTCAACCCAACCATTAGTCTTATCTTGGGGTAAACAGAATAAATAAATAAATGAATGTTTGCAAAAAGGTGATTTTGAGCAAAATAGGCTATGTTTGGTGCAGCACCCCCTTAATTGACCACTTTCATGGTGACGCTAATTGCTATTGTTGTGACCTGCTTATGACCTTGCTTCCTACTGCACTGGGTAAAATGCTTGAAATACTTAGTATATTGACGTATATTGACGTATGTGGAACACAACATTAGTGGTATACGTGACGTATATAATTTTGTAAATGGATCATTTGAATACGTTTATATACGTAGCATATATCTATCACTTTACCAAAAAGGCTAAATCGACAACGAGTTATGCTTGACTCTGTATTAGACTCTACTTGAAAACTTCGGAGTCATTAGGAAATACATTGTTGATTCTAATGCTGGATTCCCAGTGTTGCATTTTGATGGATACTTTCATTGATTCTACTGTATATTGCAAGATTAAATTAAAATGGATTCTGCTATATAGGTCTCTCGATACGGAACATTTCTCATGGTGTATGTATTGCAATGCTATATGTAATGCAGAACTTTGCACACCAAGTGTACACTGTACTTGTGATTTTTTTTGTCAATATATCTTAATTTCATGAATTTGACTTTGTTTTGTGTACCGGTGCTTTACTGTCTGTTCTGTGCGGTTTTGTGTCTATGTTTACAGCTAATGTATTATGAATTTTGACTTAGTGTTGTGGATTACGGATGAGTATGATTGCGATTTTTTCAGACAGTAAAATATTAAGAAGCTTAAAAGTGAGTTATCACAGCATGTAAAGTGAGATTCAGATTTTAAACATGGATTCAGACCCCCCCCCCCATTTCTCCGGTGTTATAACCATTCTATACGAGATATAGTAGACAATGAAGTATTATATCATTCTTTTGAGCAATACTTGATCAAATTTAACTTTAAAGATATACTGCTCATATTGTCACCACATTGCATAGCTTGGTGCACCTGAACACTAATGCCGTATATTGACTGTGATTTTATTTCTAATGTAATTTACTGGCGCATCAACAACTTTTTTGTGGGGTTGTGTTTTATAATGACTGATTTAACTGTTGATAAAACAATAATATTTTCCACGCCTACACGAAAATATGCGTCACTTAGAAATATGTTTGGTGTGATAAACAATGATGAAAAACAATCTTTAACCTTTGAGTGTCGTGGATAGTTTCAGTATGGACAATTTTGACACCAAACCTACCTTTGATCTCTTGGCCGTCTTCGCTCGTAAAATACAAGCTCAATATGTCAGTTGTAAATTGGTCCAACGCATTCAAAATTTGATGCCACTCAGGTCCAAAACGAAATATCTGAATTTAGAAAAATAAACCTGTGAGCAGATCAACGTATTAAAAAAAAGTGTAATGTTCTAAATCGTTGGCTGTGGCTTTGATAAATAGAACCCTCGGACCAACTTCTTTTTATCAACGCCCATAGTGACAAATGAGATAAAATGATTGCAAAGAAAAATCTTACAAAATAAAACTCTTTCATATTACACAGGTCGTTAAAAACGCCCTACTAATTTTTAACTACCTGTCAGGAAGTTATTTGTCGTCTGTACATGTTCATCACTACACCTTTCACATATCAAGGAAAATATTCAGTACACAATATATTGGTGTCTACACTTCCTGGACAACTTACTTTATGAGTTCTTTGCGCTTAGGCTGTCAAACCATTGGTTCTGCTAAAAATACTAAAACTGCTTCGAGGGAAAGAAGAATATAGGCGACCTATTTTGGATGTCAACATCCTCGAAAGGAAAGCTGAATCTTCACAGTGAAAGCATTAAATAGCACATGAACTAGCCCACAGCACCCCAAAATTGATGTAAACATGTATGATGTTCTGTACCTTTTGCAGTTTTGTTCCCTACCCGAATAGACAAATCTATCGCGATCGGAACAAGGACAAACTGAACACCGTTCTAAAACAATTCTATTATGCAGTTTCAGCAGAAAATTACGACGATAACACTGCCTTAGATTTAGATCCAATAAAGCAGGGCAAATGACAATTCACTGTAAAATATAGGATCTCAAAATCGAAGAGTTGCAGATATGACGAAGACAGCACTGGCAGGGGGAAGCAGCGATCACTGTACCATAATTATGGTCAACAGCGACCTCGTCCGCTTGTTATAATTTTCGAGCTTATCAAGATTAAAAGCTTAGGATATTTCAGGAAGTCACGACGCTCATCATTTTCTTAATAACTTTGATCCGAGTGACGTTTCACCGCTGAATAGGATGCCCAGGCCGTCGACACAAGACTTGATTTAGCGTCGGGATAGCGAAGAGAGAAATCACAAGTGACAATATTACATGACTGAATCCATAGGTCTGATTGGTTAAGATTGCACATAAAGTCTCAAACTTTCAATTTGATCAGATTTATGAGTGAAAGAAGTCTGTGATACCCGGAACAAAAGAAAACCTTAGAACTGTCCATTACAAAGTTACAATATTACTATCCGTAACACGAAAGCGGAGCGTTTCGACTATTTGCAATAATCATAAATTGTAGTCGTAGTGAGTGTAAAAGTATCAACGTTTTAGTTGTTTTGACGATTAGCGCAGTGAGTGGCGAAAAAAGTTGCTACAATGACAGTTTTTATCAAAACGCTGTTCACAATACCAAGGCCCCTCACTCGAGTTAAAACAACACACTCCGACGGAATATTGCAAGTAAATTTGCTGCGTAAGGAATACCGCTCAGGGAAACCTGTCAGTGAAGTACTAGGTAGTGGTAACCTCCTTGTGAACCACATCAGACAAAATGGTGGCGACAAATTTTGACAAAGTGACAAAATATGACACTCCCCCCACCAAAAAAGGTCAACGCAAACATACTGAAATATTTTACCAACGGCAGGATCAGAACAAACATGCCCTCGACAATAAACGTCAATTCTATAGCTTTACATAAAGCACAAAGCCAAAGTAAGAGTTATGAGCTCCTCTAAACGTTAATGGAAAAATGCAAAAAGGCAAGAAAACACAAACATACACAATAACACATCAAGACAGCTTACTCCGAAAATGAGAAGGACCGTGAAATTTTTAGCTTCCGCTCTGAATTATCCTGCTCCACATGTCAAAAAGTCCCGTATGGACATAAAAATATGTAAATGAAGATATGACCATGTGCACATTATTCCTCAACTAAAAAAATATACATACCACTCTGTTCAGTGTTACGTTATGGCTAAGATGTGGAAAGATGTGTTCGGCTGAAGGAATTCTAAATCCGGTATGAGGGCCAACCATGGAAATGCAATTCGTCAGAGTCTGTATTGTGTTCTTCTCCAAGTGCATTACGAGGAAAGGAGTTTTGAATACTACAGCGGCTCCACGCGCTGTCACCTTACTGAGAGTGAAGTTAGCTACGTTGTCAGTCACTGTCATGATGATTTTCATGAGACGTCTCTGTATTTCGGTATTTAAGTATTCACTGACATCTGACAAAATGTCTTCCAAAACATATTGTATTTTGGTAAATAATCCTGTTGGAAACACGAAATGATTAAGTTCCACCCTCTTCTTTGAATATATATAGATGGTTCAAAATATGTCATTTTTCATATCTGCCGAATTCATAACTTTATCAGAGACGAAACCTAGTTCCCAGCAAATTCTTATATCAATTTGAGTCCATCATCTCAGAATTGTTCTCAGTTTAAAGCATACATCAAGCAGTATCAATTTTACGGGGTGAAATGGAAGTTCAAAAAATGATGCATTTACTGACAAAATGTCAGATCTGGAATTATCATCCCTTTCACTATTCATTGGAAGTGAATCTAAAAATAGTCTTCCAAGCGAGAAACACAAGCATACCTGCTACCCCATGGATAGTCATGTTAAGTGTGAAATTTCCTTCGAAGAGTTGCAAAATGTCAAGGTCAATATCGTTAAGTCTCTGTCAAGAGAAAGAAGCAAAGATAAGAATATAAAATAGCGATGACTATAATCACATCGATACTTCTGACAAAATATAAAGCAAGTAATATATGAAAACTTAGGTAAGATAGGGATGTACAAGACGTGGGCTATAAAATGTGCAATGTTTAGGCCATCACATACATGATTACATATGTTCTCACAATACTCTGTAAGTACGGATGCTATAATTGTTAAATTAGTTGTTTATTGATTGACTTAAGGTTGTCAAAGAACCACAGTAATGCGCCATAGACTAGCATGGTAGACTCCAATGTTCAGAATAGTCACCAGTACTAATATTCCAAAAAAAGTTACTTCCGGAACCCCTTTGTTTCCTTGTTTATCAGGACAAAAGGACAAGACATATTTTGGATTTCATAAAATGTCAATAATTCACTCCCTGAAATTCATAAAATGCAAGATATTTTAGTAACTCGTATTACCTCTGAGATCTTCGTTGGTACAGTTGAGTTCGAAACGATTGAGGAGTTGCTTGTCACATTTTTGTTTCCATCATCTTTATATCCATCATAATAAACAAACAATGAAACCATTTAATGATAACGCAACGCAGTGAACTTGGTCTTCTAACAATTTGCAAGAGTGATATATAAAAAGTGCTATAAATGCAAATATAAAGGTAACAAGTTGGAAAAAATGTCTGTCTGTCTGTCTGTCTGTCTGTCTGTCTGTCTGTCTGTCTGTCTGTCTGTCTGTCTGTCTCTCTCTCTCTCTCTCTCTCTCTCTCTCTCTCTCTCTCTCTCTCTCTCTCTCTCTCTCTCTCTCTCTCTCTCTCTCTCTCTCTCTCTCTCTCTCTCTCTCAACTTTGCTTATCAGAGTAATAGCCAAAGGGACCCCACATTTTGTATTTTAAAGTATCATAGATTATGTACAATGATGGTGAACTTTTGTCAGGTTTTGTTTCGATCATTGTGAAATGTTTGCGTTGTAGAGTGATCATATTTAATATTCGTCCTCTACTCGTCCGTTACAGCAACCATCGCGAGACATATTCGAAAGATCAGCATAACAACTGAAACATGCAATCCATGGAAAACTGGACAGTATCATCTAAGAAAAAGGTAAATTTCAGCTTTTACTATAGATAAGATAAGTATGATGTGTATGTGTGCATTATGTAAATTACCTTACCCATTTCTTCACATAACACATGCCTTTTTGATTCACATGACAAGCTTCTGAATCCTACGTCTCTGAAATGTATGAAATTCAATGAGTTTAAATTTCATGCACCAGACAGCGGAAAAGGTGGGTGAGAAAAAATGTACACCAAAAAAGATCTAAAACACTAGAAACTTAATTTTGCAAACGCTGTTAGACAGCTACTTCATCATTGAAACAATTTCGTAGACCATAATGAGGCGCTTTCTGTCTTAAATATAATGTATGAGATTTTTAAAACTAGTAGTGTACAGTTAAATATGATCTGATATCAACTTACCGACATAGCATTATGCAAGATCCATCCTCGGTTTCTTTAACATCAAATCTTGTTGGACTGTGTGTAAGAACTGATTCGTAGTTTGTTTTAAACTCCCAAGACGTGGTATTAAAGGAAGCATCTATAAAAGTACACGTGGCTTCCCCTGAGGTACTAAGAAAGCTCATCGCGTCGTAATAGTCCGCCGTCTCCCTAATTTGCATTAAGCGCAAATCGAACTGCTGACAGAGTTCAACTGCCTGTGCTCTGTTCCATTTTCCAAAAAATACAAGCTCCGCCGAACCTAGAAGTGTTACATGAATACGTAACACGTTGAGAGAGGTTGAAGTGCTAAGCGATCAGGAAATCAAGACAAAATCATTCAATTTGTCACTATCGAATAACAATGAAGTATTGTATAACTTACTAGTATTTTCACAAATCGGGTAACCGTAATTGTCACAAGGCCTACTTTCCCAATTCTTCCTCCTGTAAACAAAATTAATTACCGACATTATTCTTCACTAAGAATGTTTAAGGCAATTTTTATGATAACACTAACATGGCTCTATGTGGCAATGTTACTAACACTTCATGTTCGACTTTTACATTGTCCTCGGTTATGTGAGTATTTGCTCTAAATAAATAGTCATTTGGAAAAGCAGTGACCTCGAAGGTTATCACAAATTCAGATTTTTCACTGATTTTTGGCATCATTGGTACACCCTGCATACTTAATTCAAGTGACTTTAATAACTACAGGAACGTCTGTTGTGTACACTAACCTGATCGAAACGCAGGAGTTAGCAATTGGTATATAATTATCTGCAAAGGGTTTATAGGTAAGTTCAACACCATCAGCTGTCTTTACTATTTCTATATCAGATGATACTGTAGCATCAATCCAGTAATATA
The DNA here is from genome assembly GCF_041260155.1 of Ptychodera flava. Classification (NCBI taxonomy): domain Eukaryota; kingdom Metazoa; phylum Hemichordata; class Enteropneusta; family Ptychoderidae; genus Ptychodera; species Ptychodera flava. The sequence goes on along the minus strand of NC_091930.1, from coordinate 15,266,610 downwards.
AATAATTGATGTATTTGTTTGCCTGCACTATACGCTCGTGTTTTTCTTCACTGTCGTCTTTCACTAGTTGCAAACCAAACCGTTCGCACATCAGTCTTCCTTGGAACTTGCTTCCGAAACCAAAATACGTAAATCTTGCCAAAGCTAGGGGCAAAGGTGACATCATGTGTTAAAAATGTACGATCTGTGTTCCTCACATATTTACATTAACCTAAATGGCGGTGCGTACACTTTTAGTATATGGTCTTGTTTATAAACCTGTGCAATATGCAAAGTAATTATAAGTCAGGCAAAAAATAATTCATTTTTGGTCCAGACACATAACTATAGGCATCACCTAATGGTTTAATGGCAGCAAGAACAAACTTTTCTGAGCTAGACGGAAGTAATTTTACACAATGAAGTGAACTGTCAGGGTTTACTGTACGGCATGTTTGGTGTGTTTGCAAAATTTTGTGTTAAAATAACATATAAATAAGTTGACAACAGATCAACCTTGAATCTATTATTAAATACTACATCAAACATGTAAAAATGAAGTCAACACCATGTGTGTACACTGTGTGAAGTATTTATAAACAAATAAACATGTCTGTTATGATGTATGGGGATGTCCTTCCACCAACTTTTAAGGAAATCGTATCAGTTGCGGCTCTAGGCATTCACATTTGATACAATGTAGCCACCTAGCGGGCATATTGGATAGTTTTATGAAACAAATCAATGTTCATATATATATATATATATATATATATATATATATATATATATATATATATATATATATATATATATATATATATATATATATATTTGAGACTAGGACTCGTATCAACTTGGTTAAAACTTGGTAAAGACATCTCGAATGCTGCCATGACCAACTGTGAATGCCCTACATTGATTGGTAAGGGTTTTTTGTGAAATATTGAGTACAATCTTTTCACCGATCTTGTCTAATGATAAAGGAAAAATCTTTCACAAATGAGCAGAAAAGCTGAATTTTGATCGAAGCACAGAATCAAATGATTGGTTGAAAGTTTCTGCAAACAATACGCATATGTCTAACAAGACAATATGAGTCTTTATATGGTCAGTGTTGTTGGCCTTCACAGTGGGAGAAAGGAAATATAATTATTCTTGCTCGTTAAATTCAGTTAGCCAATTTTTTAAACAGATATAAAGTGGACGATGTGAGATTGCTTATTAACTGCAAACAAAATACCTTGTGGGGCATTTAAGTTTTAGGACAATATGAAATTGACAGTCAGCCTACACGCAAGTTGACCTTTCTTGCTTGATCTTCTTTCTTATTCTTACAGACATATCTTCTCTGCTGTATCAAATGATAATGATGTTTCACAATGAACTTCAGGTGAACAAAATTAAAATGTTTTAACCTTTAGGCTGGTTTCTCAATCTTATCACATGAACTGGCCCGAATAGTCACCTATGTGACTTAGAGCAGGGCAGAGAGAAATTCTGAATCACCCCGTTCTACATCATCAGCCGGAACTTTTTCTCTACATGGTGTACCGCAATCTCCGTAATTGTAGCGGCGTGGATAACTACAACCTAGCGCGCCCCCACACCGGTGGGGCGCTATGAACGACTCGGAGACTCTGTAGCTTCAAGTTTGTTCAAATTTTATTACATGCCTCGATGTGAGTGCAAATCAGTGCATTGATTTGAATAGTAACATCCGGGGAGTTAGCAGGCCGTGTGAACGATGCACTTGGCGGTTACCATAGTTACCCGGTCTGGTGAAGCCCTTCGACGTTTTCGACGTCAACATAGACGCTTAACGCTTCATGCAAAATTATCCATGCGCGCACAGCTATTTTGACTTTTGTTAAAATCTGTTTGATGCTGGTAAAAAGTAAAATTGTTTGAGAATTCCCGTCATGTAACTGAATGCCATATAGCATTAACTGTGAAGAGGAGTGTAATAAAATATAATTGCCTTACATAATACATGGGTTTATGTTCCCTTGCAGCAGGAAAAACTGTGGTATTTTTTGGTGAAATTCCTGTATTTGTTTAGAGGTGACAAATCACAACTTTTGACATCATTTGTCAAGGTCACATTTTGACCATTGTAGTAGCCCTTTTGCCAACCTTTGCCACCCCTGGTATTTTTGGTGAAATTTCTGTCTCTGTGGAGAGGTGACAAATCACAACTTTTGACATCAGTTGTCAAGGTCACATTTTGACTGTTGTGGTAGCCCTTTTGCCAACCTTTACCACTCCTGGCATTTTTTGGTGAAATTCTTGTATTTGTTGAGAGGTGAGTCCCTGTGCAAACCTTTTGCTACCGCAGCACAGTGGATAAAAGTCACTTATCTTTTGGATCCACACTATGTACACATATACCAACGATTTTCCCCGTGTTTGAACCATAGGTATAGGACTAAGTTTACACATCTTCATACCCCTGTTTAAATCTTGAATCACAGTAAACTTTACTGAGATGGCATAGCATGGAAAGACATGCCTGTATGTCCATAAGTAAAAGTAGCGAAATTGTAAGAATCATTTTTTATATTTTTCTGTATTTTACCATCCTAATCAAACGTGGTACTTAGTCTAGTTGCACCCCCCCCCCCTGTCAAAGGTGTGTGAAAATGTGTAACTGTGAACAAAGGTGTAGGAAGTGTCATGAGGTCAAATGCTGTACTTCGCTATGTTTTATTAGGTACTTTACCTACCCTGTCAAATCCCCTTTTTGGTACAGTGGTGCCCTCCTGGCGCCGGGCAAATTGTCACTTGCTCTCGGGCACATGAACATATATTTACGCAATGACATATACACCCGAAAGCGCACTACTGCCACATCGCGCTTCAATCGCCGTGTTGAGATTGGGTATACAGTTTGTTTATAGCCGCCGCTAGCTTGCCACGTAGAGAGATTGCTGAATACAAAGCCGAGCGAGATTCTCCAAACAAATTTAGAACAATAGGCGATACTTTCACTGTGACAAGCTATGTGAGAATGGTCAGAAAATTTGACAGGCTTGGTAAATAAAGACTGGAGTTCTCATACATGTAGCGGGAACGTCAGGACAGATTTTGTCGTCTGCGCTATTCTCAGTATTTTCCCAGTCAAAAAGGTGTCTCGAGCGTTCGCTGCTACGAAGACTGACTCGGAAACACAGCAAAATGGCCCAGGTACGATCAGATGAACTTGACGAAGAGTCGAAATTCTCGAGCTTTTCCGTCTAGGACAAATTCGGAGCATTGGGAACGGGTGATTTTTTGATACGGAGGAAAATTCCGAGTCGCGGCCCGTTTCCTCCAACGTTCAGCCATCGCACTTTGTCGCATTCTCCGAGACCGACAAGCAAGAGCTGATCGCCCGAACAGAGAAAGAAAGAAAATGCTGTAAACCAGTTCAATAAGTGGTGCATACTATGCAACCTACACGACCGATATTTTGAAATTCGGCCGGATGTCCTTGACATATATCTCGGCAGCTTTGCGCGGTGTCCGTCAAAAACACGGTTCTTTGTACGAACCAGACTCGCTTATGACCTACCCCAAAGCGCTGCTATTTCTCGTTTGGCTCAATAACCAAGAGCACTTAGGGTTCAGAGGCTGTAAAGAGAGCAGCCAGATGCTGTCGGGGGACATCGCCTTGAAGCGTACGGCTGTCAATAACGTATTCTAAGAATTCACCGAGATGGAAAATAAGACAAGAAGACTTTCGGGGGAAAGTGAACGAAACAACCCAGGGCCTATCCACCGAAGGCTTTCGCTATTCCTGACAACCCTTCTCGCAGTCCCGTGTACGCGTATAAACAGTATACGCTCCGTCGACCGCCACGTCATCAATCGAACGATAGGCCCCTACGCCCTCCTATCAGGCGATAAATTACAACAAGAAACATGTATCTGGTTCAAGCGTCAACCGACAATAGATGACAACTTAGATACTATCCTAAGTACGATCTGTAAGGGTAAAAACAATCCTAAATACGATATCTCAGGGATAAATACAACAACAGCGGAAGACGAACAACCATCATGCGAATTCATGTCAGCGGAATCCCCCAAACAAAATTAAATGCAGCTCTCCGGTCACCGAAAAGTGCACGGTGAATTCGCTATGTAGGAGATTCTGTCGCGATTTTCACGTTTAACTTCCACAGAAAAAAAACACCTTGTCACAGACCGGGTGACGCCAACGCAGAACCGCGACCATTTATACTTTCACATCGCACGTCAGCTACAAAGCAGTCCCCTACGCGAAAGCGTTTCAACATCCTACGGCTATGCTGGTTGTTGGTGGGATATCAGGCACTGCAACTTGTAACAACGGCGCGATAAGCGTTGCAGTGAATATTGGAGGAAAGCATCACCTCAGTCTCCGCAACGAGAACGTCTTCTTGTGGCAGTGTCACGACGACAGCAGAGAGGACAGCCCGAAGTCAATAAGCCGTTCGGACCCAAACCATATAAACAGCCCTTTTCAGGGCCACCACATTTTCCAAAAAAGAACTACCGTTACTTAATCATGTTATATTTCCTAAATTATCTTTCTAAAGTAAAGTTTTTATTAGTCAAATCATAATTATTAGCGATAAGGTGTCGAATAAATTGTATATTCACGCGATCATCGTACAGTGTAGTAACAAGCTAGAGCTGACCGTAACGATGCACTCTTCAAATCGACCTGCCCGGTCCAGTATAATGATTGACAGACGTATCCTTCGCTCTGTATCAAAATTTTAGCCCATGTGACTTACAACGGCTACCTGCTGATTGGTAGCCTTCAAATGACGCACATTTATAAATGAAAGTTGTCTGCATATCACCAGGGGTAACCGACCGTTCACAGCCAGCTATGCGCAAACAGGAAAGAAAGTAATCTAGCCCACAGAAATTCTTCTAAATGGAATATCTCTCCTATCTGACTAAATAAATTTGATACACGTCATCTAACGTGGAGTTCAAAGACTGTTTGTTCATTTGATAAATATATATCACACGAAAGTTTTCATTGTTTGACGCCATCATACACGAGTGTTTTCAGCGGAACCGTACAATTTCGTGCCGAAGATATAAGAAGAACATGCTGCACAATATGTTTTTTCGAATTTTGCGGGAAACTGACCGCAGCTGAAGAAGCTGGTTACCCTTTATACATAAAATTCATAGGCCGATTGAAAATTTTAAAACGTGCGTTTACGAAGCAAATTAAACATGTTACCGCTGCAAGAATAAGACATTGAAACAAGTCCCATAATAAGCGTAGTTCAAGATAATTAATTAATTGTACACGGTCCAATGAACTCATAGAGAATGACAATAACGGTTGAGTCATTGTAAACTCCCGTTCAATGACAGTATCAGGTGTCAAGAGTGGGTAAGCGTAGCCTGTTTGCGTGTTACACTCATGAACGTTGACTAAAGTATAAGAGTGACATATTTCGAATAAGGCTAAATAAAAAATAACTCCGAAAATTACGGTAGGTCCGTCAGTGGCTATAATTTTTGTTTCATTTGTGTTCACGTAGAACCATTAAACGCTGTAAAATTTTAGAACTGACTCTATTTTTAGGAAAACCCTAAAATTTTTTTGGTTGGCGGCATTTTTGTAGGACCCCAAATATATATATATATATATATATATATATATATATATATATATATATATATATATATATATATATATATATATATATATTGTTTGACCTAATCGAATGCTACCATTTTACTGTAGTAAGTCAGACCTATGAATACTGATACACATCATTTCTTTAACCACCATGTAACATTTTACTATATTTATGTATCTACCATAGACTTCCTAATTGATTTCACTAACATACTGTCTGAGAACCCTTGCCCCGGTGGTGGCCCCGTCAAGGGAAATGGGTATCCATGCGTGTTCCCAAAGTCACGGAGAAGGGGGTGTTTTTATTCCCTATCACGGGTCGTGAAATCAAGAAAAGGGGGCACTTTTCCAAGAACCTAGCCTTAGAAAGGTTTGAAATATCCCGGGAAATACCTATCAGACACTCAAACTTCACCAAAAGTTCCATTGTTTGTTTCCTATGCTTTTTACACTCCTGTTTCAAAGTTAACAGTGTCTTTTAGACTCTGTTGTATTAATATATATGAAAACCATATCATAATTCAGCATTGACCTGACTCTAATATTACGTCTTCCTCTCCTGCATTTTGTAAGTAAGGGGGTATTTTTGGTCGTGTTTTCTACCATATTTCTCAAAATAAGGGGGTCTTTTTGTTGAAAAATCTCAATTTGGTATGTTTAAATTTTATGGAACGAACATTGGTGCCCTTACTCTGTGAGAGTGTCACCTCCAGGCCCCTGCCCCACCAGCTTTTGTACTTATGGACTGTTTTTCGCTCGAAAGTCTTCATATGTATCACGACGAGGAGTTCTTCAAGCATAGTTTAGTATTTAACTCGATGTTTAATACACACTGGCCCCATTTAAAATTGCATTCGTCTCAAGATTCATGCCTATGCAGTCATATATGACCATTTGAGAACATTATGAATATAGTCGACAATGGTTAACTTACCTGATCCATGTAGGAAAGCAGCAAGGACGACGCCAATGGTTAGGTTGATGTGGAACCTGGGACAATTTTTTCGATTCCGTTGTTTCATGACGATCGCTTAAAGATCAGGTTTGCAAACTGCTCTGAGTAGCTGGTCACACTCGAAGATGCAACGTCTTACTATAGCGCAGAACAGAAGGTGACGGGTGACTATAAGGTTGACATCTATCCGCCTACGCAGTGATGACCGGCCATAGGAGAGGTAGGTCGTGTCAACTTAATGAGTCACTTTCAAAGATTTTAATTAACCAAATACTAAACTATAGTTGTACGTACGGCTCCGCGATGACATCAAACAAAAGTAACCAACATAAAGGGATGTATAATGGTCACCTGAACAGTTTTCGTAATTTTTCGTACAATGTGCATCGATAAAATTGTTGCACATTGCAAGAGTATTGTCGCTAACTGTGTTTTATTTCTCGGCATTACATGATGATTCTTTTAATGAGTAAGACGACCTTCGATCGAGGAGATATTCGGATAATCTACATGTACTTTATTCAAAAATCCTATAAAGTTTAAATTTTGATACATTAAATCCCATCTATTCCAATCAGAGATATCGATTCAGTCACGTGAAGCTGTCAATCATTGTCTCGACCTATTACGACCAAAGGCAAGACAGCTAGGGATTTCCCCGTCAAGGTGTATTGCCGGGTGTGGTATTCATAATTAGCCGTAATACCGGGGCAAAAAACCGCATTCAGGTCGTCGCCCCCTGTTATAATTAAAGTTCTTTCGTAAACAAACTCATGCAACATAATAAGAGTCTTTGTGCTCTTGCCGTAAATTAAGTTCGTGTATGAATCTGTTTGCATGCAAATCGAGCTGTAATTGAGTTCCTCGTGTTTTTAATTAATAACATTGAAGTCAATGTCTGCTTAATTGCTTTCCTAACAATGCATCGTATACCCATTACGGTCCGTCAGGCCGTGACACCCAGTAAGCGTGACACGCTGTAAGATTATTGAGAGAAGCTAAAGCTCCAGCAACAAAAAGGCATTATGCTACAGTTTCAAGTTGTGTTGAAATTCGAGGAATGATTTTAGGAGGCAACAATTTTAAACTAATTTTACACATACAATGATACAATGATACAATGATACAAACATACATACATACATACATACACATACTACATACATACATACATACATACATACATACATACATACATACATACATACATACATACATACATACATACATACATACATACATACATACATACATACATACATACATACATACATACATACATACATACATACATACATACATACATACATACATACATACATACATACATCAATTCATAGTACGTAAGTACATCCATTCATACGTAAGTATATCCATTCATATATAGGTAGACCAGGCATGTAGAAGATTTCCCCCAGATGTGTATATTCATCCTGAGCAGTACTGCCGGGGCAACGACTTTGATTAGCCCAATGGGCAAGACGTACTCAGGATCTTATGAATTGGAAGTAGTGACTTCACCAAGGCGTGAAAGTTCGCTGCCGACTACAAAGTCTTTCTTTCTAGTTATAAAATCAGCTTGATAAGTGCAATCGCTCGAGATCCCCTTCTTCCATGTCTACGTGTGTCCGATTGTGTATTCTTCGGTGGTTTTGTCCTTATGCTCTGCCGTGTTCCTTGCATTATTTAAGCTTTCTATTAAAGGCATCATTTTTATCCATACGATTCATTTGAAGAAAATATTTTAAAATTCAAAGAATCACAATTATAGATGGGATGTTGGAGCGTGATTTGCATGTCTTTGACAAATTTCATGATAAACGCATAACACAGCCACCGCCATTTTGTAATAAAGTTACTTCGTAAACAAGCTCATAAAACGTAAATGTGCGCCTGCTGGAAATTATGTGTATGAGTCACTTTTGTATACAAATCGACCTATAATTGAGCTTCTCGCGGTTTTTTGTAAATAACACTAGAGTCGATGCCTGCTTAATTACCTTCCAAACAATGCATCGTATACTCATTAGAGTCCGCCGAGCCCTGACAACTCGTAAGATAATTTTCAATGGCTAAAGCTCCAGCGACTATAAAAGTCATTATGCTACGGTCTTCCGTGGTGATGAATTAGGAAAATGATATTTTTGAGGCAGCTGTATGAAACTGAGAACATGTGCTCTACAGTTTAGATTAATCAGCACTGGTTATGATATGGTAGCTTTTTCTGATAGATAACTTTTACTGCTTTCCTTTATTATTGGAATAGATTGACTCTTTGGCAATAATCGACAATGATAGACCATTATAATATGCTAATAGCCGGATTCCGGCAATCTGATTTGCTGGGGCAGTGGTACATGTTCTCAACATTAAAAGAAGACCTGCGCACCGCGCGTAACATTTTTGAGCTCGCGCAAAATTTGAGCAAACAAAGGCTTAAAGACCTACCATAACCATACTTTCCTAGGGAATACACTGGTGTAATTATTGGTCATATAAAAATGTTTTTTTTCTCAGAGACTCATGGTTTGGCAAAGCTACAGAAGCAACCAGGGGATTTTTTAATTTCTTGCGAAGCAAACGAAATCTTCCACGTGTTACATTCTTACTGATTGTAGACAGCCGAAATTAGAGACAATGTAGGCAGAACAAATTCTGAGCATTCTAGTGTGTGTGGGGGGGGGAGGCAGTCGAAAAGCTCTTCTTTCGCCTCCAAATTTAAGGTCAATTTCAAAATATTTGAAATTAGTATATCAGCCTTTGAAATGTGTTTTGTGATGATGGTTTGATTTTCAATGACAGGCATGCCAGTTAAGCAAAACATGCTAAAGATAAAAAGCTCTTCCCCTGACAAGTGTTTACCAAGTCCGGTAACTCTTTCAAGATGAAGCCGAACAGCGAACGTTGATCTTAGCAAAGATTTGGTGACTGCATTCATTAAAAACCACTAACCATGAGCAAGACTCAAGTTTTTATCTTGTAATTGAAACTACTACCTATAAACACCTTGAGCACTTTCACGATAAACTGAGCAGACCAGGATGACACTCCTCTGAACTGTGTTTGAAAACCCGCTAGTGATGCAACTTCAGTCAACGGAAGATTTTTTTTTCTTATTCATCATCGCATTTACTGAACGAAATCCAGTACACTTACATACACCGATGGCCGTCATGTTGGTCGCGTAGGATGCAACAATTAATAAAGTTATTAGAGTTCTCACGGATTCGTATTTTTGCCTGATTCTTTCCGTGTTTATGAATTATTTTAAAACAATTGGTCGGGCGACATCAAGACTTTCTTGCACTCTAGCTGAATACGGAGTCAAATGTCAAATATTCCTCCGGAGTCGAAAAAATGATTAAGTCAAAATTTCTTGGTTAAAATGTTTCATGTGGCAAAACCGAGGTACATATGTGCGTAAAACACCCTATAGAAGTACTCCCTTACCGTGTAAATGTTTAATTAATAGTTTGTGTGTGTATGTGCGTGTGCACGCGCGCGCAGAGGTACATGATGTAATATTGCTTTTTTATTATTATTCATCCAACAGGTGAACCCAATAACAGGACGAGGTACCCATAACCTGCCTTGCTCAAGGACACAACACCGTGCTGGAATCTTGAACTCACCATCCTCCGATAGTGAGTCTGGTACCCTAACCACTACCCCACGGTGACTCCATCAGTGTAAATAAATGAAATCAAAAGGACGCGTATATGCACGTCTTACAGCTGATAGTGCGAATCATTAAGTTGAACCCTGTAGCTCTCCATTAAGGCAGAGGCTCACATTCATGGGCACATATTTTCCGATCCAGCTATTCATACAAATGATGACGTTACGCACCGAAAATGTGGTTCATCTTTTTTTATTAGCTGTATCATTAAAGAGTCTAAAAAGTTCGTTTACTTTCAAATAAAGTGTGCATCAAAGTGTTTCCAATACAGCGTGCTTTTGTTTGAATGAAAACCTTAAAGGCGATATGATACTTTTGTGCCTGTGTCCAAATATATTTATTTCTGAGTGAGACTGTGGACATATTCAAGGGTATTGGTGTAATGAAACTTGAACTGAATAAACTCGATGGGTAGTGTCAAGTCTGTCTCATTTCATTGAGATGAAAAGAAACATTTTTTCCTAAAGTCTCATTCCTCACAGTGACGTGAACTGAAAGTTATATGGACGGACAATGAGACATTTTGCAAAAAAACTCTGAATGAAGTCGGGGTCATTATATTCCCGGGAATTAAAGTACACTTAATAAACAATCTGAACTAATCAATTTTAAACGTAGCGATTTAAAAACAGTGCTTAGATGAGTTTTTTTCTTTGTACACCAGGGATGTGCATTTTTAAAACTTGTATCAGATTATGTGAAATGTTCTTTTGGACAATTGGATTAAGGCAAGAGCTACCATGAGACAGCGACACATTAAATTAAATGAGTAAGATCTCATACACTGGGCCTTAATCCTAGACCCTTTGACATTTCAGAGATCGTACAAGGACACAGAAACGATAAGATGGCTTACAAACTAAATGAACGTCTACTTTATGGGAAAGGTCAACAATATAAAACAGAATTCGAAACACACAAGACAAATAATTGTGTTCGCACTTAAACCATGTAAATCATTAAAGGAAAATCATGTAGCACAATATCAGCAGGAGTATCAACAACTGGTTCTTCAAAATGTACAAATCTTTTATCAACCATCCCACCATAATGTTATTTCAATTCCATGGAATTCCACCGCGTACTATTATTAACAACCCCAATATCTATACACAAGAAAAGTGTGCGTAGTATTCTTAACTCTTCAATCCAAAACGTCTTTATCGTAATCTTATCATAAATTACAAATGATACCATACAAGTATATTGATGGTGCAAATACTGCAATCTGAACGGTCAAGAGTGACGTAAAAATACCGTGCTATATTCGTTGTTGGAGTAGGCATGAACTCTGAGCTAGAGAAATTTCACGCCAGAATTTGAATTTCATATTATGATATAATAACAACAAAGTACCTCTGCAACGGATATACCACTCAATTTTGACCAGTTCCCCCCCATATGCACTCACTATCGCTCGTGCTCACGTGTCGCGAACTGGTCAAAATCTTTGTAGGTTTACCGTCGCTTGATGTGGTTAATCGCTTAAGGTAGAAGCGCCTCGTTGACAGATATTCGGACAATCAAACTTTTACAATTCTTTTCTGATCTACCACTTGTTGGGGTTCATTTTAAAGCTCTCGTTGTAAGAAAATTGTTAACCATTTCCTTCTCTACTAAGTTAACACAGGGATGGTGGCCATTTTGAATCACAAACATCGGTAAATAGTTGATAATTTCATTTTCTGGTACCGAACTTCGCAAAATGCTCCCCGATTTTTATTCTTGATTTTGAAAGAGTATGGTTGAAATATTCTTTGAGGAAATTGTGATAAAAAGTTGAAGTCTTTCACGTTAGAGGCGCATACTACCTAAAATACTGTTTCTCGGCCTTTGATATATGCTGAAAATAACTGTACTTAATATTACATTATTTTGATGTGAATTGACAGGTGAGTACCAAAATGCGCTGTAATACATCACACTATATGTGCTTAATGTAAAATGTCTTCTCTGAGAACTTTGGTACGGCCGGCCGTACGTCACCCATAGCTTTGTAGCCAATGCAATGCGAATGCGCTTCCATCGCCGGGTATGGCTTTGCTTGTTGGAAAACTCCAATTTGGTATTATCGATGTGATTCCACTAGACCAGACTTTCTGGAGAATCAGCAAAGTTGTTACGAGACATCGTCTTATGCTTTACAACCTATCACGATAGAGAGAACAGAGTGACGTCATGCATCAAAGTTTTACTCAACAACTTGAAGAAAAGATCCGTTTGCATCATTTTTTTTTGGGGGGGATGGGGGTAGGGGGCGAGGATTCACTCCAGAGAATAAGGTCGTCAATTACGCACCCTGAAGCGAATTTTTATCAACCAATTTCGGGAAAATGAGGATTATAAAATGCAAAGAGAGAAGGGGATAGAGAATATAGATTGCGCTTTTCCACAGTACCCCAAAAACACCCGCTCATATATTTTGGGTCCCGGTCATTAAATTTTTGCTGAGTCATCACAGTAAAAATTCGATTATTCGAGGAAACAGAATAAAACTATTTGCAGCACGGGTACAAATACCAATAAGTCAAGCAAAATACCGTTAGAATGTTATTTACATCATTTTTTTTCTTTTTCAATCAAATTTCAATGTTAAATGACTCAGCAACAGCTGAACGAGCGAAACCCAAAATGCATTAATATTGGCAAAGCAAAAACGGGGTATTTAAAAAAAATGCTGCCGTAAGTAGACTAAGGAACTCCTAGTTCATCCATGGGACAATGCTGGAAAAGTTGCCAAATGTTTCATTTACTGCCACAGTAGCTTTTACTTCTGAGAAATGGTGGCATGTGTTGTTGTATTCAACGGATCATGCATGATAACTCCTCCGCCAGTTAAGCAGTTTGAGGAACTCGGTGACTTGGTTACTCTTCAACTAAGACACATCCGAGGTAACTTTTGTTTCACTTACGTACATTAAATATTGACAAATTTGTTGCCTTTACAAGATCAGGTTGCAAGAAAGTTATCTCTGCGTCGAAAAAGTACATTTTCTTATCAAAAATAGACAGTGAAATAACAATTTTCTTGCTAACGCTGTCATGACGATCGGAAGCGTGTGATTGATGTACAATAATACCTAACAGCTGGGCATAATTGAACGAAATCAGGCCGCTTTCCTACAACATTTGTAGGTGCCACCTATGGGCGTTGAGGGCGCACATGTCGTCACAGGTACTCGCACTTACCCAGACTGTTCCCTGTGGTTTAACATACGCCTCCCATTGGAGTCGATCGGAGTTTCTCAATTGTTTCTCAATCTCTCGCTGCGATGGCGTCAGTGATTCTACCTCGTCGGCACTAGCCCCGTTCACGTCCTTCGCCGCTTTACGCCATCGCTTTTGTTTGATCACCTCGATGTGGGCTTGCTTCAGGACGCCTTTCCGGCGAACGTTGATTTCCGCCAGCTCCTCCGACGTGGCGGCGCAGTCGCATCCGTACACACAGCAGAGTTGGAGACGCAAGGAATCGGCAACCTAGAAGACAGAAAACAACCCCGAGATACTGCTATACAAAGTGTATCCAAATGTTAGAGCTCAAAGGTTCACTTTTTTACAAAAACTATTCCCCTAAAATTAATGAGTTGACTTTTCCTCTCGAACCCCTCCCCCAAATATCTCTAAATGCAAGGAAAACCTTCACTTGCAACAGCATTGAGGTAGATATTTCCCAGATTTTTCAAGAAGGGGTTTTTCTGGAATGTGCGTCGGTAGATGTTTTCGCTTTAGGCCAAGCATCAAAGATGCTTATAAAAAGTTGCTAACAGGTAAACTAAAATGGTTGGCCGTACATAGATGGCCTTCACGAATCACGTGATAGACAAATAGCTAATATAAAAATATTTGAACAAAGTAGCATTGAAGTGAATATTTTGAGCAAGGCAAAAATCAGACAGCCTACTTTATTATGCTAAGATCTCGATAAAATATTCTCGATACGGTCCATGGTGACTGCATCGGTCAACTTTTGGTTATGACAAAGCTTTTCAGGATGTTAATGGAGTCAAATGAGCTCTTGTAACAGTTACACGAGTAATTGCAGACGAATGAACAGAACTGTTAGATACCAGATAGATACCAGATAGATACCATATAGATACATACCTCCTTTCTTGACACAAAGTAGTAAACAATGAACGATGCCTACAGAAGAAAGCAATGAGACAGGGAAGGTGTGAGAGCGCAGCCGTCGCATCAACGAATAGTCGCTGTAATGTAGTAAGTGGCGCTTGTTTGTCATTCGTAAGTCCGCTTTCATCACAAATTACATTAATTGACACTATTTCGGCAAAATATTTCAAAGCACTGTTCTATAAATCCCTCAGAACCATTCTGCTTTTGCCTGCCAGTTTCTCGTTTAACGTTCTCTTTTATTTTGATAGTTTGACTTTTGACTATGTAGTCTTGAAGTATAGTTAGGGGCAGCCAACCAACTCATAGCGTCAACATTTATCCATAGGTGCTTTCAAATGTTGATATGCCAGCTTAACGTATACTAATTTGAACAAATTGAACTTCGTAGAGGCAGATGATAGCCCCATAAATACGATTTGAATTTTTCATCTGCCACCAACGAGTTTTCATGTTCCACTCCCAGCCAGAAAAGCACCCCGTCGCACCCCCTACTCCCCCACTGTCCTCTTCTCTTTAAAAAGGTTCCCACTACCGGCACCCGCCGAGAAATTGCTTTAGTACAGATTACTGCATGCATAGCTCTCCTGTACCACCCCGAAAAGAAAAATAAAGCTCTAATGATAACTTTACCTGGAGGAGAATAAGCAGTGTAAACATGGCCCTGGCTGCAGTGCTATGGCTGTGATGGCCCACATACCGGCTATCCAACTCAACGTGAACAGGGCAAACATGAATGCCAACCCACGCAGGTCAAAGCTGTGGACAAGATGGAAACAGTGATTTTAATTTCAGCAGTCGACTTCCGAATAAGTATTTATATATAATCCCATGGTATTTTTCTCTGTTTGACGTCATCGTATACGAGTGTTTTTCGCGGAGCCGTACAACTTCGAGCCGAAGGCGAGAAGTTGTGCGGCTCCGCGAAAAACACGAGTATACGATGACGTCAAACAGAAAAAAATACCATGGGATTAATATTTATCACATGAACAGTATTCTTATTTTTCTTTTGACGTAGATGGATCAAAATTATCGTAACAAATTGCACGAATTTCGTCGCGATTTGTGTTTTACTTACGCGGATTACTTTCATTTAAAGAGTAAAGCGGCCCGTCACCCAGGAGATACTTTCATTCATAAATCCATCAAGCTGAAATTTGCTACATTAAAGGGTATCTCCACCAACCGGACATACGGATTCTGTCACGTGAACCTGTCAATCATTGTCTCGCGCTGTACCGATGCCAAGGCAAGTCGGCCATCGGTACGGTGGACATAACTTTCATCGTGCTAGCGACGGATAGCCATAGTATTCAGAGTTATTCAGAATATTTACAAATAGATTTATGAAGTAAATGCAACGACACGATCGAAACAGTAATTCTCATTCTCAGAGATTCCGTGGCTTTTCAAAATATCACACAAGTTTACGACCGTAGCGAGCGCGAAAGATTCCGTTCGATGACACATAGAGTGTACCTCATTGCATGTTTATGCCCGGGTTTATGCCCACAACGCTGCCGTCACCGCGCCGGTCTCTGCCATGCCGGTGTCAACTCGTTAATCCCGATCGTCAATGTTTGACTTTGATGTTTGCAGTGACATATATCTCACCCGTAGATACATCCTAATTTTACTTGACGGAAAACTCTGTTTTGAGTGTTGTCTGAGTCAACTTTCGAAGTACATAGGATTCCACAGCGCTGCATGCAATGCATATACAGCTCAACAGTTGTCTTCGCTGGCGCTACAGCCTTACGCCGCGCTACAGGTTTGATTCCGAGCAAGAATTTACGGAATTGTTTGTATGATGAAGGAAATTTATCGTTGTTAGTCGAATGACTTTATGCTTGTGCCTGTATGTCGCTTTCCCGAAGATTATACTGTACTCATTATTCAGTTGAACTTCCGTTGAGGTGAAGATTTCAGGTTTATCGCCAACCGCGACCGGGATCGCCAGGTACGACTTCCACATTAGGCCTTACGAGGCGACTCGACTGGATCGGCGGTATCCCTATTCGATTCTCGGGAACAGCTATAGTTTTAGCGACTCGAAATTTCGCTGGACATGCCTTCTATATTCCATGTGTGGATTTATCGGGTCACCTTTTTTGAAAAAGTGTCATGAGAGCACGTCATCGATCACGACAAATCGGTCTATGTTCATGTCGTGACCCGCATGTATGAACGGTACCATGAAAGAAAAAAAGTTCCGGTTGATGACGTACAACAGGGGTAATACGGATTTCTTATCCGTCCTGTTCTACGTCACACAGGTGGGAATTCGGGCCAGTTCATGTGATAACAATGTTTAAATGTGCAGTGCCACGATGAAGCTCCATACTTGAAGAGCAAACTCGACACCCTCGGGAGCAACGGTATCAAACAAATAAAAGTCGAACAATATCACTGTTGGATATCCCATGAAATGGTCATTGCCTACTGTGGCAGTCCAGCTAAGACTAGGCGAAACGTCTAGGCCAGCAACATTTCCGACTCATATATATATATATATATATATATATATATATATAATATATATATATATATATATATATATATATATATATATATATATATATATATATATATACATATACACAAAATGTATACAACGTGCCCTCCCGGTTATCAATATATATATATATATATATATATATATATATATTATATATATATATATATATATATTATACATCTACCGTCGAGAACAATAGAATTTAGCTTGTGCTCGAAAAGCTATACGGAACGCCTGTTCCGTAACACGTACGGTTGCAAGGCGCCCCATCCCCTGCAGCTGTATCTGCGCGTTCACTGTTGAACGGTTTCAAAGGACTCATTGACCGAGTGCCAGAACATGTACTCGTGCGCGGTCTGTACGTACGTGTGTAGTGCACACACACACTATCCAGAACTTGCAGAAGCGCGTCGAGATAGCGCTCCACACTTGCGCTATAAATCGGAAGAAAACTTGTTGACATTGCACGAGAACGGTCATTACTTAGACAATTGATGCCCTGGTCACAAATACAAGATGTATATAATAAGGTTATTACGAAACTACCGCAAAGGATGCACTCGGACATTGGCGCCGCGCATCGCCCTCCGCTTCGGGTCAGGCGATACGCTGCGCCAATGTCCTCGTGCATCCTTTGCGGTATTTTCGTAATAACCTCATAATATTTCTCTCATCACCCATATTAAACTCATATCAACAATTCTGGTCGAAAGTGTTCAACAAGGAAATTTACAATGACACGACAAAATATATGACGGCACTATCTACCGCGAAAATTGCAAAGTTTGAAGAAGTCTAGAATAGGTCTACATTGAAGAGTTTTACAATTGTATCATAATTTTTGTAATACGGTTGCCGTATAACGTTTAGAGAGGGCCACATTAACCAAACACTGTGTTTTTCACGGTAAATATCGAGCCCTGAGTATTTTCTTTCAAATAGGCCACGTTACTTACAGGGTGAGGCCGAATTCTTCCATCTTAACTCTGCATCTGTAGAGGCTCGTCTTTCTGTACGTAAGCAACATCACTGAAAGAGTTGACTAGGAAGAAAACAAAAAGAAGAACTCTAGCTGAATATCGAATACAAGAAGCTTGTATGTCAGTAAGAGCGTGTCGAAAACTACGAGGAAGCAGCAGAAATACCCTCGCACGTGTAGACATGAAAACGGAGGATTGCACATTATCAGCTATCGGATTGACATTTGAGTATATTCCATATGAACTGTGCATTAATCTCCTCAACTCAATGTCCACAAAAGTGTTTCGGTTTGCTTAAGTCAATTCGCTCAAATTTAAGTACGACACGTATAACATAAGCTGGCATTGCGCCCTCACATTGCTCTCGAAATATAAGTAAGGCCAAAGTAATTAAATTCTTTGTTTTGCGTCCACTCTAAATGGGAAAGGTACGCGTCTAAGCGGCTGAAAAAACACACACAAGAAAATTAACACAATGTAATTTGATTGCAGCATATAATAAATTGTAACAAAATTTTAGTTCAAAAAAGCTAAGCGGTCATGTCCTAAATTTTCCTATTCAAATACATTGTGTGTTTTTTTCATGAAAACTTTAAAAACCTAAGCGGGCGGGGACGCAAAACAAAGAATATAATTACTTTGGCCAATCTTGCTGACATTTCCCAGGAATCCTCTCACGCAAGCAGTCTGTACGAGCAAAAGGTAATATGTAAAGCCAATTACCATGTAAAGAACCATAGCAGGGATAATGATGACGAGACTTACACGGCCTGTAATGAACCAGCATCTGCAAGTGCGTGGAGAGTAGTAGATTATAAGTAAAAATCAAACATAAAACAAATATGAAGTTTTTAGGAAACAGTCAAATTGAGTAAGATAAGTCCAAAAGCAGGGCTTTTTTATTGAAAAATCGGGGAAATGTAATAGATTCGAAAAGATCATACCTCTAAAGGGGTCGGCCAGACACATGCATGCATATCATGTATGTACATATTACGTACGTAAGTGTACATGTAAGTTTAAATACATGCATGCTTGCATGTATCCGTGCATATTTTTCCACCGACAGTGTACTCAGTACTTGCTTACATACATATATACATAGATAAATACATAGACATATAGATACACGCAGAGACATGCATAGATAATGCAGACATACACATATGCATTACATAGATACATACATGGACATATAGATAGTTATATCGATACATGCATAGATACTTAGAAAAATAGATAGACATAGATAAATATATACATACATCGTACATACATGCGTGCGTGCGGGCGTGCGTGTGTGCGCACATACATACATACATACATACATGCATGCATGCATGCATGCATGCATGCATGCATGCATACATACATACATACATACATACATACATACATACATACATACATACATACATACATACGCACGCACGCACGCACGCACGCACGCACGCACGCGCGCGCACACACACACACACACACACACACACACACACACACACATACATACATACATACATACATACATACATACATACATACATACATACATACATACATACATACTCTGTATGCAGAAAAAGGAAAGCGTTGACCAATGCCTTACAGTTTAGCGTCTCTGTAATCTGTGTGAATCGCTGCAACAGAGAACAAGCAATAGATGACTGGACTGACCCAACCAATGATTAAATAGGATACCCTGTTGAGTAAAACAAACAAACAAACAGACATTTGAGTTGCATTAACGTTGATGAGAAAAAAAATGCCTTAAAAATTCCATACAAGCATTGGATTTAACCATCCACGTGCACTCTCTTATCAATAATATAATATTAAGCTTAACATTTGCATGAGAATGTATCGTAACCATATCGCTATGATTTCAAAATAGAAACATGTATTGTTATCAACTCGTTTCTCAGAAAGATAATGAAAGGAAAGGTTGGATTCGACTTTTTAATTTTTCCATTTTATTCATTTGACCCGATCGCTGTTCTTAACCCAACTGAACGGTCTGAGTTTGGCAAATTGGCGCGTCACTCTTGAAAAAAAACGCCGCCTTTGCGATACCAATAATATGCACATTTTCCCTATTATTGCGACGTGCGACTGAAGCCATCTCATTACCGTTATCATCGACAGTCATCGTTGTCGTCAATATACTTCATCATAATCAAAAACACTGTCAATATCAAGTTGTTTTGACAGTAGCTCTTGTCGCATCTTTACCAGAGTTATTGATCGTAACGGTCATAAAATATCGTCATCTTAGCGCCATCAACGTCGTCCGTGCAGTTTAAATGGGGAAATAAGAAACTGTACTAAATCAACACCTTCTCTAGAGGGACAGGTTTATCAACTTCATCTTTCAAAAGAACACAGGACTAAAATTACGGGAATACTCAGTGTGAACAAGCACAAAAACTAAAGCAAGGCTGAGGAATTGAGGCCTGCCTCGTTGATAACTTTATTATCACGGAATCTGAGTCAGGTTTCGGTATTGCTTGTTTGTATATTCATGCATTATCATAAACATGGTTCTGTGACCTACCTAGCCCTTGAACTCCTGTAAATGAATATTCTTATTCTCAGTAGCAGGTGAACAGCCGCCAGCAAGGAACAGGAACAGGCACTGAGTAGAAAGGCATTCACGCAGAATGCGATTAACAAGCAGTGCACCTACAGATGAGTGAATTAAAATACATTATGTATGAGAGACATGCGCATAAAAATACTGGCATATATTGCATATTGTCAGAGACTTATTTTTTTATACAAGACCCACTTTAATTATTCCTTGCCACGTATTTAATAAAAATACAGTCTGATTGTTAAGGACAACATACCCTTTTCTAATCTACATCTATTCGTCCTTAAATGAGCAACCTTGTGGTATGATATATGTCCACGGCCACACATCCTCTGATGTTTTGCATAATTACAGAGAGAGATACTCTGATTGCCTGAATGTCATCTTTAGTACATTTCTCTTCATTATTAAATCGCAATAAAACTTTGCAAATTATTGTGCATTTTGTCAGTTTCAAAAGAGTCATCATTCCCGACGTGTCACGTGTATTTTCTGATTCTTGTTGTGAGAGAAACTCACCGTTCCCTCCCTGTCATACTTGGATTTCATTGCGGTGAAAATCGAAGCCGTCAAACAGAGAAAAGAGACTAGTGTGTTCTTCAGGACAAAGTGGTGATCGTTGTTAATCCTGCAAAATTTGAAATTGAAATGATGGACAGATCTCTGTGAGCTGCAAGAAGCCGAATGAAACGCACATGGTATGCTCCGTGGAGACACCGTTACTGAAATGTTTTAAGTTTACTTGTTTGAAACATGGCAATAACCGCCGAAAAAATGTAGCGAAGCGTACATACCTTGCGAGTAGAAGCAAAGCCAGCGATAATGTGTAAATTGCGATAACAATACCCAGAATTATCACTGCAAAATCCTGAAGTATCAGGGAGAAAAAAGACATCATTTTCAGCGGTTGTCATCAATTAAAAAAAGCACGATCGGAACTAATTTTGGAGAATAGTATCTTTCATTGGTAAAATTGATCAAAGGTGTTAGATGCCCTTTGGGTGAAAGTTGCGATATTACAAATTATAAAAACAAGTGAATTACAAAAATACAATCTTTAAGAAAAGTAGATGGGCTTTCTTTTTCTGATTAAACCAATATAACTTCATTATCTGCCAATTAGTTCCAATTCTGTTAAAATATGATCATTTTGGACATTGTTTCATAAAAGTTACCGAATAATACTTCGAAACAGAGTTGATTTCCCCCCCCCCCAAAAAAAAAAAAGAAAGAAAGCGGCGATTCAACTGTATGTTATCTTTATCGAACGTTCGCCGGAACCATTTCACATTCAGATTTTTGTTCTCAAGACCTCTTCGTCTAAATTGATTTATTCCTGTACCTCTCTTGTGTGAACAATTTCAGCAACTCTGGCGGTAAACGTCATGATGAGGCCAAATTCAGCGAGACGGCTGCAATTACACAGGGTGTACCCTTCCTCGTCATTCATTTCTTGGATAAAGCAGCCGTCGGTTTTCCAAATTCTGAAACGACGAGCATTTTGCGTGTCAGAATTGACATGATAATGCAAACAGGAGTGAGAGAGTCTCGAGAAACAGAGACGGAGACGGGCAGAACGACCGATAGAGAGCTTGACGAATACAAGAATACAGAATACTGGGACAGACAGATTGACGGCTGGAAAGAGAGGCACAAAGCCATCATACAATCAGTCAGAAAGAAAGGCGAAATTAAAAGAAAAACACACACATAAACATGAAGAAGCGGAAAGACAGTGAAACAGAGAAGAGGATTGAATTGAGAAAGAATAAGAGAGAGATAAACGGACAAGTATACAACAGACACCCTCTTTGCGCAACAGGTGTTTTAATCTATTTTCAACCGTCAGACATCGACCCCGTCCGAGAAGGTCTCGGCCTGTAGAAATTCGTCCTTAAGTCTAGTAGTATGCGTTGTCACGACTATCATATTTATGTTCGACTCACAAAGTATCGAGTGCATTTGTTCTCTATGCTTTTTTCCATTTCTTTTTTATTCAACAGTTTAGTTGTCGAAGTGAACTGTGATCTGAATTAATGCCACTTGATTCATGGAAAACATTTGGGCTGCTGCTCTTTGTAATTTGTTGGCATCGAAATATCTTCCTGTTTGCAGATAGGATTAAGCTATTCACACGGCGATTTGATATCAAGATGGCAAATCATCTTTTGTGTAGAAACCTTAATTGCATGATTTATCAGAACACCAGTATCACGCACCCATTTTCGTGTCCATCCACCAGGTATACGCATGTCTTAGAAACCGACCCTACCTGTAAAGGCGACTTCAAAGAAATAACGATTAGTACTAGACCAATAAAAACATTTTGTATAAAGAGTAGATATAAAAGATAAATTATTAATCAATGTTTTAGTTTAAGATGTATTGACCTCGAACGGGTAAATATATGAAGACGTTAAACGAAAGAAATACAGAAAAAAATGCCGATTAAGGTATGCCGAAAAGAGATTCGAGTCCAAAAATCGATTTGAAATGTTTTAAAGTGAGTCGATCATTACGTCACAATAATGGTATTTTCAAAAATATGCTGTACCTTTCCGTGGTTAAATTTTACCAGGACACTGATGTCACGTGATGAGATTGCCTCTGCAGGGAGTAAAGACACAGCGATCACTTCAGAGAAAACCACCTGCTGTGTATTGGCTGTTTCCTCTTCTGTGGAGGTCTGCTGTGGAAGGTTCTGCCGAAAGTAAAATTATTAGATACACATTTCATTGGCCGCTAGTTATGCGCACACATAAAATAAAAATGGTGATTTTCTTGACAATGCATTATTTTTCACGCGGTGAATTGCCAGTGACGTCGCCTTTAATTAGCTACAGATACAGAGTCTATCTTTGCCATGGTAACGGTCTAGTACGTCCGTGCCTTTGTGATGCCGGCCGCTGGCTGTGCTGTAACAACGGCATCGGATCCATTTCGTGAGCATAGCGCAGCCAGTGGCAGAAGTGGGATAGGCAGCCATGGAAAGATACTCACTGTTCCACGACGGTCGTTGGTGGCAGTATATTTCCAATCGTTTTCAGTTTTGTCTTTGTGATCCAGATTTTCATGCCTGAGAAGAGAAAACCGAAAATTAATGCAAATTTGTTTGTTTCAAAAAATAGTTTACGGCTTGTGTCGTTCAATGTGATATAGGCAGGGACACAGCCTAAGACTATGGCCTTTAATCACGGTCCCTACACCCACTCTAAGGTCCATGGTTTGAGGTTATTATCATTTTACTTGGTCATCGGCCCAGTCCGACAGGGAATTATTCTGGAGAAGTTAAAATGAGGTGAAAAATCTTTGTCACTGTATTGTTCATAGGTAACAAGTTTTAGAAAATGATGAGTTTCTGTTAACTGATTGGCACTCCATATAACTTGATTTGCATACTCATGTTACGCGCACCAATTGACCTTTTACTAATGAGTGAATAAGATACGCAAGAGTCAGTGTGAATGTAAAGCATTCTAAGGAACTCCGCAAGGTTGACAATACGAGATTACTCTATCATTGCAAGTCGATAGCAACGGGTGCTTCATGAATTCATATTTTGATAGTCATTTGATAAGCAAACTTGGGGTGAAAAACCAAATCTTTGAGGTTTCGTCGCACACTCTTGTGGTATTTGGCAAGTGATTTGCTTTGACCTTATTAAGACTAAAATATTTATAAATGGAGTATAAGAATACCTTTCTTAGAGGATTTTCCCGCATTGAACTGTAGAATGACGTCACCTGAGCCGTCCTGCACTCTACATTTCACCAGCGTATTACCAGAAACATTCATTCTGCAAGTGACGTCGAAGGGTTGCGATTCAAAAGCTGTAAGGAAATAGTAGCCAGGGTCACGTGATTGATCAAGTCGAGCTTTGATAAATATATTAAAGGCGGTTGGATGTTAAGACTAACCATTTACTGTTAATAAAGATATACTGATCTGGAAAAAAATTCTGTGTTAATATCACACAAGGGCTTAGCTCTAGTGTAATTTCAATAAAGTGACAGTTCCCTGTTCGTGGTTGGCGAGCGACAGAACCCACATATTTTTCACACTCAATTTACCCATCTCACATACAGCCTAATCATACATGATTTGAAAGCTTATTTTCTCTTCTTCAAGAAAATTGACGATGTGTAACTGCCAAGTAGGGCCGTAAACCCCTAATTCACACAGATACCCCATTTGCATAATTCTAATATAAAATTACAAAATTCATTTTTAACTACTCTAACATGCTTTAAGTCTAATGAGTGATATATCACATGAAAGGTTCAGCATGTGGAATAGAGCTATGAACTCCAAACGTGTGTTGGGCATGTTCTTACTGAACATTTTCATATAACTCGTGAATATCTTGACTCATTTTCAAATTTTGTGTAAGTACGAATAGGGCCAACAGTATGGAGAATAAACATCCGAGCTTTGTGCTGCAATTGTTTTTGTTTGTTGAGGATAAGCACACTGGAACTTTTGCCGTCTAATTACTATATAGCAGAACAAATAAGAACATAATAACTGTATTTCAGATGGCCCTTATGCATAATAGATGTCACTTTAGTTTGAATTTCTATAGAAATAGTTTTGATGGATAATTAACCACATTTGTGAAATATTGAACGTTTCAGTTCAATTATGTGGCACATGAAGACGGAAGGCACCCAATTTCATTTCATCTTATTAATTGGTATGTAATAAAGGGGAAGCAACTCCACTCCTCCACTTTGAGTAACGATACTGAACTTTACTGATGAGGAAGTTATTGAGATGCTTCATTTCCTCATTGATAACACATTAATCATATTTGCAGGCATTGTTTTTAGGCAAACTGCTGGCATTCCAACTGGAACAAACTGTGCCACCACTTCTTGCTGTTTTGTTTTTTTATATTCATATGAAGCCGAATAGATGCAACCTTATAAATAAATCTGGATGTAAAAGGTTTGTTAAGCTTTTTAACAACACGCACAGATACATTGATGATGTTTCAATTTGGAACAATCCCAGTATAACAAATTATCTACATCATATTTATCCACATGAGCTCGAGATCCTAAAAACAACGGAAAGTATGGATTTGGCTTCATATCTTGATCTGTTTATTCAAATTAGACAGAATATTCTTTAAACATGGCTATATGACAAGCGGGATGATTTTGATTTTCCAATTATTAACTATCAGTACTTGTCTAGCAATATTGCATCTGTTTCAGTTCCTGAGATACTGTAGAGATTGCAACACATATAATGACTTTCGAGAAAGACATTCATCATTGGCAATAAAGTGAAAGCATTCCTTACTTTGACTAATGGAGTGATTCAGTATCTTAACTTGATGACTTTTTCTTTTGACACTTTTGGGCCATTTTTGACGGTGTCGTATGCGAGAAGGGTACGCTTACACATCCACTGACACCTGGTACAACTATTTCTTATAAACGTGGTTCAAGATGGTCCTTTCTGAAATTGTCATTTTTGTGTTTGTGCGACCTGGTAAGTTTATTACCTTGAATGGTTTGGGTTATTGGCTGTAACTTCATATTGTGTACGATATTGTGTAATGTATATTTTGTTTGGCTGTCTTATGTAAAGTGTTGATTAGCCATGGCGAGTAATCAGGTTAACAGTAAATACTAACACCACTTTGGTTCTTCCTGCCAATTATGCACAAAATGCCACCACCAGGAACTGAGCTCGTAGGACGTCCAATTATAAGTGGATGCTGCAATCCAACCTTTCACGTATCCAGAATTCATTGTAATGACGTTTTTCTCAAACAAATCGCGAAGAAATAACCAACATACATCAGAGATACAACATTGAGACAATCAAAGTTCCGGCCAACATCACGTGACATAGGTAACACTAAACGTAGGGTCAATGTATATTAATACACCACACAATGAAGCAATCGAATCAGCTGGCAGAGCATTAAATCAGGAAATACAGTCAAACGATTAATAATCAAACAACCACTTACAAAATGCATGATAGTTATGCTAGAAACAATCTTAAAAAAAAACCAGCAAGTTTGAATTCAACAATGAATCTAACCGTATACGTAGGTGCAGTATGGGTTCGTCTCGCCATGGCTAATCAACACTTTACATAAACCAGCTGAACAAAATATACACTTTCAATAGACACAATACCATTCATGAAAAGCAAACAACTAAGACATTAACGATGTGTGGAGTTGCCTTCCCTTTATTTACATGTCACCAATTGTGTCTGCTGTCAAATTAATCTACTCAGCCAGGCCTTTGTTCCTGGCAAGGCAGCGATAACTATGGCGACCCCTTTTATTCATGTCGATGATTGTGAAGAAGAAGAGGGTGATGAATTACTAGATTTACTCGAAATGAATGAAAATTGTATTACCGTGCGTGATATGGATCATGAATAATGCCATTACTTTGACTGAAGCTGACTACGACATATATTTCGGCTATAGAACTAGTTTTATCTACGCTAATTATGTGGTTCATGCGGATCTTTTTTATGTCTGTACTTAATAATAGTTGGTGATATTTCCTGACACATATTAAGAAAAATGTTGGCATTCAAATCATTTATATGTTAAAAATCAACATTAATATATCAGCATTGTTTAATATGTTGCCATAGTTACAACATTACAAAGGATTGTTAATATTCTTTAGTGTCATTAATAGGTCTTGATATGCTGTGAATGGGTATATTGTATTCCGAAAATTAGGCATGTTATGGAGAAATAACCCCTGACCTATAGAAACCAAGCATTGTTATTGGATAATATTGCAAACTAGAAGAGTTGTTCATATGTTTTAAAACATATACGAAACAAACGAAATATCCACTTTCAGAACTCATTTCATCTGTTTGTTTTCCATTTTATAAGCACTTTTTGTATGTCATAATGCTTGCAGTTTCATTGATCTTGCTGTTAAATTGTTTAAAATGGCGTTATTCAAAAGGGGATTATATGTTTTTTAGTGAAATATGAAATATTTCACTAAAATCGCTTTAATATCTCTTTAGAAATCCCTTCTGTGTCCTACAAGCAGATACTTTTCATTTGATATATCACTTAATAGTTATGGCAGTTAACAATGAATATTCTAATGCAATTACACAGATAAATTCACACTAATGTGTGATGTATTATAGAATAATACAGATGAACTCACATTTGTCCACATGAATGAAGGCCTTGCCGATTCTTGACTGTATTTATCTGTACATGCAATATTCAGCTAAAATCCAGGCAATTATCCATGCTTATACACTAAGTATTATAGGGTTTTCATGTGGAGCGGTGACATCTTCTCTCTACCTCCCTTTTCGGATGGTTTTGCTCAAAGTTCAACTTTGAAAAAAAGAGCGCGTACAGACTATAGAATGTTTCTAAATTGGGTACCTGTGTGAATTATACAGATCGGGGGGGGGGGGGGGGGGGGGTTTTTAAAACTCTATTTGGCCGCTCCAGATGTTCATTTTCCTGTAGTAGCGATAGTAAGCTTTTGAATGACGTATTATGTGGTTGCTTGTGAAGTGGGTACCGGAAACTCCTCAAATAAGATCTCGTTTTTAATTTTACGCTAATGGTGCAACGTACTTTGTCCCACAGCGATAAGCGGAGCGGTGACCTTGACACAAGACGGCTGCAAAAGTGGGCAGCGCACGCACGGCCGAGGCTATCGGACGGTGTGATATGTTTTATCCCAAACGAAAATATACGGATGCTTTTAGATTTATATTCATTTTTAAGGTTAATTTAGTAGTTTTATAACTGTATGCTTGCAAATCTTGCTCAAATAAAACTATTTTCACGGAAGTAAGACGTTGGAAATTTTGGCTCACTTAAAATTACCCCCCCCCCCCCCCCCGCATTGGATTGACCGGACAGGTATTGTGGGACGCCTGTCAACTGTATCATTGGACCGATTAATAGTCCAGTCAAAATAGGGTTAAACCCACCACAAATTGCAACAGAATTTTTTTCTTCAGAATGCATTTGAGAGAGGCACCCAGAACAACATATTAAAAGTTTACTCGAATCCACCTTGGGGAAATATGTCTAATTTGCATAAATCAAATATGGCGGCCAACCATCCAACAAAATAACATAATTTGCTATATATCACATGTTAAACAAGCTATTTCAGTGATTTTAAAGTCTGACACTAGTAATTTGGCCCAGGGAATGATTTTGGAGGTATAATGTTCCTGATAGGTACTTCATTAATTTGCATAAATCCAATATGGCGGCCAACATTCCTACAAAAGACATTTTCGGTCATATACCACGCATTAAACAAACTATTTCAGTGATTTTAAAGTTAAAAGTATATTTCTTTGGCATAGACAAACGATTTTCGTGATGCTATGATTTGCATAGGTAATTTGTTAATTTGCATAAATCCAATATGGTGGCCAACATTCCTACAAAGGACATTGTCGGTCATAAACCACGCATTAAACAAGCTATTTCTTTGATTTAAAGTTTCATACTTTTCTTGGGTAAGAAACACTTTTAGTGGCTCAATTTTTACAAAGGCCCTTTAATAATTGCATAAATTAATATGGCTGCCATATTAATGCCCCATGGCTTAATAGCTTGTAATATAAATAACGGTTTTTGTATAGTTTTTAGCACTAGGAATCTTTCAAGAAGAAACTGTTAAGTCCTTGGACATTCATTTTTAAAATATTTTGATTTTTCTGTATATGACAACTGTTAATGAATGTTAGTCTTCTGAATGATATATTCTCTTTCTAAACATAACATTGAATTCATCTGTGTACGGCATTTTCGTAATTTGTAAGGGTGTTTAACACTCTACAGTGTCAAAGCATGTAATCTGTAATGTTTACTGTTAAAAAAAGACATGTTCAAAATCTTTAGTTTTCAATTTAGACTGAACCCCCTTCTTATTGATGGGTGCATCTTTGTAAGACCCCTTAGATGATAGGCAAGAAGTCTTCACACATTACAGCAAAAATACAATAAACACGACAAAGCTGAAAAAACAGAAAAAATGATATGACCGAAATAAAAAATGTCGTAATACACACAAATTGAAACTTAGCACTATTGCAAACAATGTCAGATTCATAAAAACTTTCTGGACACACAAACTCAAAAAATCTGAAAACTGCATGCTTTAGCAAGGACTTACAATTAATCCAAACACAGAATCCAACTATTACACAAAACAAAGAAGTACATCTTGAGTCATTTTTCCAAGTGTCATTTTTCCAGATGTACATGTTTGTATCGTGTAACAGTTGGATTCTGTTGGGCTAATGAGTTGTTTGAATTAATTTTAAGTCTTTGCTAAGCTTGCAATTTTCAATTTCTGTGAGTTTGTGTGTTGATCAAGTTTTTAAGAGTCTGACATGGTTTGCATCAGCGCTAAGTTTTAATTTGTCTGTATTGTGGCTTGTGTTAGTTTTGGTCACATTATTTAATTTTTTGCGTTTTTATTATCTTTGTTGTGTTTATTGTATTTTTGCTGTTATATGTGATGACTTCTTGCCTATCGTCTAGGGGGATGTACCAAAGATGCACTCGTCCATAAGGAAGGGGTTCAGTCTAAATTAGAAACTAAAGATTTTGTCCACGACTTTTTTAAAACAGTAAACATTAAAGATTACATGTTTTAACACTGTAGAGTATAAAGCACCTATAAAAATCACAAATAATGCCGTACACAGATGAATCCAATGTTATATTCAGAAAGAGATTATTATTAGATGACTAACAATCATTAACGGTTGTCATATTTAGAAAAATCACAGATAATTAAAATTGTATGACTTTCTTACATCTCAATAGTAAACGCACATCAACATATACGTTTTTTAATTCGTTCCGAAGTCATATATGTAAGTCTACCAAATCAGCTTTAAAATTTTTTTCAAAATACAATATATTTATGGGGTATTTTAACGAATTCAGGTATCACAGACACCTATTAAAATAAACTTTTATTCGTAAATGGATCGTTATTGTAAGTAAATTTATTGTATATTTTCCGCATTTTAATAAATAAATGTCTAAGGACTTAATGTGGAGCTGCACGTTGCCGACACAGTTTTGCCAACACAGTTTTTTCCGAAGGAATATTTCTCATCTAAGATGACAAGGAAACCCGTACAAACTATTTTGTGAAATGTAATATTTCACTTGAAACAAGAGTTATATCCTCATTCTAAAATGGCATGGGCTGAACGACTGACACTCAAAAAAATGCTGAAAATCATGGTTAGCAAAATAAAAATGCCTCTAATTCAAAATGTAAGAATTTCATTGCAAAACAAAATAGTTTTTTTGTTATATAGCATTTAAAACATAATATGGAAATTTCAGAAAATATGAAAATATATTCTTTGGAAATCTTAAATTCGGATAAAAGGGAAGCAGGAATTCGGGTGATTTGCATACATTTGCATACATTAACCCTTCTATATCATGCAACTTACGACTGCTTGCCAAGCTAAAAGGTGAACCTAACCAATTTGTAATCTTGTGCTAACAAATTAATAAAAATTGGAAGAATATTTGCAAAAATATATTTTGAGCAAAATACAGTGCGTTGGGTACAGTTTTTTTCTTGATATTCCTATTCCTAAAAACTCTACTTTAACCTTATTTATATTAGAAGCTATTTGGGCATTAATTTGGCAGCCATATTTAATTTCTGAAAATCATCAAAGTGTCTTTTAAACATTGAACCACAAAAGGTGTTTCTTCATGCTCAAGAAATATAATTAAACTTCAAAAGGTGTTTCTTCATGCTCAAGAAATATAATTAAACTTCAAAATGGCTGAAATAGATTGTTCAATACATTTTATGACCGACAATTTCTTTTGTATTGGATTTATACAAATTAACGAAGTGCCAACGCAAATCATTGCACCTCAAAAATCATTTGTCCATGCCAAAAAATATACTTTAACTTTAAAATCACAGAAATAGCTTGTTTAACCCTTTGACTGCTGTAATTTTTACACCAAAATTTTAATGCAATATTTTACCAATTTCTGTGAACATTTCTGTACGTTTTTTTATAATTTTGGACCAAATGGATATCATTTTTCAGCAGCTACATATTTTCATCAAAATTTAGGCAAAAAGCAGAAAAATTGACTGTGGTACATTTTATAAAGTTGACAAAAATAGACTTTGGCCCCAAAAGGGTTAATACGTGGTATATGACAGAAAATGTCTTTTGTAGGTATGTTGGCCATCATATTGGAATTATGGAAATTAACAAATTACCTATGCAAATCATAGCATCTTGGAAATTGTTTGTACATGCCAAAGAAATTTAATTTTAATTTTAAAATCACTGAAATAGCTTGTTTAATACGTGGTATATGACCGAAAATGTATTTTGTGGGAATGTGTTGGCCGCCATATTGGAATTATGCAAATTAATGAGGTGCCTATATGAAACATTAAACCTCCAAAATGATTCCCTGGGCCAAATGTCAGACTTTGAAATCACTGAAATAGCTTGTTTAATATGTGATATATAGCCAATTATGTTATTTTGTTGGATGGTTGGCCGCCATATTTGATTTATGCAAATTAGACATATTTCCCCAAGGTGGTTTCGAGTAAACTTTTAATATGTTGTTCTGGGTACCTCACTAAAATGCATTCTGAAGAAAAAAATTCTGTTGCAATTTGTGGTGGGTTAGGTGCCAAAATCTCGTAGATTGACTGGACTATAATTGCAGATTCTGTATCACAGTCGTATTGTGCATGTGTGTACGTTCCAAATTTGCGTGACAGTTTTGGCTTCACTGAGAATTTGATACATTTTATCGCGCCCTTTGTAATGATAATTGGCTCCAGACAGCGCGTAGAAATCGTTAAAAGTAAGCTTTCTCACATATGAGCGAGTTTTGTCAGCAGATTATTCGACGGCGAGTGCAGGTGTAGATCGTACAAAGTGTGACAGAGAGAGAGAGCCCGGGAAATGCGTTCGATGCAGTGACACAGCAGCATAGGGTAGCCTAACACCCGATTTCTTCAGCGACCAGATAGATAGAGCCTATACTGTATAGACTGCAGCATCGCAAGTAATCTCTCGTATAGTGAGGAGTACTCGAATAATGTCTTCGTTCTAGTTTTGAACACTTGTGTGTACGCGTAGTGGATGTTTTATTGGCGAGCTTTGGCATGTTTCACAGCATGAAAACCCTGTAATAGGGACCGTGGATAATAAACACGCGCACGGTAAACGCAACTTCTGTTTTTAGGAGGTTTGGTTGGCTGTGTTGCGATTACCGTGCGCAAAAATCGCACAACAACTTTTTCTATCGCAACATCTCGCTACACGTATTTCTGTATCGCAAAATGTCGCGATACATTGTTTGGCGTGTACCAGGACCAGGCCAGTACGGCAACAGCGCGGCGCTACATCAGCATTCTTTTGACATACATGTGAATCAGTGTACGAGTAAAATAACATAACAATCACTTTGGATACAGTGTTTCATTTCATTCTATTGGTTGCATCGTTATTGAGTTTGCACTGAACAGAGATTGATTTCAGAGGGGGTAGGCCTATGCCGGGGGGAGGGGTAGGTAGCGTATGCGTGAAAGTTTCATAGCGACCAATCACCCATTGTTGGATGCAGATACAGAATGAGGCTTGGTTTGGATTTCGCACTTCCAAACTTTCGTTTAGGGGAGGAGGGTTGAGAACAGACGCACTTAGTTTCGTTTACCGTGCGCATGTTTTAATTATCCATGGGCCCTTAAATACGTTGGTTTCAATCCGATTCCAACTCACAACGTACGACACCTAGTTACCTAGCGGAGAAGCCACAGACAAAACCGCCCTGCCAAATCCCCAATATCGAAAAGATTAGTTCAATAACCAAGCTAAGTTGTTACAATTTTTCTGACTGCGACTAATCCACACGCCGTAGAGTTCGTGAAGCACTCTCACGCTCGTACGCTGACTATTACATATCACACAAAAACTTTATCGAAGCGAAGCAATGAATACATCGCTTAAACTGAGCGGAGGACATGGATGTAAGCATGGATTATTGCCTGTATTTTAGCTGAATAGTGCATATACAGATGAACACAGTCAAGAATCCATTGTTTGTATTCAGCAAGCCTATATTCATGTGGACCAATGTGAATTC
The DNA here is from genome assembly GCF_041260155.1 of Ptychodera flava. Taxonomy (NCBI): domain Eukaryota; kingdom Metazoa; phylum Hemichordata; class Enteropneusta; family Ptychoderidae; genus Ptychodera; species Ptychodera flava. Next base: position 15,232,978 of record NC_091930.1, on the reverse strand, counting down.
ACATGTATTATTCTATAATACAGGAAACATATTAGTGTGAATTTATCTGTATTATTGCATTTTAATGCAGTGTTTACCCATTTCCAGCTCCGAGCCCTCAGCACAGACCCAGAGTGATTTAACAGACGACACAAAGACAACGTAGGGGAACGTCGAAATTAGAAATAATTGATGGCCTGAATATATTTCCACCGAGGTGTAATCAGCATTCCAACGAAGGGGGCTGCCATTATTTACGGCCTTTGAGGTGGGGAGGGGGGGGGGTGGAGGACTTTCATCGGAAACTCAGAAATGTCGAATGCCCCCCCCCTGCCAACTGTGATGAATTTGAGTTACCCCCTCTCAAGCACAGACATTTTGACTGACCATAGACTTGAAAAAGTTAAATATGTCATGTAAAGTATACGTGTTTGTAAAATTTACAAAAATACAGCAATATAGCAAATCTTTCAAAGTCTGGTGTACCCTGCTAGATTATCATCGTGATCTCATGAGAGTTGAAAATGGTGAAACCAGCTACATGAAATTCGAACTAAGTCGAAACAAAATGTAGATGTAAAAGCTCATACTATAACCAGTTGTGTTTTGTTTGTTTGTTTTTCAATTTGGATGGCATCATGCATAAAAGGGGATTTACTAAGATCAGGGGGAAGACATGCGAGAGGCTAAGGGGGAAAGTGTCAGAGAAGGTGTCCCCTCTCCCTACTCTTGCGTTGAAATTTTTGAGAAATTGATGTGCGCAATGGTGCAGTCTGGTGCAATTTGAGATGTGTTTCTAATCTGTGTTTCTACATTAGAACACCCAAAGGGGGCAGAGCACGAGAGGGGGTGCCCCCCCCCCTTTGGCATCGAAAATTTTGAGAAATTGATGTGTCAATGCTAAAATCTGGGAGATGTTTCAATTCGTTTTACACCAAAAATTGAATAACCCCCCCTTCTTTCTCTCCACGTTTTGAGCAACTACCTTGCAGCTTTCAGTTGTTGAGTGACACCCCTCAGATTCTTCCGAACCCTCAGGCCACACCTATTGACGACACCCTAAGCAAAGTACCTAACCGACCTTTCCTGGTGTACTCATCGGGGGGGAAATGAAAGGATTAGTAAGTTCGAAAGTTTACAAGTGACATATGTGTTTTGAATGTCAGCAGACAAACTCGAAATGTACACTTCTAATCATATTACGCTGTTCTACAAAAAACCTTCAATGCAGTGCACTCGCAATCCTAAAATGTATCATTATTTTCACAATGTAGCAATTTTTAAAATTACATATTTTGACCAACAAATGTTTTTAGCGCATATTCTTGATTTTGCACATATATTATTGAGATTACGTTGCACATTTGTATAGTATATAGGCGAGTGGCCTACTCTGACGTAATTCAGATTATATTTAAGTGTAGTATCTAGAATGGTAGAATCAGGGGAAATTGGGGTCCTCTCCAAAAAATCATTCCGCCATGAACAGTTTTTAGGGGTCACTTTGAAATGAACTTGGAAAAATAGAATAGCCAAAATATTGTTTATCAGTGTATACTTGGTTTACCTCTTCTCGATTGCTTTCCCGTCTTTATGTAAGGTACTTCGGTAGCCATTTCGAGAACACATGTTTTCTCAAAATTACCATAGAAGTGGTAATTAGTATAAAATTCAACAGAAACTGGGTAATCCGTAATTTGTAGGAATGGCGAAAAAGCCTAAGAATCTGCATTTAGTCGCTCGAATTTGCATTTTCTTTACAGGATTAAGATCCATGGAGGTAGGAAGGAGACGACAAACACCGCATACAATATCTCCGCATATCAGCCATGGATAAGTATGGGGAACACTCCTGTACAATATTAATTTATCACTTATATTGAATGTATCATTGAAATAATTTTCGAAAACTTAATCCAAGTTTCCACGTTTCTTTCTGTATTTGTACTTGAATAATTCCCTAATAACTACACTCATTGGGCGGTGTTACTTGCACTCTGTCACACGCCTGGCATCTTTTTTAAAAGCAGACACAGAGTCGCTAGTCCACGATATGAAAGGGATAAAATTGCCTGATAGCCAAAGCACAAGTTTGCAAGATGTTTACATTAAAAACATTACAACAATAATTGAAACAACAAAACAGAGAGCAATTTGAAGTAAACATCATTGAAAATGACATTGCCCTAATTCTTTCAAGTCACCTAATCTAGAAACAGACTTAATTAGTCTAATTGATCTGTTTAAAATGTTTTCACAGCAGATAATGAAACGGGCATTTTCATTCAGTAATTCCCAGTCTACCTACCATCTTTGATCACTGTAGTTCATTCGGTTGCAAAATCAATTTTACAGTTGACATATTTAAATACCTATTTCCCTTTGTCATCTAATTTTATTATATTTGCAGCGGTATGAACCACTTTAAGCAGGTTTTTTCTCGACTGTGCAATTGCTCAAATTGCGCACTTCGAGCCATTGTCTGCCCTAGAAAAGTTACTGATAGCGCGGAAATCGTGCACGAAACAAAGTAAGCAAAGACGTCCACACACGTGAGTATGATCCCAAGCGCATGGTGTAGCGACCTGTCAATTTGCCGTTCCTTCTAGTCCATCCCCTCGAAAAAGACAAAATATCATTTTTCATTAAGCTTTCAAACTGGTGATGTGACGACGTGGAGTGTTCGCATCAAAAAGAACAGCCAACGACCTGATTGCGGTTCAGTCTCCATGAATACTAGAGTAATTTTATGTTCATGTTTTGATAACTGTCAACTTTGAACGCAGAACTTGAAACACTGTGTCAATTATTGAACTATGGAAATTTCCAGCTTTTGTGTAAGCAAGCTGCGGTCACGATCGATCCCGATTACATTGAAACAATCGTTTGAAAGGCGCTTATTTTCATGAATTTAGACCCCCAAATCGCACCCAAATGTGTGCAACAGAACAAATACTTCAAAGTCTGAGTCGGGAAACCGGTGGTGACAAATCGACGGAAGATTGAGAGTAGCCAAGCACATCACAAGCTAGACAAGGTTCAAGTCGGTGAATTTCTAAAAAAATAAAATCATTTGTACTAGTTTCTCTCGCGTCTCTCCTATTTCATACAAACCTACTATTTGGAATTTGGCAGCCTAGGCCAGGTTGTCCTAGTTATCAAACGCGTTACCTTTGAGTCTGCGCAGTAGTGAATTAGTTTCTGCCGGATTCACCGACTTTGACTCCTTGCACAGTACCAGCGGCCAGACGGACTGTGTACACAGTGACGTAAAGCAAATACAAACTGATTGATAGCTGTGATATCGCAGGGGTGCTGGTGGCGGCTATCGAACGCCCTCTGGTCAAGGGTCACGTCCACAGTACGTCTACGAGCCAACCCATAGGCGTTTTAGGTAGTTTACTACGACACAGATCGGTGTCGCTGAATTACCTCGCAAAATAATGAAATGTAATAAATTTGTATCATCTTTATCATTGACTCTTCGCCTGCTACGTTGCCGGTAAGAACATGACTTGTATTTTGGAACCATATTCCCGTGAGCCGTCGACGGTTTCTCCGATGTTTGCCCGCTCGCGCGTACACTGTGTACAACGCACTGAATACGTTGGAGGTCAAAAGTTCAATTTCGAGCAGGAAAAGCCAACGGCTCACCGAAAAGGGTCAAAATATACATGTTGATACAGTAGGGATAGTTAGCAGGGAGTAGGACAGGTTGATTTATTCAAAGACATTCTATTGTATTATTTGCGGCGAAATCAGCGACACCGATCGGTGTCGTAGTAAACTACCAAAACAGCCTATGGGTTGGCTCGCAGCGGTACTGTGGCGGTGACACTTGAACCGATTGCGTTTGATAGCCGCCACTAGCACCGCTGCGATATCACACTGATTGACAGCCCTCCCCTCGCTAATTCTGGTCGATAAGAAGAATGCATCCACTTTAACATTGAGTACGTTACATGCTTAGCAAATTGTTGGCAAAATTTGGCTCCTCGACCGCGTTTTAAAACTGATCGGTTGACCATCGCAAATCATGCGAAATTAAAAGGGAAAAGTTGTCGAAAGTTTTATTCAGGGAAAAGACGTGTTCGTGTGCACACCAACTGGCAGCGGTAAATCACTAACTTACGACGTCGCCCCACATTATTGTTCTGATTTTCATACACGCATATTAAGAGAACAGACTAAAACTGTACTTATTGAAATCTCCACGCATTCCTCTAATGAAGGAGAAAGCCCAGCAGTTGAACGAAAGAGGACTGAACCGACTGAAAGCTGCGTACTTCAGCGACTAGAAAGTTGATATGACTTGGGCTGCGGAAGGCTGGTTCAATTACGTTTCCGGCGATGAACAGAGGTCGTGCTGACTTTGGTGGGACGGATCACACTCGACACTTTATCAACAACGCCATGTGAATTGTATGCACGTCTCTTGGAGATCGAGAGGTAACTCCTCCCAAAATACGATGATATTATCTTATGAATAATAGATCAGTAATTACAAACGTCATCTCATCAATAATTTATAGCAATGCAGATCATGCAATAAAGCAACGTCTGTGATTCCCGGAGAAACTCCCCTCTATAGCGTTCACACCACTGATCCCGTTCCGCCTACTCTCGCGTTTGATATGAAAACAGAACACGAATCATCGCGTTCACCAAATCAGACTATTGAACCTAATCACAAGCTGACAACTACACGATGTCGATATGACTGTGGGTGACGATGGGTGTTATGACTGTGCTGGTGCTGCACGCGACATAGACATGAATCTGAACTAGATGACGATCATATTGACAGACCTGCTCAAACCATGGATGACGATCGTAATGAAGAGCACCCAAGGAAGGCAAAATCGACATCAACAATTACTGCCCCCTACAATGTCAAGTCTGCCCCCCCTAATGTTGATAATTGGGGCACAAGATGCCCCTTTCCATGAACATGCAGAGAACTGTAAATGGGACTTGATCCCGTAGGATTTCTGAATAAATAAATAAATAAGTAAATAAATAAATAAATAAATAAATAAATAAACACAACATTTTCATGACGTCGCCAACGTATAGATTAATAAGTCTATCCAATGCTGGCCTGGCCCGATAGTACACACAGTGCCTTTTAGTGAAACTCGGCACAGAGATACGAGTAGGCTACAATGCCCAGGTATCGTTTATGCACTCCAAGTTACATACCCATTGTCCTTAAAGGCACTTGAACAATCATTTCAATCAGCGGCATTGCTAGACACTTAAATGTGGTGATAGATTTGACAAAAAACAATACTGTGGTGTTATGGGTGTCAGATTTTTGATATTTTACAACACGAACATGAAATTTAGTCTTATCTCACAAAAAATTAAGGGAAATATAGTCAATAGAAAAAGGAAGGCGCAAGTATACGTATATACCTCTAAACTTATAAATGTTTACAGCTTCCCAATTGCCATCCCCATCTCCCGTCGTGTTTACGGTGTATCCTTTCGTTTCTAGAGAGGGTATACATTACAATTCGTGCAAGGCACAGCAGACCCATTTCACCAAGGGTAAGTATGATGGGATAATTTGACCAGGTACAAAAGTCCAAATCTTGGTAACACTACTTTAGCTCATAACACTTTATATCAATCCGTCAAGTACTACAATCAGAAACAAATCATTCTATCGATTTGTGATATCGAATGGTTGAATTTTTTCCTTTGTGGCTTAAAAACAATAAAAAAAAGATATTTTCGTATAAGGTCACGTCGCCATACCATATCTTCACGCTTTTTCTAGGTGCCATTCAGGCCTCCTCGACAATTTTGCGCGACATTGCGCGTCAGTGACGCGAGGCCGCGCTCCATTCAACAAGTAACTCTAATTAATTTTACGACTTATAGTTGGAGTATACAAATACCTTTACTAGAATATTTTCCTGCCTTTAACTCTAGGAGGACGTTACCTGAGTCGTCCTGCACTCTGCGTTTCATCCGCGCTTTGTCGTCTTTCCCGTTGCTCCCATATACATTCATTCGGAAGTGACGTCAAATGGTTGAAATGCGAAGGCTGTAAGGAAAAACAGTACGCAGGGTCACGTGATTGATCAAGTTCAACTTTGATAGATTTAAGAGACGGCAAGTATTAATTATGACGATTCAACTTACCAATATTCTTTGTTGTATCATTGAGTGACTTCTTGGCGGACCGAGAGATGTCTTCAGTGAATCGTCGTACATTTGCAATATGCCCGTCTACTGGGTTTCCTTCCAACTGTAGCTGGAGGATGTGAAAAGGATTATTTATGTAAAATACCAGCCATTTCAGAATATTGCTTACTTTTTAAAAAAATGTCTTAAATCCGCCTGTTCTCATTATGGTAGAGACATTTTGTTATTAGGATCACTCTGATCATGACATACAGGTAAGGGTTTAAAATTTCACTTTCGAATGAAAGTGCATAGGATTACTGGGAAAAAAATTGTTAAGTAATATCTTCTTGGTGGGAACTGCCGTCAATTCGGCGTCAGGGCAATAGACGCCAAAATTATCATCGTTATGCCCACGTCTCTGGCGTCAATATATATTGTAGCCGAAACATTGGACTATGTGCCCGGTGTGGGTGACCGTTTGCTCCGGTGTAAAAAGGACATATGGTCTCCTGTCTCGCGGTAAAATAGTCCCTTATTATAATGTTTTTATTGCATGCCTCTTTATTTCATTCTCAATTTTTAGTTTACATACAACTGACAATCGTATGTTTTATTTCAATGTTAGGTGAAAATCTGTTGAAATTAATAACGATTTTTATCTTGCACTTATGCGGTTTGTTGATTTTTTTTGCATAATTTTGTAAAAAAAATATCATTTTCTATGTAAAACGTCTTATCTTATAGTTTCTAAATCTCGCAGTTGTCAACTTGAAAGTAGTTCCGGTTCACTTTCAGTCAAGTGATGCCCGCAACGTCATCAACGTTCGACCTACGAGGAATGTAATAAAACGGGTTATAAGTTTTCATAAACAGTAGAACCTTTAAACTGGTCATCGTCTCTGTTTGAACAAACTAAATAAAAGATTTACTGTACATACTATGGAAGACCGGTCACGACATGCGACATGCGACCTACGACTTCAAAACTGCGACCTGCGTCCCGCGAGTTTGAAACATGCGTCCTGCGACTTCGGCATTTAGACCTATAGGTGTAACCTGCGACTTCACAACAGCGACCTGCGTGTTTGTCAAACTGCGACCTGCGACTTCACAACTGCGACATGCGACAACAACACGTAACGTTTCATGGTGTTTTCCTCAGTATTAGATTGGAGGCGTCTTGCGTGAACTTTAATCCTTTGAGCGCCAAAGTCTATTTTTGTCCCCTTTATATAATAAACCCCTGTCAATTTTTCTCCAATTTTTGCAAAAAAATTGGGAAAAACCTGTAGCCAATGAAATGTGATGTCGATTTGCATGTCCAAAATTATCAAAAAATTACAGAAAATTCATACAATTGGTAAAATTTTGCACTAAAATTTGGTGGGAGAAAATTACAGCGCTCAAAGGGTAAAACGTGGAAAGGAGATTTAACGTTCAACATCGATCAATTAATAAGCCATTGCTTTCGCTTTGGTAAATCGTTCACCAAGTCTGGCAAAACTCAATTCATGTACACACCAGTTCACTCATTTTCATCTGGAGAGATAATTTTATGACGGAAATGTTGACAGTACGTGTTAATGCATGGAAAATAATATGCTACGTGATCTAGGCATTTATATTATATTATAATTTCAAATTATTTTAGATATTCTTCGTCTGCCTTACCTCGCTTCTTTCCTTATGTTATCGACAAACTTTTTGATTTTTAGAAATCTCTTGTATTTATCCTCATTTCACTGTGGTATAACCATCTAGCTGTCTGTTTAATTCATCAGTTGTCCCCCCTTTATCATAACTGCGTCAGTATCATTGAAAACATTCGAATTTTCAGTTATTGTCGTTCATTTTCTAACATTTCCAGTTTTGTTCCAATTCTCCAGTGATTGATCATCGGATGTTGCCATCTTTTCGTCTAATTTCATTTTACTTTTCGTCAAAAAATCGAATTGATCCAACTTTTGTTCAGTTGGAAAAATAAAAATATTCTTACTGGTTAACTTCGGACTACATTTGTCTACACAAATAACATATGCAAAGTAAAGCAGTTAAAATAATACTGATATTGACAGAAGTGCAAACATATTTGCTAACCATGAATAGCCAGAGACTGACTCAAGTTCTTTATAGATAACGCGAGTTAAAACTGTAAAACAGGACATAATTAAACCCTCCTACAATCATATTTTCAGTCTTTAAGCCTAATATGTACATACTATGATATATACATATTATTTTTTTGTGTGTATATAATATTTTAGATCATGTAGGCAGAAAAGTTCCAGAAACTATTAAACACTGATGTAGACGTTTAAAACCCTATTGCTATTGCATTATTTCAGATCGGTTTGCCTTTCGTAAGAAGCAAAATAAATTTGTGCTCTTCGTTTGTGGAATTCTCTACCGTCACAGCTTCATGCACTTCTATCGCTGGTTGAATTCTTTCGCTGGCCGATTTTTGCGTAGGCCAGCGGTGCGAAAATAATGCTCTGGTCGCGAGAATGCGGTAAACCGGCTGTTTTAATATAGTGCAATGGTGTCCCTCGTGTTTTCAGGCTCGTGTTCAGAGCAATGGTGCGAACAAATCAAGACTGATATCGCAGTTTGACAAACACGCAGGACGCAGGTCGCTGTTGTGAAGTCGCAGGTTAGGCCTACACCTTGGTCTAAATGCCGAAGTCGCAGGTCGTATGTTTCAAACTCGCAGGACGCAGGTCGCAGTTTTGAAGTCGCAGGTCGCATGTCGCATGTCGTGACCGGTCTTCCATAACATACTCTTCCTACCTGGAATATATCATGCCAAACATCATACAGTTCTTCGCCAAAGTAAGATCCCACCAGCTTGAAAACGTCCTTGAAAAAAGAAATCAACCTGATTATTGACATGTCTAATTAAATAAAAGCTATACACGCAGTGTCCTTATAGCGGCCTTGAATTCGATTGGAAATTAGTTAAATTGCACATGAAAGGGTCATTTCTTGTATAATGAAAAAAAATGTAGTAAGAAACAACGACGGTTTACCTATTCGTTTGCACGTGCTATAAATATAGAATGTGTCTTAGGAACAGATATTCTAACTCTCACAATCTACAATAATCTGTTTTGGTCTACCACTTGTGAAGACTCAATTGAACCGCATAGAGTAAGTAATGTTTTAACCGGCTTACGTTGGGAAAATTGAAAATTTAATTTTCACTCGTAGAGTGGGCATCGACGTTGGCCATTTTGAACATCAAAGCTGGGTTTGTATAAGTTTGGAAAATTTGCTTTTTCGGGTACCAAATGTTGCTCGGTGACCCCTGACCTTCATTCTTGATTTCGAAAGTTAATGATTTGAAGTTTCCCGACGGAAAGTTTAAGCAAAGGTTTGAAGTCTTCAAATTAATTGGCGGGGATACCTCAGTATTCCGGTGAGGTGTATTTCTCTCTCTCAACCGTCGCGAGAAAATTCTATGTATTTCACAAGATACCCACATACGATTGAATATCTCATCCAACAAATATTAACACTGAGGTAACGCCTAATTCAACACACAATTTAAATCCTAAACCTTATGATTGCATAGCTTTTCATTTGAGATCAAAAAGTGTGATGAAATGATATCGACAGCGATTGAGTTAGCTCACCGTTCAGCTAAGTATGACAAATACCTACGTAGATAAATGCTTTCTTCGAATCTTCGCTTGCGTTAAACGTCAACGGGACGCATTCAGTAGATTTCGAACGACCTCGGCGCTGGCCAAGAGATTACCAGGCGTGATGATGTCATCCGATTCTACGATGCTTTCGAGATCGCCCAGTACCTCGTTAGCGGAAGACAGGGTGTTTGCCCTTTCAGCCTGTTGAAAGAAAACACATGATTGGCAAAATGATATACGCGCAAAGATTACAAGACGGCAAAAATGTAATAAAGTCGTCATCAAGTCTCTCGAATTCTAAATAAGTTTGAACCTCGACAAGAACACGTTATTTCCTTGACAGGTGATTAAAAGGAATAGTACATGCAATTCTCAAAAACACGCCTTGCATGAAAACGGATATCTCAAGGAGCTGCACAACTCTTTACACAATAAAACACGTAATTAAAGGACCGTTAAATATATCCAATGGGAAGATTCCGAAAGGACGAGTTTATACTTTCAAAAAAATTAAAATTAATGGTGCAGAAGAGTATTGCAACTTATCCAATCCAGTCGGTGTACACACAAATGGCGAGCAGGATCACTGATCGCCTGCACTGCATGAAAACCCATAATAAGCTTACTTACTGTATCAGCATGGATTATTGCCGTATTTTAGCTGAAGAGTGCATATACAGACGTATACAGTCAAGAATCCTTTGCTTGTATTCAGCTAACCTGTATTCAGGTGGATTCATGTGAATTCACTTGTATTATTCAATAATATAGGCAACTAATTAATGTGAATTTATCGTGTTATTGTGTTTTGATGCAGTGAGCTGGGGCAAAACGAGTACGCTCCGAAACAATCGACCGACAGACAGGACCATTGGAAAACACCGACGTATAGATCATATTTACCTTGGCATTGATCTCAAAGAAATCCTCAGAGACGCACTGCGTTACATCGGGATCAAGCCATTGCCCATCACTTCCACACTTTCTGGTCATCGTTCCCGCTGACGAACCAACAGAACACGTATTAACCTTCCGTCGTGTTTTTCATTAATCATTGAACAGATGTTCTATGATGATTTCTTTCAGGTTTTAAATATTAATAGTACATGATGCTTTGATAAATTCCGCCTGCCTGTTACTGAAACATTAATAATTCGCCGTGTAGTTAGGACAGTACGCGATTGATACGCGATGGTATTGGTAATTGGTGAATTGTTGTATTCGTTTAATTTCTACCTTGGCGTATTGAAAAGATTAAATTCCCCCATGCAACAGAATGTCGACTGTATTGTCGGAAAGAATTCAAACAAAACCACGCGAATACCATTACGTGAAAATTGGCGCATGTCAGGGATATTTTGTGTGTGTGATAAACTGGTTACCGTTAAAGAGATGATTTCTGTCATGGTGAGTTTAAGGGTCAGCTCCTCAAACTAATAGACTCCCCCTACAAAAGATGTTCTGCAATGTTGACCCCAAGGGAGTATTCTGCCGCTTACCGACTGACGGGCCACTGCAAGGCTTTCTTTCTGTCACACAGCCGGCAGCTGTCTCTTTCCATTTAGCTACTCCAATGTCACTGACTTCCCGTGGACATTTCTTTGTAACAGTCTCTTCTGAAAACAAAAATAACAAAACAAAATAAAATCCACAAGAATAAGATATAGAACACTGTTTGGATTCGAAGGCAAAACATTATAGTCATTTACGGTTTGTGAAAACATGTTCTATCTTTACTTATTGTACGGTATGTCTCTTGAACCCCTAAGTAAGAAAATGTTAAATTGCTATACGACTGGGGTGATTCAGTATCAGCCAATAAGAGGGACAAGGGAGAGCCATTTTGTCCATGCGCACGAAACACTGCGCACACATGAGGTAGCTTGTCGAAACCTACTACTTGTTGTCAAAAGGCTTGGACTGTACATTTCCCGTGCCATCGGCTTCTCTTGTCGCTAACATTGCTTGTTAATGCAACTCGATTCTTGATGGTTTTAATGGCTGCTACACCCTTTAGTAGGATCAGCAGGTGAAGTTTAACGTTTAAAGTTGTAGAATGCTATATATGCCTCAGGGAAAAAATTCAAACTAAACCTTTTGTTCTGCATGTGCATTTTGTCTACCATTTGTAGAGCTCATTTTGAAACCCATGGACTAAATAAAGTTTCCATCGACTCATTAATTTTTTGAATATCGAAAATTAAATCGTAGGACCCATGGAACATTACGGCCCAATTGTGAAATTGTCACTCAATCGGTGTCTATAAATTTGTAATCTTTTAATGTGAATAAATAAATAGATAAATAAGTTTTGTCCAAAGAGTTAACACAGGACTGGCGGCCATTTTAATATCTTATATCCCGCTTTTCTCTAGTACAACATTGTTCACTGTAACCCATGATTATCATTCTTGTTATCGAAAGACCAATGATTATCATTCTTGTTATCGAAAGACCCATGATTATCATTCTTGTTATCGAAAGACCCATGATTATCATTCTTGTTATCGAAAGACCCATGATTATCATTCTTGTTATCGAAAGACCTATGATTATCATTCTTGGTTTCAACGGCCTAGGGAATAATTTAATGTTTTCTTGAGGAACGTTTGGGAACAAAATGTTTAGGCTTTTCAATTTCTTGGCGCGAACTACCTTAAGTGTATTTCACGTATATTCGTGTGTACTTAATTTTCGCAGGTAAACTTCACATATGCGGCCCTTGGAATAAGAACTTACCGGACGGATTTGAAGCTATAATAATAAATAATAATAAAATTTTGAAAAGACCACAGCTTTATCCCTTGACAGACAATTTAGACACTTTTATATTCAAATCTATGGTTACCTTCAACATATAGTACATTTCCACACGCTGAATGTATCGTTTCGCTATTTAAATAACGCAAATTATCATGTTCAGACCGCATGGTAGTAAGATGAACGATAGCTCTGTCCCCATAAAACAAGAATTAAAAAAAAACAAAAAAAAAAAACAAAAAAAACCAAACACTTGCCATTACCATCGCATATTTCAGCCTTCCCCTGCGGAGAGGGCTTACAAACACCAGCCATCTCTTCGAAACCATCTGCGCATCTGCAGTTATATCCACCCGCTGGGTCCTCACAAAATCTGGTTCGGAAAGTAGTAACCGCAAGTGCGACACTTATCAGAACCTGTGATGCGTTCAAAGTGAAACAAGTATAAAAAGGTGATATTCATCGTACTTTTTATTTATCAATTTTTGATTAATTGACCGGACAATTTCTTGATTTAAAAAATGGTAGTGAAGGAACGAACCCTCTTGGCGACATAGTATTTAGAGGTTATTGCAAAATATCGCCTGTTCCTGTGTCATATCAGCATGGGTGTCATTTGTGCTGCGTCGGACAAGAGAACAGCAAAGTTGAGTGTCTGACGAAGCAATACTGACATGAAAGCAAATACGACGCAAGGAAATGTAAGCGATATTGGGTAATAACCGATTTATCAGATACCCATGCCCTGAACTTTACAAATGATAGGACAAACCTGAAATTTTAAGGATTTATTTTTATTTCGCTATGCGCATAGATATGTAACTACCTTTGTAAACAGGCTTCAGTAAAGATACCAAACTCAAAAACAATCGCTCGGGAAGAACGTTTTATGGTGCCATGTGTTATTACAATAGTAACCAATTTAAAACTTTCTACCGCTTTAAATCTCCCTCGATTGCGATCAGGCTCGATCGTCTTTAACAGAGCCGATGAGAGGCGGCCATTTTGTTTGTTTACACTGAGAGTTGCCATGTCAGCAGGTTGTCGCGCCCTCGACATCGTTGTCACCGTCATGGCACGCGCTTACTACCTATTCGGAGGTAGACTGTGCCGGGAGAATTGCAGAATGTTTGCTAGAGCTTGTCCAAAAATTGACAAAAAAATGACAAAGGAAAACAACGGAAAAAATATTACAAGATTCAATATGCAATTCCCGTATTCAGAGAGCGGCAGCCATTTTCTTGTTACGTTATTTACTATTACATTGCAAACGTAGTTCGGGAATACTCCAGAACTGGCGACATTAATCGTGCATATCTTGACGTTTACCGTGAAATATCACGGCTGATATTTTACGTTAAACGTCACGTTGATGATGAAGCGATTGGGCATGGGTTTATGATAAAATATTGTATGATGTTAGTCATTGATGAAGATGAATTCTTTCTCGAAGTCAGAACTGCTGATGCTCATAAAGAGCTGGTCGTGATAAACACGAAAAAGACGGATGAATTTACGATTACAGTTAATGATCATGGGAGTGCATTTGTAAGGCCGTTTGGCGCTATTTCTACTGCCATCTACATGCAAAAGCAAGGTAGAGTGAACAATAAAGTGCTACGTAAATAGCAACGTTACATTGTATAGTGGGTACACACTTGGTGCAAAAATAGCGCTGTTCACGGTTACAGGTTTGTTACTAAATATAGCTGCACGCACGTGACATCTCGCACTAATGCTTGAAATGCGGACAAATTGTATCAATGTTGCATGTGTGGCTGTTTTTGCAGCTTATATTCTGTGTCGTCAATATTAGTATCCCTTGTTATACTAGCAGTTGCCTATTAAGATGAATTTTCGTCATTCTTGCATGCGTAATTTTCAAAAGCGTAATTTCAAAATGCGGAAAAATGTTTTAAAACAATGACGTCAATCATGAACAGTCCTATACTAGATTCGTTGTATAGCTATGGTAGGTTAGGGGAATATGAGTACTTGAACTTACTTTTGCCTTGTACTGTGTTGACAGTCGCCCTCACTGGGTATGCTGTGTCATCTTTATCTGTCGTCCCTGTATGACACAGAAAACAGCGTGCATTGAACGAATTCTCACGTGGCGTATACAATTGTTATGTGAACGAAGGTAAATTTGACGTACATAACCACAGTGTAGTCTAAAGCTGGCACCACGAGGGAATTTCAAAAACCCGAACTATGACAAGCTCATTAGAATTACGAGCAGGTCATATTCCGGAACTCTTTAAAACAATATATTCTTTGAATCCGTTCACACAGCAGTTGCCCAAATGAAACCCAAATTGACGATTACATACATCCGCTAACTTTGACCCTCGGCACTGTAATATTTTACTTTAATCAGCTAGATAAATTTATTTCTGTACTATTATTTTTGTACAATTTAAATATTTGTACTGCGCTTTACATGAGCCAGGAACCTCAAAACGAATACCAGAATACATGCCACAATCAATGTAAGTGATACATTGTATACAATACTAGTTTTTTCTTTAATTTAGTCCCTTCTGCTCCAGAAAACGTATATACGCGAAGATGGGAAGCAGTCACAGTTAGTCCGCTCAAGTTTCGATGATTGATCGCTATACCGTTTTGGCGACGTCATTGAAGGCGGGAAAGTCGTTTTTACGGAAAACTCTATTGACTGATTAAATGTTTACACTGCACTTCATAAATAGCTGTACATGAAAGCGGTTAATAACAGGAAATTAAAGTAGGGGAAAAACAACATGTCCCTCTTGTTTGGAGCAAGTCTTCTTGTGACATGCTAAAGCTCTTTACTTTTAGACTTGTTTCGTTTTACAGCTTGTCTGTCTCTGCTTACTTTGCTGAAAATAACACATGATTGATGTTACCGTTACAGCCTACGGGAACGTTTTTTAGCCTTCTATTTTCTAACACACAGTCCCTGAAGTTGATGACACTGTCACGTTTTAAATTATTCTGTTATGACTTTAATCAGACCATTTCATTCTAATCAGCCACAGGATCAATACTTAACAGCGCTGAAGGGACAAAACGAAAACTGGTAGATAATTTTTTTGTTGTTATGGCGATATACAATAAACTGTTTTTTACCCCGCGTTACAAAGGCTGTGTTTCCGGTCAAAACGACGCCGGCCTCTTTTTGCGTAGCTGTTGAAGATGTGTCCGTCGTCTGCTGCTGTTGTTGTTGTTTTATGCTGTTGAGTTCATAAGCACAGTCGACTTTCTCGTCAATATGGCATTTTCGTGAGTCGTCCCGGATGGTGATGCTGTCATTTTTGCGATGTCTGTCCATGGAATGGAGAGAGAGAGAGAGAGAGAGAGGAGAGAGAGAGAGAGAGAGAGAGAGAGAGAGAGAGAGAGAGAGAGAGAGAGAGAGAGAGAGAGAGAGGAGAGAAGGAGAGAGAGAGAGAGAGAGACAGACAGACAGACAGACAGACAGACAGACAGACAGAGACAGAGACAGAGACAGGCCAATTGACACACAGACAGAAAGAGAATTCAACCTTTACAGGAGCAATATTCTTTAATTATTCATTGAACATATCCTCAGAAAAACACATTCTTCAGGATAACGAGAATGTCACTAACTTCTCCAAATATTGCCAAATAAAAATTGACTCTGTGAATTTGTAATGAATAGAAATTGTTATGAAGGCCTGTCCTTGTTTATCCATCGACGGATTCAACTCCTATCATTTACATAAGGTAGAACGCGCCTCCGACTCTCAAATTTTTCCAATTCTTTTCTGTCCTCCCACTTGTAGGGGCTCATTTACAGCTCATGGAGATATATAAATTGGTAGTCTTAGTTTTTTCGAACATTCTTAATTCAATTTTCCCCACCAGAGTTAACGCAGGGATGGCGGCTATTTTGAATTTCGAACATCCCAAATGTTCGGTAATTTGTTTCGCTAGTTCCAATTTTTTCACCGTGACCCCCAATTTCTATCATTTATTTTGAAAGAGAATGGTTGAAATAATATATTCCTTGAGGAAAGTTTGAGCGAAGGGTTAAGTCTTTCACTTTCGAGGCGCATACTACTTTAGCAGTTGCAGTAGCAATTGCAGCGTTTCTAAAATGAGCACCTACCGATTTCACAGTTTTTCCCCGACATGCCACCTACACAGGAACATGTGTAGTCACGGTATATGTCTATGCAAATGCCGTTGTTTTCACACGGGCTTGAAGCACAGTCGTTGACATCTACATGGAAAATGCAATACGAAGACCAAGAATATGTTATGCGTGTGCCCTAAATAACAGAACGTTTAATGAATGTTACGGAAATATGTTTGATTATATACGTATATCGACCGCTGATCTATCTTAGGTTTACTCAGTTACAATTTGCTGAGTCATGACGATTAAATAAATCAAACTGATGAAGAAAATATACAAAATACACTGCTGTAAGGGTACTTCGGCCGCTGACTTAATTCATGTAACACTAAAAGCATTTGTAACATTTTGTAACAGAAATTTGACAAGGAAAAATTGTAAAGAATGTAAACGAGCCAAACTTAAAATAGAAAGGGTTTATTGATAGATAGATAGACAAACGTGTGTGCGCACATACATACATACATACATACATACATACATACATACATACATACATACATACATACATACATACATACATACATACACACACACACACACACACACATACATACATACATACATACATACATAATACATACATAAATACATACATACATACATACATACATACATACATACATACATACATACATACATACATACATACATACATACGTACATACATACATACATACATACATACATACATACATACATACACACATACATACATACATACATACATACATACATCATCGTTGCATTCGTTGTCATTGACAACTAAAATAAAGACCATTGACGGCCAGCAGTTGTGTACAGATAAACATACCTGAAAGGGCAGTTAGACTAAATTGGTTATTGTACTTGTGTTCCCCGTATGACCTTAGCCTTACCCAGGCAAATCCGTTGTCAATGACCAATTCTTCCCTTGGTGGGCTATAATTATTAAAACGTCTGTACTCCTTCTGTGCCTCACTTGGACACTCCCTCGCCTTGTATATGTCAAGCCAATCACTTGTGCCTGGTATGTCCAAGCTGTGAAATCGTATTCGGATGGTCTTCGCATCTGATGCATGTATTCGCCATTTTGCTACGCATTTTTCGCCGTCCTCGGTGCACACGGTGTTCTCTTCGCTCCGATTGGCTGTTGACACGGTGGCGTTGTGGTTCGAACTTGTGGTCACTTCGATGTAACGGCCACAGAACACTGGAAGAGTCAGTAACACCAGAAATAAAGTCAATACTTTCGAGCCACGGACGAAAAGAGCACAATTCTCAGTTATTGTACCCAACCTCTCTTTTATTCCGCTTCGAACACTGTGTATTGATAAATATTCCAGGTGCAGCTGTTTTTGTCCCTTTGCAAATACAGTTGGACGCTACTTTCCCACATTTTGCTCTATGCTTTAAATGCCACACTTTGCAAACGGCGAACACTTGTTTAGAAATAAAAGCTTACCAACCATAATAGAAGTATGCGCCTCGAAAGTAAAAAGAGTCAAGATTTTTCCTCAAACTATCCTTATTGAAACTGTCATCACTTATATTACCAATTAAGAATAAGAATCAAGGGTCGCTGTGCAAAAGTTGGCACTAGAGAAACTTATTACCTAAACATTTACCGATAGTTATTTTATTTCAAAATGCGTTTTCTCTGTTGGGAAAGTGGAGTTTTTGGTTTTCGAAATATTAGGACGATAAAATGTTTACTCAGAGACCTTTAAAACCAGCCCTCACAAATGGTAGACCAGGTGTATTGGAAATTGGAGGAATATTTTCCCAAGACGCCCACACTTTAAAATAGCGGATACTAGGAATTAAGCGTTCAAAATGTAAATGACGGTGTTAAACTTTGAAGTTGTGAACATTTTAAATAAAAAACTGATGTACATTTCAAGACCTAAACATGGTGTGTTTACAAACATCTCCTTCAAGCGTTCAAAAACTCAGCAATACAGAAATTTACAATACTGTGAAACAACAATCTTAATTTTTTTTTTACTTTTCTATGGTTATATTCAATTTACTTCTGCCTTGCTGTCTGGCAAACGTACACGGATTTCGATTTACCGCATTTCTCAGGAAGTGAAAAATATCCATGGTCTACAACTGCTGCGAGCATGATTTTCTCTAAAAAAGGGAAGTTTAAAAAATAATTTTGCACATGTTAGTACGAGTTGAAATTTTGCAGAATTGAAAAGAAAATCCGAAAACCACGATGAACTTTTTGATTTTAACATCGGCGTACAAGAGACGTTCTAGTCCGAAACACTTGGTGTTTAAGTTTGGTCTCTTTTCTTATCCCATCACGCATCAAAATAGAACTTGTGGCATTTTTCTTGTACACGTACGCTGCAGTCTTGCTTGTGCAGAAGCAAGACCAAAAAGGGTAAGTTTTCTCTCCAAAATAGTAAAATGTGTTAAATTTTAAAGCATCTGTATTATTATCCTTCGTAGTTATTGTATAGAATGGAATTTGGAATGGTTAAAATGTGTGATTTTTTTTCCTTTGGGTGGCAGGTGGTAAACCTTCACTGCACGACGTCATGGGCCTATCGTCATGCAAACATTATGGCCTATGCAAATAAGATGACCTAGGCCTATCCACAATACGCAGATACAATTACTCAGTACACGTACACATCATGACATGAGATGGTGTGGATAGGCCAGGTCATCTCCATAGCATGTACATGCCAGTATTTGTTGATAGGCCGGGGTCACCTTCTGTTATCATGTGTACATGACTGTACTTATTGTGTTGTTATTAGGATAGGATAGGGCGGGGTCATCTTCCATACTGTGTGCATGTATGTGTATTGTGGATTGATCTAGGTCATCTTCTATACCTTGTATATGTATTTGTATTGAGGATAGGTCTGTCTGGAAACAAGCTTGAGGGCATCAGTTCATCGGTTGCTAAAGGTTAAAGGGCCAGAAACTAAATACGATAAATTTCTGTATTTTTGTTATGGATTAGTAACCGTTTTTTAGCTTCTGTGTCAGCGACGCACAGCTTATCTAACGGGTGTGGCATCGTCCTCATATTTTTACACCAGAAGCCTTTTCGTCAAAACAGTCAGTACGATTCCTTAAATATTTGGATTACAGGTCACAGGGACTACCGCTATCAGATATGTTCATGTTGGGCGGTTATATGCAAATTTGTGTTTCTAAGTCATTTTTTTGTCATTTTTGGTCATTTTTTACAATAGCTCATTGTCTGATTGCTTTGACATCAAGTTTATAGGCAATATTATGATGAAGTGTGCAATTTTCTATTTTGTTTGCAATTTTTACCATTTTTTGGTCAAAACATGGTTCTCAAATGTGCTCGTCTGATAGCTTTGGTATTTGCAAGACACATTTTTGGGGGTGGTCGCAATTTGATATATTCATATTATGAGGAAATCTTCAATTCTGTATTTTGCAGCTATTTTTGCCATTTGTTGTCAAGCCATCCTAAAGAGAGCTATCAAAAATTATCTACATAACACAGCGAGCTCTATCGGCCGCTATACTATTTCTGTATTGGTGTAGAATGGGCTAGTAAGCTACTTTAGTTTGTTGCCATGGGTTTCAGACGGCAATTTTCTTTTACCAGGGTGTTTCAGTAAGGACTAAAATTTCCTGCAGGTTTAAGAGCAAACGCTTGTTGATACACAGAGCAAAACTAATGAAACGAGGTCTTAATTAGTTAATGTGTTTTTAATTTCTGAGAAGTAGATTTTTGAAATGTCATTGATTTATTTGAGGATTTATAATTCAAGGTATCAAAAACAAAATCCTTTTGTTGATGAAGGACTTTGCTGGACAAGGAAATAGGTTTGACACTGCCAAAGACCCAATTTCTGCATACTGTGCCTAAATGTGACACTTTGACAATTTGACATGTTAACTTTGTGAATTCACTGTAACATAGAAAAAACTATGTATCATATGCATAAGGGAATCCTTGACTATCTTTTTCCGAAATTTATGTGTCTTTACAAGTAAAATGGCTTCAAGAAATTATCTTACAAACAGAGTGTATGCATTTCACACATATATTTTAAACACCATTCTTTTTGTATGATTTTAACAAGATAGTATAAACATACAACTTGACCCAAATTATATGTAAGTAAAACCTGTTTTCAACGCTGATTACAATATTGCTTTAAAAATTGGTTCCACACTGTTAGTGTGGAACTTTCTTTCTGTTTAATTTTTGATAGGAAAGGTGTAAGACTCTGACGGTGTTTTTTTTAACAAACTTAACAAAGTGGTTATATTTATTCGTCCATTTGACACTAAATACTTGTACTTTACTCGAGTCATCGTTAGTATATAATCAAAATGAATCAATTGTACTGAATATCACTGTGTGTTATGTTATTTCAAGGTTTGGACTACCCCTGAACGCCTAAAATTGATGGTGTCCAACAAGTGTATATAGTGTTCTCTAGCCATTGACACATATTTCGTTCAAAAAATGTTACGGCCATTTGAAGGCGTAAATACGTTCGGTTTTGAACACATTTTCAGTAATGGAACACCTAGGTGTTCAATACAATGGCTGATTAACACAATCTGCACACGTGTGTTCAAAATTGAATATTGGTGTTAATATATTTCTCTTCGTAGGGTTAAATTTCTAAACATCTGGCAGCGTTGAAATATAATTACATAAGGCTTGTAATTGGTGTTCTCTCCGTAAACATTACTTTACAGTAAAGGCTTTCGACCATTGTGTTGTAAATAAAATTTAGGCATTTAACGTTCAAATAAGTGACATCTAGGGTTAAAAGCCCCCTCCAAAACTCCATCTTTCGGAAAAAAAACATAATTTCTTGTTTAAGCTTTACCGCACTTTAATGATATCGCAATAATAATTGCAAATGTGATTGTTGATCACAATTTTATATCGGTTAGTCGCAGTGTTAATTCTCTCAGCGACTGTATTGGAGTCTGCGTTTTTCTCTCTATGCTAATTCAATTATTGCAGATATTAGCAATGTATATATATTTTCTCCTTTCACGTAGGAGGAACATGTCATCAGCTGACAATGCAGTCAACAACCCTTCTGATATTTAATTATCAAGCTGAACATCCTCCTTCGCAGTGTAAATAAAGCTGTTTGTCTACTCGTGTCTTCTTTTGTTGGATTCGTATCAAGAAATGTATTCATACTCTAATTTCCGCGACAAAATAAGGTTTTTCTGCTGGAAAGCATGACACACTACCATCAAGGTTTTCATTAGTGTGCTAATTACTCCCTCCTGTCGAGGCAATTTAATCTTATCAATGTCTAAAAACTCTTTTCGCTTCGCTTCGTTGCTCTTCTCTGTCTTTGCTATCCGTTCTTTTGTCAACGTCGATGGCGGCCCAGCGTGCCATTCTCACTCACATTGTGAACTTTTTCTCCTGAGCAACCGGCTACAATTGTAGGTCAGAATCGACGTTTTGTGTGGCGTGCTCCCTGAGAAAATTCACCCCTTTGAAAAGAAGCATCCGGATAGTCAATTTTTTTTGTAATTTGGGAGGGGGGGGGGGTAAGAAATCATGGCACTTGGCGTTTAATATGCGACTGTCTCCGTGTCGACATAAATTACCTGCCAAAATACACTTCATCGATCATCCGATCTCACTGAAATTAACGACTGTACGGTCAATCCCTGTCCAACGAATTCGCTGCCGTTCTGGGCGTTGTTTTAAACGCTTTTACAGCATAAATTACTAAGTTGCTAGGGGGAAGCGAGTAGCTTTTAATGCAAACATGCTGTGAAATTTTGTGTGCGTCCATGTAGGTGATGAGTAGGCGAGTTGCCGTGCTATGGGGACTGGGATTTAATTTAAAAAAACAACGTCACTCGCACACACTCCGTTCTTTTCTAATTTGGTCCAGTCCAGGTGACTAATTTAACTTCGTCATCATCGGACGGTTTATTAACGGGGATAACGAGCTACATATACAAATTCCAGGGACACTTATGCTTAAATTGTTTTGAAATGTAACTCATTTTAAAAATTAATCAGAACGCGCCAGGTATTGCACGGTATGTCAACAATTTTGCATTCCCAATCTTCGTATTCCACGGTCTTGTGATTAAGATACTCGCCAGTATCCTCTCTACATCGCCATTCATTGCTCTAAAGCAAATATTTTGTCGACATTGTAAAGAGCTTTCTTTTAAGAACATTGTAAATTCCAGTCGGAGGTTATAGGCTGTTAGGAACTATAGAACAAATATAGCACTTATTTACTCAATATGGGCATTTTTGTCTCGAAGCGTGTTTTTTAAGAGATTATTTTTGATGGCAAAAATAACGAAAATCAACAAATGAAAAAAAAAAATTATAAAAGCTACCTGCACTTTCTATCTGCTTTCGCTTTCATCCACTTTATTTTGCCGAGTAATCTTTAGTAGATGTTTGACGATATACAGAAAAAATATATTATAACGCTAACGGGTACATATACCATTTAGACATTATTTTCTTTTTAGGTTGAAGATTTACAAGGGTGATAGACTCAACCAAAAATTTAACAATTAATGAAGCGAACATGAGCACATCAAATGAGCGGGTATTAACCTTAGAAAATCTGAAATATGGTTTAAACAGTGTCAGGTATGGATTACGCATTTATATAGTAGGGGAAATATAGCTCTGTTGGTTTAAGAGCTAGGAAGTTGTGACGCACCGAGACGGAGCGAGCAGATAATTAATTCATTAACAGTTTAAATTTTAACATTGTATCACTGGATGTTGTTTATATTAATGCCTGCTCCTGGCGATCGGTTAAATACACTTCCTAGTCAGAATTTCAACGCACTCATTTCCAATATTTTGTAAGACACAGAAACACATCAAGCCTGGGCTCAGGGTGAGACGAAACTTATCACCAAACGTGGAGGGTTGTCGTGCGGGTAATAAATATTGATTCTCTCGCGCTCACAGAGAATCCCTACATACAGTAACTGGTGGTGAGTTATGTGAGAATTGGGAGTCATTATTGTCCTCATCAAGGCCTAGAGAATACAGAACTTTCCTCCCGGACAGTATCGAAATGTAGTACTTGTGAGCTAAACGTCACTCGACTCTCTATGTAACTGATATTGCACTTTCAAGTCAGTGCTTCCGGCTATTGCTTTGCGTTGCATCGCAAAGCGAATTACCTAAACCTGAACACATTGCGTCACGTCATCAACAGCAACGTATACGCATCCACGGTAAATTAACCAATCCACTGAAAACGCTTAATACGAGGAGCGTTGGAACAGAAGGTTCAGCGCAGGAAATACTCAACAAGTCATCCTCCGGGACATAGACCGACTATTGACACCACAGGAAATTGCTAGTACTAATATTTCGAAAGACTTGTCTTCCAGCGACAAAAACAGAAACGCGTTACAGAACCGTTGTCAAGTCCCCTTATACGTGTCCCGCCAAGACCGTATTACAATTTCGTGAAGACTTAAGCCGCTGTAACAATCACCTGAGTTGGTTTTTCTTAAAGGTAATTTACCGAAAGCAAACACTTGACTTTGCATGAAACATCATTTTGTATCAATTAACTGTTCAGTATTTACCTTCTGTGGACGAGTCAAAGACACTGGCGGCTCCCAAAGCAAACCAAGCGAGCAGAATTGTCAATGATGACACACCCGGGCTTCTCATGTTTCCCGCGAAGACGTCCCACATTGTCAATTTCTTGTAGTCTGTCTTTCAAACATATGTTAGGTCACGTTCTCCCAGAAGGCATTAGTGTAAATGTTTAGCAAGGGCTGGGACCCATGAGCGTCGATGCCACTGTAGCCCTTGTCCGTACGCACGCGCAGGGCTGCACTCGTGAACTGTCCCAGGAGACGCGCCTGTCATCCCATTTCTCAAATTGGTTCCGCAACACCAGCTTATGTTATTAGACTTGCTAAATACACATCTTCTGCGCATATTAAAATATATTGTAGGCGAGCTTCTGCATCGCTGGATTGGAAAACTTAAGGTAGTGTATTTACGGATGACATGAGGCGGTCCGCAGACGCGCCAAGGCTTTTATTAAGCCTCGGTTAAAGATTAGATGTTTGGTTTTCGTGAAACGATAGGTGGGTTCATTTAGTGCCCTCAAGCGGCGGAATAATTGACGAGTAGTCTAAAATTATGACTGAGAAAACTTGGTTCACAAAAAGTAAAATTTCAATCGGATAGAAGCTGTAAACGTCACGTCTGTTTAAAATATGCTAAACGGTAGATAATGAGAATACTTTAATCGTTTTCTTTACATTAATAGTAGCTGATGATGTGTGAAGATTGAAACTGCTGTCTGGCATCTTTAGAAAATTACCTTCCAATAGGTTCATTAGCCCCTTAGATCTCAGTTACATATCGTAAGCATTCACGTCGAGAATTACAACACTCGCGGTAGACTCTCATCATATCTGATCACGTGATTGTCACGTGCAACATGACGGAAATGACGCATACGTTTATCATGCATTACTATATTTGAGTGTTCGAAATTGAAAATGTGTGATGCGTGACAAGATAGTTTACTCCAGTTCGCAAGACAGACCTTTGATCCTTTCACTTTCTATCCCCGTCAAAATGTCGAGAAAAGATTATTGTAGTTATGATCCTCACTCTGTGACGGTGTTGCTAATGCGTTATAACTGAAATCGTATTTCTATAAATGTGCATTTTGGCCTGGGCATGCAATTACTGTTTTATAAACAATTGAAAAACTTGACCGTCCTTTGTGCTGAAACATTACAGCAAAAATTAGTTTTTCCAATGTCATATCATGTCATAGATATTATGATATCTCATTATTAGTAGTAATAAAATACTGTATTTTATTTAAATGTGCTTAATTTAAAATCGGAAAAATGTAATTCCTCTACAGGGAATCTCTCTCTCTCTCTCTCTCTCTCTCTCTCTCTCTCCTCTCTCTCTCTCTCTCTCTCTCTCTCTCTCTCTCTCTCTCAGTCTGCTACACATGTAGCTCAATTGTGAATTGGATAGACAAAACCGAACACTTTCTTTGTCTTCAAACAAGGCCGAATTCTTGGCAAAAAATTCTTCGCTAAATCCCTTGAACCCTACGAGTTTAACAATATCCTCCAACTTGATGACTACGATTGCTGATTCGCGTTCTCCATGCGCAAACAAATGAGACAAGATAAATTGTTTACTTCGAATTGCAAATCTGAGCTTTATTACCTGCTAGCGTATTACATAAGGTTAATTTTACTAACAGCTTATCAGGAGAATGTTGACATTGGTTACCAGTATTTTAAGTTAAATATAAAGCGTTAATGCATTCACAAAACTAGTGAAGATCTTTCAAAGAAAGACAATTAATTGTACAAATATTGTATATTCCAAGTTTTATATACACACATTTATAACATGCATTCCCCGGCACAAACGCTGTAAGTTCGAAATCATTTCCATATGAAAAGATACCTTACTTGAGGTGAACTGACTGTCAATCGATGATTGCTCTACAAATATCACGGGTGTTGACATTTTCACGAACATTGTGATCTTTTGTTCTACTTGATCGGTAGTCTATTTACTTTCTGGGGAGTCATAAGCCATTAATTCGGTAACGCGGAAATTTTCCGCGTTCAGGCGATTAGCCTAGATACATGTTTGTGCCGGCCAATCCCTCATGAATACGTCACGACACGAACGTAATATTAAAAATTATGAAACGAATCGAAGAGATGAATTATTTAAGTTCAATTTGCCCTTCCACAGTGGCCACAAATAAAGCATTCTCGTCCGATTTTGCACAGAATATGTTTACAAAAGTCCTTCAAAGTTGGAACCGAATCTCCCCGTTTTATATCATCAGGTCGAAGTCACTCTATTGACTGTCTTTTCATACCATAGATCATGAGTCGGATAATTGAATGCCCGGCACTCACATAAAGCTCGTGACGAGTGTGAAAGTGATACAATTAACTTGATTGAGTGTTAGGGTGTAATGAGATAATGACCATGGACGTTGAGGTAACCATCGTATGGTCACTGACGCGTGGCTATAAATATCTTTTTTCCATATTTTCTTTTATTTGCGTATTCCTTATCACTTTGTAATAAGTATGATTTGGATTACCTATTTTAAATTCGCTTTTCTTTCAGATATTATACTATCATACTCCAATGTGGAATAAACACTATTCTGTCGTAAGTGATGTGTCTACTCAATTGATACCCATTGGACTTGAGCCGCTTCTACTGCACATTTCTCTTTGTCATAAACAGTGAATCCTTAGCAAATTTCTGAAAGCACAGTTTAAATTTAAAAACTTAAGAATGAGTCATTTGATTAGAACATGCACGTGAGTGAAACGAAATCGTGAGATAAAAAAGCTTACGAGATTCACTGTCGAGATAAAAGGAGATCTTTCTGAAATCCCATTATAGTAAGCGAAAAGGGAATAGTCGATTAGATTAATAAAAAAACCCAAAAAGCAAAAACGAAAAATGATTTCCTTGTTTTCTGGTATATACTAAGACGAATCATTCCTTCCGTTCCCTGCTTTGTTTCCATAGTGTTCCCGTCGGGCAGAACAAGTTAACTTACTCATAAAATTCGCTAAGTTAGGGGTTACAACGACTTAGCTTGACTAGCAGAACGAGGGCAGCATTATCAGAACCGCGACCACCATTAGCCATCATTTTTCGCTTCTTAAAAAAATTGTATGTCATATTTACCTGCCTGTATATTCATCAAATTTACTACCGGTGTAATCATCATTGAAAGAGGGCCATCAATAATTACTCAGCCCTTCTAAAGTATATAGTCATCGGCTTTGGTGAATAACGAGTCAATCGTCCACGCTTCATTAATAATGAAGACATCACATCTAAACCTGAACATTTACTGTTATCTTCTACGCCTTTTTTATTCAAAGCGGCTCAAAACAGTATGGTTTTTGTTATTGCTGTCGTCAATTATTGGCAAATTTGTCGAGAAATGGGACACTCAAACGTCGATGACAAAAGCCCACTAGCTATATCTATATCTTTTAATCAGTTTCTCATCATGTTTGCGTTTTGCGTCAATTTCAGTTTCTTGTTGTACATCGAAAATTATGTTTAGATACACGGTATTAAGCTAGTCGAGTCGGCCTGTACATTTGCAGACTATATTGTTATTCTTGACATGTGGATTCTGGTCGGGACTAGACTTCAAATTCACAAAGATACTGTGCCGGTGACCTTCGGAGATGGCGTTTTAACAACCCTTCGAGCGCCAAAGTCAATTTTGTCACCTTTGTAAAATGTGCCCCAGTCAATTTTTTTTTTCAGATTTTTGCAAAAATTTTGTAGAAAACTGTAGCCAATGGAATGTGATGACCAGTTGATCCAAAATTATCAACAAAAATTACAGAAAAAATTTATAAAAAATGGTGTGAAACGTTGCACTGAAATTTTGGTGGGAAAAATTACTGCACTCAAAGGGTTAACGTGCATTTGTGAGTCAAACATACAAAAATAGAATAATAAAAAAACTGTAATAGACAGTAACAG
This sequence comes from Ptychodera flava, assembly GCF_041260155.1. NCBI lineage: Eukaryota > Metazoa > Hemichordata > Enteropneusta > Ptychoderidae > Ptychodera > Ptychodera flava. The sequence continues at coordinate 15,204,801 of NC_091930.1, read as the reverse complement.
CTACTGGCCTTTGAATAGAGACCAGTTGATTACGTAATCAACCAGTTGATTACGTAATCAAACCAGTTGATTACGTAATCAAACCAGTTGATTACGTAATAAGCTGTCATTTTCAGTAGTAATTTCTCCGTCCATTGCAAAAGAACTGTCATAAGCGATGTAGGGTTGGAACTCAAATATGACCATTCAATATACTTTTTCTAATACACCTCATCCGCGTTTCCTTTCTGAACAATCCGAAATGTTGCATAGCTTTTACTCGGCTCGGTCGCAGACGAAAGCCTTTCGTGTTTTACGTCATTAGAGTTATCAGCGCATGCGCATACAACGCCTCCCAAGTACGCAGTAACGCTTGTCCGAACTGTAAACTGGTTGACAGCCAAAGTTTCCAGAATTGAAAATGGATAGTTTACTATCAAAATATCATCTATTTACGGAACACAATGGGTATTTACGCATTCTCTGATCCCACCTCTAGAAAAACTACTTTTTAGTGACAAAAGAAGATAAATTGTGAGACAATAGATCTGTTACAGGCTGTTTTAGTCATCATCATATACCTTCATTCACGTGCATATGTAAAGCTATGGGAGAGAGCGCCCTCAGATCCGTGCATTTTTTAACATATCACGCCTCGGCCCGATGCCCAAATATGGGCAATCGCGTGCATTTCAGACTATCTCGATTCTGGTTACTACACGCGTTGCTATCCGCAAACGTTCCATTCGTACACAAAACCGGCGCGAGATTAGAAAAAAACGTCAGCTCGCTCAGATCGTAGTGCGCGGCATCGGCTTTTACTACCCTTTTCAGTAATAGAGCGCGAAGCCACTTCAGTGAACTGCAATAAAACTGCTCACACTAATTAGTTTCAGCTGTAGCCATCTGGCAAAGTCGACAACATTGTATGGCCCATGCAGACAGTTTGTCTGGGGAAGTTGAAAGAAAAAAGATTTGTACATGGACCAGTCCATGGTAATGTTACATTGTATCTTAATCTTGAACACAGGGTGCCAATCGTAAACTCTCATTTACAACTCGAGCCTCAGACAGAGCTAGTTTTGCCTTTGTACAAGCAGACTTTTTGGTCTTTATCAAGTAGCCTTGTTCAACACCAAAGTGGCCACGGCTACAGCTAAAACTGATTAGTGTAAGCAGTTTTATTGCGTTTCACTGCAGTGGCTTCCCGCTCTATTACTGCAAATGCTTGTATTTCTAAATTCTAGTGAAATACTGTGTATACTATATGCGTGGCTGTTCAGTATGACTAACAAGAAACTGACATTACGCTTTTATCCTTCTTACACCTCTATTCCAACCTGGATCTCTGTTGGTCACGTTATACTACGCATGTTGCTTTGCGCGTTCTATGATTCTGCAGGTAAACAAACTGCCGTCATTATGTATGTCAATCCGCGACGGGAAGCGGCCATCGTATTTATGAAAAACTGACACAAATGGCGATGAAGTTTTGATATCGCACGCATTTTTATCTCCTAACAATGTTGAATATTATGTAAACTACATTTTTATCATTCCATAAGGTATATGATAAAACCTTTACGGCCCTGATACGACTTTTGCGGCACTTGGTAGTACGGCGTACGGGCCCTCGCACGCTCGGGCCCTTCCGCCGTACGACCTCGGGGCCGTAAAGATTATTTAGCTGTGTTTCCCTCAGACAACTCGAATCTCTAAAAACTTTGGTTCCGTTGGTACACGACCCGATGATACTCTCTGTCTTCAGGCGATATTCAGGCCCTTTCGGAATCAAAAGTGTCCTTTTCATCTCCATGGTGAGTACACGTGAAAAACCGCACACCCAATGCTCATTTGATTCAGATTGATTGTTTTTTACGGGCTTTAATTTGCGCACTGTACAATTCATCATGTAAGGAGCGGACAGACTCAATTCTTTTATCATAACATGGACTCAATGTAAACTGTGCCTCTACCACCTGAAATCGTTTTAACAAACGGTGAGCACGTGTCGTGCAAGCCATCAGTGTGTGTGTGTGTGTGTGTGTGTGTGTGTGTGTGTGTGTGTATGTGTATGTTTGCGTGTTTGACAGTTTTTGTCTGCCGATGTGTGCTGATGTGCTCCTGCTCAACAATGGTTAACCGATACAGTGTCAGTTCGCCGTGATGGCATCACACGGTTTGTCGTCATACCAAAACTTGACCATACTGTAACGCTCCCACTGTGCCCTCGAGCCGTCAGAAAAGCAATCTTCTTTCGAGCAAGCTGAGAACGCACCTGGAAAACGCAAGTTTTTTACAATATTATCACGTGTATCATTCCTTAATATCAGTATAAAGCCGAAGATGATGATGATGATGATGATGATGATGATGATGAAGAAGAAGAAGAAAAAGAAGAAGAAGAAGATTAACAACGACGACAACGATGATGAAGATATAGACAAAGTCTCATTACGGTTGGGTCTGTCTATTATAAAGCTGCATCGGAATTAAATGTAAATATGAAAAGCAAATTCGTTGATTGAATAAGCAATCGAGGCGCAAAATGATTAAAATGTTTCCTGAAGATGAACAGAATAAAACGGAAGACTTGCATGAATTGACGCAAAGGGACTGCTTGGGATTCAAAGAAATCTACATAATTGAAGCATGTTTATCATACTATCGTCGGAGACATATGATATGTGAATTCCAGAAGGTTGCAATTACTATCTATAAACGGGATATCAAGTAACGTAAGTTTCCGAACTTGTTATCAATGAAAAGACTTTGTTTAAGTCGTTGACTTTCTTTACTTATGTAATTTAATAATATTTCTTCTATGCTGATGCTTCATTCATTATATAGAGTGTATATTTATGTTCAAGCGAGACAGTGGAAACTACATATAGTAAATGAAGTACCTTTAGCGGTAATTACAGGGCCGTGGGCGCAAAATGGGTTGTTACTAATGACACAGCTATTTGCATACACTGGGCGGGAGTTTTGAATTCCCATGTAACATTGCTTTGACAGCATGATAAATTTGAATAATCGTGATGGGCACTTTCATGACACATGCAAATAGGGGTCAAATGGTCGTACAGGAAACGGATTATGAACTTACGAGTTCTCCGACAAAAGCTGAACATTTTTTCTGCTCATTTTCGACTCAAATTTAGTGGTCATATATTCACAGATGTCATACGCGAGATTCAATAATACTGAAAAATGACAACTTTATAGGATCCAGGGATCAAACATGGCACGTCCGATCAGTAGCGTGCTTTTTACATTTGCATAGATTTACGGTAATCCGGATTTCATTTTTTGCCAATTTTAACAATCAATGAAAATTCTAAAATTAACGTTTTTTGAGACATCACCTATTTGCTGAGTGAATGAGTGAGTGAGTGAGTAAATGAGTGAGTTGGTTAGTTAGTAAGTGTGCCAGTCAGTCAGTTAGTTGTTTAGCTTGTTAGTTAGTTAGCTAGTCGATTAGTCAGTTAGCTAATGTTATACTTAAGCTGTCATCAAAACTGTGACTCAGGATCTCTTCGAAACAATTGACCTCACCTCTTTATTGCTCCAACAGTAGAAGATGAATATGAAGAAACCCTGGAGTGAGTTGACAATGGCAAAGATGTACTCAAAGAAGATAGTATGATGACTGACAGACAGCAAAACCAAACAGCCAAGTCATGCCAAGCAATGGCAATAAAAGGATAGCAGCTTTCAGACTTAATCTGTGAACATGTTCACATACATACAGGGAAAGCTTTGAGTTACTTCGAGATACACGGGTAAATTCTTTTACTCCAATCTTTTTAAAATTTAAACATTATATTTGAAAGATGAGATTGCTAAGTAAGTATGATTGGTAATTTAGTAAGTAGATTAAATATATCACAATGGAAAAAAGGGATATTGCTATAATAGTGCTAGTGCACGGAATGGAATTCATATTGTTCATTTTGCATATAGTTCATTTCGTCTTTATACACGCACGCAAACATGCCCCCATATATATATCAAACATACCCCCATATATATATATATATATATATATATATATATATATATATATATATATATATATATATATATATATCAGTGTGTGTCTGTGAGTCTGTGAGTCTGTGTGACCGTGTGTGACTCTGTGTGTTAGCATCTCTACCAATTGAAGTGTACGTGAAATGAACGCATTTACTACCTGATATTCTTATACTTGTCTGCCGTGTTGTTTGTGATTCGCCGGCAAATCACTCGGAGTGCTATGCCCAATATCACCAAATTGAAAAGGATAACAGCCAGCATTGGTCCAACGAATGCATAAATCATACCACTTTCCACCGACAACCAGCAGCTGAGCGTTGAATTTTCAGTTGAGAGAATTATGAATGTTGTTAATATACTTTTGGCAATATTTAAAAGGAAACAATTTTAAAGAATAACTGAAAACAAACTCTTGCAATATGAGAATAAGATAGTTGCACATATGAAACCAAAAGTATAAGTTGTAAGGTGATTAACCGTTTCACTACTAGAAAACCTGTTTATATCTTATGATTGACAGTAACATTCTTATGTAAACCAAAGTAATATCCGTCGCCGTTTTTCGTTACCGATAATGTAGAGTTATAAGTGCAACTTAAAGGGCAAAATCCCATTAAAGGGATGCCACACCTAACTTCCTAAGATGATGAAGATTTAGAGTGAACAATTTTGAACGACATACATACGGATGTTGATTCCGAGACCCGGAGGGCAGAATGGCACATCAACTAGCATAGCATGATGAACTCGAGATTCGAGCATGGTGAATTTTGCCCCTCAGCACGTTTACAAATCATCGCTTCATTGAGCAATGGATGATCATATGTTTCCTACCCTTCGATAATACTATTTTTTATAATGTGAGGTCACTGAACAATAAATAAGGCGTTTTTGCGACTCTGACGGGTCAATTTGTTTGTTCATTTGTGAGAAATAAAATCAGAGGAAGACTCACTTTTCATCAGTACCGTAATAGGCGTGTCCAAAGCCGACTGAGATTGCTACAAGTACCAAAGGAACACCTGCGGTGATAAAAATAAATGTTTCCATATATACAGCAGCTCATATCACATTGATGGAGCAATGCTATGGATGGTCATATGGGTGAAATTTTGAGAGACTTATCAAGTGAAGTGAAATTGAAACAAATAACTCAGTTGCTGATCCATAGATTGACTTACCCCAACCAATTAAATAGTAAGCCACGAATCGTCTCCTCAGAGATTTTTTAAAAACCACGACCAGTTGAAAATAGAGGTGAATGCCTTCAACCAACATCCAACAGAAGACGGACGTAAAGAAATAATGAAGGAGAGCGGCAACTGCTGTACAGACAATCTGGCGTAAAAGGCAAGGGAAAATTTTTAATATAGTCATTTCTCTGTTTCAATCGCGTAAGATAATATTGAGACATATGCTGTCCTAAAGCCCTAAAGTGACTTCGCACCAGTGATTGTCGAAGATTTATTGTATCGAAGCATAATTTTTTATATGATGTACTTTGGTAATTTATGATGTTACAATAGTTAGAACACGATTGAAACTAATTTGGGATAATTGGATGGTGAAGTAATGCCGATTTAAAGTTCCAAGACAAGAAATTCACCTTTTAAAGCTGACAATTCCCTAGTGGTTAATAAACTCAGAACCCCGTAAATTATATCTCTTTCGGAAAGCCTACATATAGGGAAACATTTTGATTACCGTTGTTTTACCATTGTTTGCATAACTATCACGTGGCATGTAATTTGCATAACCTTTCAAAAATCGGTTTTCCCTATGTTTTGTTTCAATGCTTTGAGATATAAGGCTGAAACTTGTGTGAGTGCAAGCTGCTCTAATGATCTTTCAAAGAGTGTCTCAGAAGTTTTTAAACCTAAAAAAGCAATCTTTGTGCCAAAAAAGCTTCCAGAGCGGCGAATTCAATCCTAGTTGATTTCTTTAGAATTGTGCTCCAAAAAAACTAAGCAAGATATAACAAATCTGAGACACGATTTGGAAGAGCGTTGTGACATCTTGCATTCCAGAAATTTTGAGTAATCTATTTTGAAAAATGGAAACAAAACATAGGGAAAACCGATTTTCTAAAGGTTATGCAAATTACCTGTCACGTTATAGTTATGTAAATA